>NC_071355.1:187773528-188093983 GCF_943734655.1 Sabethes cyaneus
GAAGGATCGCACGTCTGCGACATCAGAAAAGTGCCGGCCATCAACCAGAACGTGGTCGATCTGAGAGCAGGCCTCTCCATTGGGTGTTTCCAGCTGTGCTTCCGAATGTTCCATCGTGCAAAATGGGTACTACAGATAACCATTCCTCTGGCTGCAGCGAAGTTGATTAGCCTCAGGCCATTGTCGTTTGTGGTAGCATGGAGGCTTTCTCTATCAATAACGGGCTTGTCGTTCGTCGGTGCGTACACATTTATCAGACTGTAGTTGAAGAATTTGCCCTTAATTCTCAACACGCATAGACGGTCATTGATGGTCCTCCACCTAATGACACGCTTCATTTGTTTTCCATGTAATACGAATCCGACTCCATGCTCTGCTTTATCGCCGCCACTGTAGTAGATGTGGTACTTGAATGTCGTGCCCGCAATAGGATCTACTGCGCGGAATTCACGTTCTCCCGTCTTCGGCCACCGCACTTCCTGGATGGCTGCAACCTCGACCTTCAGGATACCCGCGCGTGCCGGTTCAAGTAGAGTCCTGACATTCCAAGTACCAAGTTTCCAATAATCGTTATCCTTTTTCTTTTGTCTGGGTCCATGCCGATTATCCGGTTGTAGTTCCTTTCCTGAATTTCTCCTAGCGAAAGTTGTTTAAGCATACTGCCTTACTGGGGCTGCGATGTCTAGTCTCGCGGACAGGGCTGCTGTCTTGGGTATAGCTGGCGAGACACAGCGTTTCATAAGTCAGCCGTCCGCTCCGGATCAGTCGCTGTTGTATGCCGCCCCTAACCTGGAGTCAGACGCTCACGGCTGGCAAGGCTGTTCCTTTTGCTCCACACTCAGCAGATGCATGCGTGCCTCCTTCCCTGTCGGTATACGACCTTAGCTTCCACCGGGGTTGGTTACCCGATCTCCACCAAGGTTGCTCGTATTCCGGCTGGTACCACGAGGAGGAAGGGAGAGGATTTACTGGATAAGAGGCTAATGACCACTGCGGGGTCTATTTTATAACTGCAGGTACGCTGGGTACCGATGTTACGCATTACCCAGCCATTTACCAGCCGCTGAGGTTGATTATAATCCCCAAATTTACAGATATGTTTTCAATTAACTGTATTGTTAGTCTTTAAATATTTTGAAGGTATTAATTCAAAAAACGAAATTTCCGCTCCATTAAGTTGATTTGATGATTTGAGATTGTAAAGTTCTGTGATGCTATACAACATTTGTCTATATCTGTTTTATTCTTTTTGATATTAATTGTCGTTGTATTTAATAAAAAAAAAATGTTTGCAGCAGAACTGTTTTAGAAAAATATAATTTTAACGCTTCCTTCGTGCTAACGCCAACTTAAGTCAATCAATCAAAACGATTTTTCTTTTTGCAAATCTAAAAGATGAAGTGAAGAGCAGACGTAAAAAATCAAGAATGTAAACAAAATTTAACCGTTTTAAAATTAAAATTTGAGAATTATTTGTTTATTTTTATTATATCTAGTGATTGTGGTTTCGACCGTTCAGTCATTAAATTATAGTAGACGCTAAATTTTACTTTTTACGCCAACGTTTCGATCGTGGATTTGGATCTTCATCAGGGCTTCTATATTGTGTATTTTTATTAGCTCTTGTTGTCTGAGTTATAATTTGTTTGTTACTTACAAAGTGTTGATCTTTGTCTAAATTCTTTTAGCCTACAGTCTTGTTTGGTTTTGAATTTTGGAACAATTTGTTTTGCTACATAATGTTTGCGTTAATCAGATTTTAGTTACGATGTCTAATTGGGTATATAGTATTGTTTTGACTTACTGGTATCTATCATTTGTTTACGATTACTATTTAACCTGGCGTGAATTTTTCTTCCTGTTTCCAAAACGATCAACACTTTGTAAGTAACCAACAAATTATAATTCAGACAACAACAGCTAATAAAAATACACATTATAGAAGCCCTGATGAAGATCCAAATCCACGGTCGAAACGTTGGCGTAAAAAGTAAAATTTGGCGTCTACTATAATTTAATGACTGAACGGCCAAAACCACAATCACTAGATACATATATATCTGTCGAAAAACACCAGTTCATATTTTTATTATATTTATCAGAATTTTTCACTTACCAGCAGTAATGCTTTCAACTTTCACCTACCCCGGGTTATCAGATAGCCCGATTTAAATATAACTTTTTCGTTCAGATATGATTTGGTATATCTCAATTGCAATCGAGATATTCAAACCAAATTGTTTGCTGGATTATTATTAAATTTCATAATTTAGCAATTGCAATACAATCCTTTTGTCATGTAAAAACATTTCTTATCGATAAATACCAAAATTATGTTAATCCGTCACAAGAAACTGTTTTAACCGTTTATAGACCTTGCCCTTTTGTAAGACGTAGTCCTATGCCAAAAAATCTTTCAGTCAATGTCATTTATGCTTCTAACTACCACAGTTGAGGAAAATATTAGATAGCCTTGTCCAACGATTTTCATGCCTACATGTGATATTCAATCTATCAAAATGATTTAAATGATTCACCGTTGGCATGGAGTGTTTCCTGCTAATTGCTTCGATTGTTGGTTCTCAGGAAATATTTGCTCAAGTAAGTACATTTCAACTCACACAATTAGCAAACCCCCTCCTGCTCAACACATACCTCAAACCAATTACGGAAGAATAATTGTCATGTTACAAAATTAGCTCCGAATTTCCTTCGGCAATTCATCTATTCTGCCAGCTTAAATTCAAGTGCGCCATGGGGAGCATTTATTGTTGTTCTCTGGTTCTAATTTGTAGTAAACGGTAACATAATGGGAAACCTGCCGTGAACCGATCAGGAATGCTAACCCTGTATACTTTTACCTATGCATAAGCTGTTGTAAATCTAAGCTGGCCAGCAACTAGGGTGTCGTTATGCGTGCCGCCTTCGAAAGCCCTCCTCAGTAGTGACGAAGCAAGCGCAAAAACCGAAGACGGTGTTCGGTTTCCTTGCGAATGTTAAAGTGTGTCCTTCCATACGCACCTTCCTGTACGTAGAACGTAGGTACCAGGCCGGTACAGCGAGTGGACCTCATCGTTTCACTTCGGAACACTTCCGTTCCCGCCCGTGTTCCTACGAACCTGAGGGTTGTTGGTGTGAAATAGGTAATTAAACATTGCGGTCTTACCATAAATCATTCGGTCGACCAACCAGCAGCAGCAGCACCTTGGCAGCGCACCCGGCGGTCGACGGCCGATCGAATCGGGTGAGGTCGATTTGCTGTGCCGCGCCGGAATCGATTATCCTCGGACTCGAGCTGCTGCTAGGGTTGAATTAATCACCCTTTGCGAATAAGTGGGGAGAATATTTTACGCTTCGGTGATTCGGAAGTGTCGTTTAAGACGAACTAATGGGACGTGGGAGGCTGATGCTGCAGCAATTTCGTTTCGTCTATGTGCCTATATTTCCCTTTGTAAATGGTATCAATTTATCAATAAGGATCTGCACATTCTAACGTAACTAAGCAAAATTGCGGGTGCCTTATCATGGTAGTGATTGTCTTTATTAGGATTGATATTTATGTTGAGAGCAGAAAATAAATACGTGTGTTTGATTATAAATCTAGAAGATGTTCTACTTTTAAACTGACAAATAGCTCAATGAATCAAGATAAGCTAGTATTGCATATCTCAATCTCCAAAAATTAGCAATAAACAACATTCTGTTTTCCACAATTCGAAAATTGGAAAACTTTCATTGTAAAATTGCCCAAACGCAATCAATGTTCAAGGCAATTCTTTGAATATTCGTGGGTGTACGCGTGTCACTCAAGCAAATTGCTTGGCTGTTGTTAAAATCCTCAAGGGCACGTATCCAACCAGCAGCTTCGAGACGCAATTAAAACATTCCTCCTAGTTGTCTATTGCACTTGACGATGAACCGACACAATCAGGCTCTTCAAACATTAATAGCGCTGCTATGCAATTAATTACACATCACTTGTCCTTCGCATTCTGGGGTAACAACAGCAGTCTCGAGAGAGTGAAAGAGAAAGCAATAAGGGTAGTAAAACCAGAACATCATCAGCATAACAGAGGCTGCAAGCCGTATTCCTAGAGCCCGTTTCAGACTAGCTCATGTTCAACCTCTCCAAACATGCAGATACAGGCATGCACACACGTAAGCAGTGAAAACTGCATATTCCAGTTCTTAGAAACTCTCAAATAATATTTTATTCAACGAATTAAATTAAAACTTATTTCCCGACACTGCATCTCAAATTGAATTCCGAAGATGAAAGAAGTGCGAACGCCAGAAGAGAAGAGTACGGCAGCTTCTCGTCTTGGGGTCTTGCCAGTAAGTATAGCGCCACTGCCACCGGCGACTGGTGGGAACTCAGCTTCTGCAACGGACTGAAGCCACCGCATGCCGATCGTTTCGACATGCTGCCGGCCGTCGCGACGGGAGGGAAAAATCCACCTTTCGAATCCCGCCCCGAAACGGAGTCGGCTCGTTGCCTGGTTAGACCTGGCCCGGCCGGTGTAACTTTTCAACACTTTCCTCATTTGGTATTCATCGTACACAGTTGCATTTACGAGTGTCTTAAGTGCCATCAACCGAGCGCAAGCTCAAGTGTTTACTTTCATTCGGATTCTTCACGGGTGAAGCTATGATTTTTTGTCTACCTATCACCCTTTTCAGGAGGGGTTTCTGTTTGCTTCTCTATTTTGATAGGAGATTTGTGCGCTCGAGCAACGCACGCGATATGCCTAGCATAGAAATTCCAGGATTCACGGCTCGCAGTTTGATATTTGCTCTTAACTCTTTGAAACTGAAGTGAATGGATTAATTGAATTATAATTTGATGTCTGAGGTGATGCTTTAAAAGTGTTCACTTCTATTTCGTTTTTTGTTCGCTTGGTTTGAGAACAATCTTCTTTAACAACCTTTAAAAAATGTTTTTTATCAGTGACCTGAAAGCTTTCCGGAATCCTCTCTCACAATAGCGCAATAAAAAAACTTTTCCGATTACCAGAATAAATTTGTTTAGAGTAACCAGCCGTTATGATCTCATATCGTACCCGGAACCGTACAGGTGCGGCTGGCGGTTCCTTTTCCCACCTTCTTTCACCACATATGAGCGAGACCATTACGTTACGAGAAACAGCAAGAGTTTCCTGAAGAATCAACAGTCTCACTTGAAAGTGCCACGCCATAGGTAGGTACCTACCTACCTACCGTCGTAGTTCCCCCTTATTAAGCATCAAATTTTCCTCACCACCAAGTCCCAGCCTCTACACTTCACTCCAACTACCGTCCGATGAAACCGGACTGACGGTAGTTCGGAACGACGGTGCAAATGAACTGACGAGGACGACGATGGCAATGATGATGGTTGTAATTAATTTCGAGTGTTAAAGCAAACATTCTTACGGTTGATACTCTCTGTGTGTACCTACACGGTGCTGACAGCTGGTGTTGTCGATTTGGGAAAAGGTACTTGCTGAGGTTGGTTTTCGATTTTCTCCTTCTACGACGCTTTAAAGCAGTGAAGTACCGACCGATATTTGTGACCATAATGAGATGATGTTCGTTGGTAAAGGTAAGGAACCGACAAAACTGCTGCTTAAGCATTTTACTAGAAAATTCAGAGAAATAAAAAGGGGATAAAAATCGTTTTCTAGGTGTGAAATATAACTTTTGTCTTGCAGCATCCCAAAGTGAGTTGCACATTGCTTGTTTAATAATATAAGCCTGTATACTTTAACAGCTTCTGCTTGGATTAGAGTATTTAATCGACAAACAAATTTTATTTATAAACTTCCAATGTTTTTGGAAATACAATATATTTCAGTTTCAAAAACGTTTTGGTGCTTGTATCTTTTTGAACACCAAGGGGGCTTTGAATCCACTTTTTATGAGCGAGAATGGCAAAAAATATCAGTATGCTATCCGTCGATTTTATGCACATTTTATGCAGAAGAAATTTATTCAAGTTTATCATTTCATGCAGGTGAAAATCGACTGACAGCATGCTGGTACTCTCCACCATTCCCTCTCATGGAAAACTCCCAGCTGGCATTTTGATATGTATTATTTAGGTTACAAATAAGAATTGCGTCTATTACATCTATACAACTTCTTTAAGAAATGGTGTATATAGTCAAACCAAAATCGTTGAGAAAAAAATTCCAAAATTTTAGTTGTCACCCGTTAGTCAAACTAAAATCGTAACAAATTGTCAGTTACTCACCGATGTTTCGCTTTTTATTTTTAAAGCTTTATCAGCCTAAAAAATAGCAAAACGTCGGAGAGTAACTGGAAATTTGTTACGATATTAGTTTAACTAACGGGTGACAACTAAAATTTTGAAATTTTTTTCTCAAGCTGTCAAAATAGACGAAGGTACACGAAGAAGGTCTGATATACCGAAATTAAAGATAAGATACACCGGGGCAAGCTGAAATGCCGGATAAGTTAAAACGGAAGCGACTATGTTCACCGGAAATGATGAATTGCTGCCAGATTTTTTTTCACTGAACAGGTTCCCTAAATACACCTTTTGACTGTCATAAATTGAAGATCGAAGTGACTAAATCCATTCCGTCCTTTTGTTTACTTTTTGCTATTCGGAAAATTAAAACAGACATTTTTTCGGGGAGTCTAAAACTGCTCACCAATAGCGTGTTTGGGAATTTTTATCTCATAATTGCACATCAGGTAATTATTTGGTTTTGATTAAGTGTAACAATGTTAAAAAAGTCTATGTAGAATCCTTTTTCCGTTTTTTGATTGTGGCCATTTCAACTTACCCCTCATATTTCAACCCCATGGGGTAAATAGAAATGCATACAAAGGGGCAAGTTGAAATAGCAACAGTGTTCGACAAATTTCCTATTTCAAATCAATGTATTATTCGGTATTATTCAAATCAATGAGTATTCGGTTTCAGTATTAATCATGGTCCGAAAGTACTTCCGAAAAACCATTTCTACATACTCGAAAGAGACATCACTACTACTTGAGCTACTTCAAGAGAAACTCCATTAAGACGCCATTTTTAAGACATCCCAGGAGATTCTTATTTTTTGAATTTCAAGCGCCGCACTATGGGATGAAACCAAAATCTAGGTGGACAAAAGTAATTACGCTAAAACCGTTAGTCCTAGGTATATAGTATCTTCGGAGAAAATTTGTTATTTTAATTTCCGCATTTTTTTATGTATTTGACAGTAGGCGAGTGCAAAATATAAACTTTTTTATGGCTTAAGTTAACTGAATAAAATGTTCAGCAAAGTTAAAGAACATTAAATTTTAAATTACTTTGCTAAAAAAATAAAAGTCAGATCTCATTTAAAGTTTTTTTGGACGGGGTGAACCTAAAAATGCGCTTTTTTCTTATAATCTCCTTTCGTGTTCATTTCTCACAAATCTTGCCTTCTGAGCGCTTTCACATCCAATGAAAATGCATATTTTGTTTGAGGGAATCAAGTCGCTAACTCATTCGTTTCTATAGCTATAGGCATTTTTTCTAAAAAAATATGCATTTTTCAAATGTCAATAACGTAAAAACTGCTCAAAAGCAGCAAATCAAATTTTGTATAGATGTTTAGAAAAATATAGTGACCACCGAAATTAATTGAGATCGCATCGGTCCAGGTCGGCCCTTTTTTGCTAGACCGTATTGAATAATGAAGGAAAAATTACTGTTTTACTTACCAAAATTACAATTTTTACGTTAACAGAATGGATAAAAAAGCGAAAATAAGTCTAAATGTTTGTATTACGTTATCACCCTTTTTGAACATCGGAAACACAAACGACTCTTTCCAGCTGTTAGGAAACTGTTGCACGGTGGTCCAGACTCGAAAAAATGCGGACATTAGCAATTGGGTAAAAATGCGTAATTTTTCAAGGGTGGTGTCTTAGGGGAGGTTTAATAATAAAATATAGCGCATCTTTCTGCACTATTGGGGTGACCGTGAATTCGCCTATTAGCGTGATAGAATCTTTCGTTTTTTCAAAAATTTCAAAAAAAATTCTTCAAACAGTGGCAGAACATACTAAAATAAACAACTTTGCTGAATATTGTAACTATCTATGTCTTACCGGTTGCGAAATATAATGATGTGTTAAAAAGAGGCACTTAAAGCATGGTGAATGACCAATTGGTTAAAACCACATTAAATAATAATAGAAAAAGGGCACTTAAAAATCAATTATGCTCAATAACTTTGCACACGATTTTTTATTGCTTTCGAGTGATCTACAAAGTTATTCAGTAGGGTAAATGATTTTGAAATGGACCTAGTCGAATTCTGATCTTGAATGGACCTATTTTTAAATAAGAATTTTAGGATATAATTATCAAGTCTTTGTACTGTATTTAGCTTTTATGTTTATCTTTAATCATTTCTGAACGTAAATATACTAAAATCAAATTAAAATTATAGCCAAAACCACTTTATTGCCGCTTATTTAAAAGTAGCTGTTTTTCAGCGTTTTGGCAGTCACCATAGAGTATTTTCAAACTGTTACTACCCGGAACACTTCTGGTTTGAAATAAAATAATACTCTTAAAATGATGCTAAAATATGTGTAATTTCAATTTAGGTATTTAAAAGTTCAGTAAAACCAGTAAAATCTTCAAATTCCTTAAAAATGTTAACCCCCTTTTTTGATCTTGAATAGACCTAGTATTGATTTTAGAATGGACCTAGTTTTGCGCTCCGAGACATCACTGACGGTAGCTATCATTGCCTACCACCAACGAACACGCCGTTCTATATTCCATAAAACTGCTTGTTGTCACTATAATATCTCCGTTTATAATTAATCTATAAGCACGGGATATTGAAAGTTGGCTTGATTTATAGCCTAAATAAAAACTTAATTATATTGATAAAACTAACTATCACTCATCCTTTTTCGTAGTTGCTTCATAGTGTTTGTACTGTACATTGTACCCTCTAGTTTTGAAACTAAAAAGTCTTCCTAATTAGTTAGCTAACATATGTCATTTTATGCTTAAAATAATATAAACTTAATTTATTCCCAGTATTGTACAAAAATTTTAACTATCATTGATTAAAAGATAAGATGGATCAAAAGATAAGAGGGATACTAACTGCCTTCTTTTAAGGGGGCATAGTACCTTTTCAATTTTTTAAAACCTAAATTTTTTTATTGATTATTTCGAAAGATTAACATTTTGACCATATGTGTTTGAAGTCGTTTGCATGAATTCCAAATATTGACAAAGTTACAGCTATTTGTACCGGGCATGTCTGGAGCGATTAAACAACGAGTAAAAACTTCAACGTCGTTTTTCTCGAAACCAGGTTTAGAAAGTCGGTACCATAAATATCTCAAGAACGGCTCAAGCAATTCTTATGATTCTTTTTTTATTTGAAAGCCAACAAAATTATCTAGTGTTTGACCCATACTTTTCTTGATATTGTAATTTTTGAATTTTTTAGAAATGTTTAGTCATTTTTTTCGCTTAAAAACCATACTTTTATGTTTCAATGTCCGCCATTTTGTTATGTGTTCGAATTCTAAAAAATGATGGATCAAACACGAGATAATTTAATGTTCTTTCATGTCGTTTTGAAATTTTTCAATTCGGATAAGCCCCCCAGCGCCAATCCATGGTACCGCAATTCATGGTTTTTTTGAACGAGTATCTTCAAGGAGCCGTAGGAGCAAGGGGAAGAGGTTCCCTTATGAAAACAAAATTGCAAATATTAGTATAAAATGCAATGTTTCGAATGCAAAAAACCCGATTCAATTTGCCTTTCACGTTATCGAGAAAAAATTATTTGAAATTAGGCAAAAAATATGGTGTAAAAGGTACTATGCCCTTTAAAAAAGAGCTATTTTTGCTTCATTTGCATTTAGCACAAAACCAGTTACACTTAAATTTTTCAATTGGATTTTACGTATTTGTTTTAGCACGAAGCAAAAGTGTAATCTATATAATCTATATAAGTAATCTATATAAGTAGAGCAAAATTTTCCCAATTTGTTCGCCCTATGTAAAGAAATTCCCAAATTATGCTAAACGGGACAATTCTTGTATCATTAAAAGTAATGCACAGAAGAATAAACAAGTTATTTGAGAATACAATTCTGAAGATTTATATATAGCTTTATTGTATAGGAAACTCTAATATTAGAACTTCGAATTGAGTTACGAAGCTAATATTCCAAACTCTATTTAAAGTGGTTATCCCTGCTTAACTATCTACAGGCAACATCGTAAAAATGGTTGGAATCAAAATTTTTTTCATGGACAAATAACGTTCTGTATTTTCCATATAAATACAGCAAAAAGTTTTGCTGTAAGTTTAAGTTTTGACAAAACTCAGATGAGAAATAGTTTAAACACGTTAATCAAGCATATACCAAAGCTTCAAAACACCTTTAGCGCGCTGACCGAAAACCCTAAAGCCAATAAAATTCAACCGGATCCTGTAGTCACAAAATCAGACTCGTCTGAGTAAAAAGAAGCAGCCACCTCTGATGGTTAAGAACGCCAACTTCCTCACCCTCGTGAAACTTTGTGATGCCCAACCGTCCTACAAAATTACCCGGTTTGGCAATAAAATCATCTGTGCGTCAATGGAGGATTTAGAAATTAGGTAAAGGCCTGGATAATGAAATGGTGCAAAAAATATAAAATTTGGATCAATATCGGGACCATTTTCGAACTGGATATGCCTAAAAAATAATATTGTATTTGATAATTTTCTAAATAGTTTAGTTAAAATAATTATGAGGCTCAGAATAAAGTAAAATTAGGCCATTACAAATATTTTATAAAGTTTTTGTCCTTCCGGTGTTGGGCCACTAAAGGGGGGGGGGACAAAGTGAATTTTTTTATCGAGCAAAAAACATGGGTTTGAAGCATTTTTATTTAAAGTTTAAGCGTGAAAACCAAATCTGTTCTTGCTTTTAATATATACGTTATTATTTTCCATGCAAAAATGTACGAAAAGAAGACAAAAACGAGAGAATTTTTTTTGGACGATTTTCGGAAACTCCGAATTCGAATTTCCATTTCTGTTTCGTGCTAGAAGTGTTAAGTACACTCATTTTTCGAGTTTTTCAGGCTGTAGAGCCCACGGACAATTGATTTTATACTCATATCCTCCAAATTTTTTTTAGCCCCCCGATTTTTCAAGCCAATTTCCAAAGGGGGGGGGGGGGGTTGTCAAAAACTTAAAGCTATTTTACAAAGACCTTATATTCCGCCGATAAGTAAGCAGGTTGACTTCACATCACCTTTTGGTCGATTGACAGATAGATTAAAAATCAGTTTAGTAAAATATTCAAAATCATGAAACCGGACTAACGTTGTACTACGTCATCCGTGGTCATATCTTATACACAACCCCTCTGATTTTTTTCTTGGGGGATGTAAAGTTTTCTTTAAGCACCTCTCCCCTCTGACTTGTGACAAAATTAATACCTCCTTGTCCATCGAAATTGAGTGACTCTGAGATCTAAAATATTCATTTTTGAAACTTCCTATTTTCTATCTGGTACAGTTCTTCATCGACTATTATTTAAAATTAAAACCTAGTATCTAAGCTTACCTTTAAACCTAGTAGAATTACCAAGTCTAATTTTTTCAAGCACCATTTACAGTATGATTTCGAATGCGTGTCGCCTATGTTGCCAAAATCGAAACCGTGGCAAAATCTAGACCATTTTTCAACTGAAAAAATTACATATAAATGTGTCAAAAACTGAATAATTACCACTAATTAACGAATTTTTCACGATTGCAACGGTTTTATATTCAAAATGTTCGACAGGGGCTGTCGCAAACCTTTAGATGCTTTGCAGTAAGACGTAGTCCTACGTCAGTAAAAGTCTGACCTTTCGAAATATGTAGTCACTAAATAAAAACTCGAACCCCACTGTAATTGATATACTACGTTTAATACAAGTTATATTACATATTTTTAATGAATGGTTTAAATTTTTGAAACTAATAGGCGATATAATTTTTTTATGACGTGGAAATCGTTTCAACCATATCTGAACAACAGGTAATAATAAATTCCCAATATACAAATGTCACACACAGATACATACACAACGCATATCAAGTCACTGAAACATTGTTCAATTGTTGGGCTGACATAAAAACAAGACCCTCGGTGACTGTGACCGATTTCAAATTTTTCAACCGACTTTCATACCTTTCTAACAGAGTATAAGAAAGGTAAAAGCTGTTCAACCTTGTGTCATATTAATAAATAACAGTAGTTTAGTTGTACTATTAAAAAAAATTCTGTGTTATTATTTTGTTCATTTACATGGAAGAAACTATGACAATCCTAATTTAGGTCCATTTCAAAATCAAAAATAGGTCCAATTCAAGATCATGTTGGGTCCATTCAAGATCAAAAAAAGGCTTTGGCAAAAAACGATATATTTAATAAAAGTTTCATCATTTATACATTTTTAAAGTACTGATAATGTAGAAAAAAGGTGGTACTTTCCAACAAATAGTAACATCACCACATATTATTTATAAATGACGAGTAAATTGAGCAGGAGTGCGAGTGGTGGTGTTAAAAAGCGCTAAATAGGTCCATTCAAGATCAATTACCCTATGCTAAAATACACATTTTACCTGAAGATTGTTTATCACTAGAGCGTATATTTAATAAGTTATAGAATAAATTTTAAAAAAATCTGCAATATTCAAAAAAAAATTTTTTTTTCAGTTTCGGGCAAATATGCATCTTAGTGAAAAATAGTCTTGAGAGGTAATATGTATTTTGAATTTGAAAGCAATAAAAAAATCGTGTGCAAATCTATTGAGCATAATTGATTTTCAAATGCTCCTTTTTAGCACATCGTATTTCGCCACCGGTTAGAGATAGATAGTTCCTATTTTCAGCAAAATTGCTTATTTTAGTATGTTCTGCAACTTTTCGGAGAATTTTTTTTTTTTTTTTGAAATTTTGGCTTATACAAATTTGAAAAAAAAGTTTATGTCGCCCTTCCAGAGGGGGCCCTTCCAAAATTTTCGAAAATTGAAGGGGCAAAAAAATAAAGTGTAATACATATTATGTTGCATTATTTAGTGATAAACAGATTTTTCACAGTTCACCGAGTTTACATCTCTAAATTACCCAATATGTGCAAAGTTAAAGTAATTATCCGCTTAGTCTCGATCAACTTTCCTTTACCAACTAAGTTTTTTGAGTCCTGCTACAGGTCGCAGGCGGTCCCAAAGCCGAAAATTGGATGTGCTTGAGATCAGATTTTGGCTCCATTTACTTTAAATCCTATTCCGGGTATGAAATGGGGAAGGCAAATGAGCGTCCAATATAGCTCTAGCCATCCCAAGCCCCTACCTAGCGCCTCCACGTGGCCATACCTGGTAATGCTCTATTGAGTAGCCAAGCTAGGAGGTGCGTTGCTGGGTGGTTCCCGGCTGCCTGGTCTCAAAACCGCGGTTTTGGGCAGACGGCGGAGCCACACGGCCTAGCTAATAGGTAAGCCTAATAAGTTATTTTAATTATTTTTTTCGTTTTAGCTTATGAAGCATCTCCTGCTATATAGTAAAAACTGGCCAAAACGAGTTTTAATACTGCACATGGATACCAGAATGAAAAATTAAATTAACTTTTAAAAATTTAAATTAAATAAGAAGCATTTATGGAACCCAAAGGACGCTACTCTATTCCATACGAAGGACTGCTGGTGAGATTGTTCTATTTTTATCATTTATACCACATTTCATCTTAATATCATATCATATATTAACAGTATTATTATTGATATCATAAATGTGGAAGGCTGGATGACGGAGTGGATTGCCAACCTGAATCCTTAAGGTCTGAAGCAAATATGGCACTTCTCAATTCAAAACAAACAAATCATCACGTGGGTTAAAGTTGGTATAGCGAAATTGATTATTACATGGAAGGATCCTAATGCTGGAAGGCGACTCTTATAACCCCGGAATGCGCACAAGTGCCTCTGCTTGTGGGTCCGCCCAATCCCTTTTGGCCCTTCTGTAACAGCATTAGTGTGAAATTCATTTGATAATCAAATTTGGATCTACTGTAATTCTACCCACATACATTGGCAAGTCCTTGAAATGATGGTGGCTTTCCCCTACTACTACTACTACTACATTTACTTTAAATCCTATTCCATTTTATTTTAACTTGTTTTAAAAGAACCGAATTAGATTGAGGCATCAATAAACTAAACAATATATTAGTGAGATTTGGTACCGCTTTTATCGGATATATTCCGAATTGCAGGAGGGTTATTTTATGCTGTCATCGGTAGTAGATAGATTAAAATAGAGATACAACAAATTAGACACTCCGGAATATCAGCTTTCAGTACTTTCGGGACTCCAATTGGTCGTTTTATTCCGTAGTGTCCAAGAACTTACCCTAATTTTGGATGTTGGGGATATAAAGCTTACAATTTTACCTTACAAATACAATATTTTATCATGCATTGAATGCATGCAGAAAGGATGTTACTGAATTGTTCGAAACTTTTCGGACTATTGTCATGTTGTGATTATCATTGGGATCAATGGTGACTCCGACATTAAAATCAAATCAAGTCATGTTAAGTTATATTGCTTTTGTACTGTGCATCTTCTTCTGCTTTAAAAATGGAGTGTTAGTATGGATTATGGTAATGTGCGAAACTGGAATTAAATTGGAATAACATTTTCATTGCTAGGCAGTCGTAACGGTTTATCTCTCCAAACATTTCTATGATTGGTTCGGTTTGAACTAAAATTTAAGTACTGTACAACAAAGTTTTGTACCAAATATGCATTAATATGGAAAAATAAACACTGGTTTCTACTCCTTTGTTTCGGTTTTGAAGGTTTGATGTTATTATTTTTTTCTTGACATCCCCCCCCCCCCCTTGAGCGATACTTCGAGGCCAGGACATAAACTTTTTTCCAAATTTGTATAAGCCTTATTTAAAAAAACAAAAGTTCGTATCACCCTGATAGATGAATTCACTTTCACCTTATGGTTACAGAAAGAAGTGCTATATTTTATTGTTAAACTTCTCCAAAGACACCATGCCACAAAAACACCTCATTTTTACGTAATAGCAAACTATTGTGATTTTGGTGGTTTAATTAGGGTGATACCTACAAATTTTCGTTTAATTAAATGTGTTCAAAAAGGTATGGTGTATTCAGCAAAGTTGTAGAACACATTAAAATAAGCAACTTTGTTTAACACTGTAACTCTCTATCTCTTTTGCTTAACGAGCTATAAAATTTATCAAAAAATAGCTCATTTTTAAATTAATTTTTTTCTGAGATTCAAAATCGCGTAAAAAAAACCGCGTAAATTCCGAAATTCGCGTGAAAAACGGCGTAAATTGCAAAATTTGCGTAAAAAAAACCAAAAATTCGCATAAAAAAAACTTCGTGGATTTCAACATTTCGTGAAAAAAAAGACTGAGCACGTAAATTCCGAAAATCGCGTAAATTCCGAAATTTGCGTAAAAAACCGCGTAAATTCGCGTAAAAAAATAGTCGCGTAAAAAAACAAACCGCGTAAAAAGCGACTTCAGTGTATCTTCTATGAGCCGGTATGTAGGCAATAGCGGCACGTTATCCGTTATCCGTTATCACGTTTTCCATCTGTCTATCTTTTGATCTGTTGTTGAAAACATGCATTAATTAATTCCTGTGCAGGCTTTTTCCGGCCTGCCGGATATCCAAATAATACAGACACCACTATAGAAAATGGGCCCAAATTACCCACAGTAACTTCATCATTTCTCTCGACAATAACTCAAATTCAGTAGCGTTTCATTGAAACCAAAATGCATGCCGATATTCAGTAAATATTATTCTATCAACTGGTATACAAATCTTGTCTCGAATAAATATAGTTTCAACGTAATTCCTAAATATTGTTCAGGCTACCGCTTAATGGGCTGAAAATACGCTCCCGAACCCTATTTAAAGAGTGCAATTCTTGGGTTGTTATCTTTATACGAAATCTATAGAAAGGGAAGGTATCAAGCTGAGCTGTTCCAAGCTGTAATCTCCATCGTCAGCAAATATGAACCTTGAAGCCCTCTGCATACTTAATTTGGAACTTCTGGTCTCTGAAAAGCAAAGCCGTCTCAAGCCGGTAGTTAGCGTCTACCTCTCCGACTTTCGACTCTAAGACTCGATCAAGCCAGTGCGGGAAGAGGGTATGTGGCCATTGCTAGGAGACGCAACTATATCAACCGCTTCCTACTATCGAGCTTCAACCACAAAATCATCGTGATCAACACGTTAATGGACCAATCAATATCACTACGTCCTAAACAAATCAAAGCCCGGGACGGTACTACCGCTCATTTACGATATGACATGGCTGAGCTTGGCTATTGCAGATGGTCTCAAAGGTTAGGCAAGTGTAGGACACTCGAAGGAGAACCCCAATTAGAAAACTTCCTGACGAAAGACTTCAAAGCCGGTAACTACAACATACCGGTGCCGGACTGTCCGAACAAGTTCTGTAGATCGGAGGTACACTCCATTCTAAATATCTTCCTAACGAATGTGGCCATTATCGCAGTCCCTGATGTATTCGTAGACCTGTCTTCCGACCACTTCCTCATTTTATTCAAGCTGGCTATTTCTACCGATACGGTAGACAATCAACCTCGGCGAAACTGTATTGTGTCAACTACGTCGAATTTCAGTGTATCGTCAATAACAACATCAATACCGAACAGTCTTTGGATACCGAGGAGCAAATTAACCAGGGCTTGGAATAGCCGTGCAATATCTGGCGCACTTGCAATAAACAACACCAAGTGAGAAGCCCTCTTCAAATTGACTACCATCAAACATCTTCTGCTGCTGCACACGTTTAAAAAAAGTACCGAAGTCGGCGAAATTTTGCCGAGATTTGGACAGCCGAGCGTTCGGTAAAAATTTTTATGATGCCAAACGTTAGTAAAGATCCGTAAACGTCGATTTGCAAAACTGAAATTTTTATCGAACGCTCGGTTGTCCAAATCTCGGCACATTTTGCCGAGTTTTTTAAGTGTGCACAGTATCTAGAAGCGCCAGTACCAACGAACTGGCAACCGGCAGAAAAGACCATTATAAACCGTTTTCTAGCGAATTCAAATGCTAACAAACAAAGAATTTCAACAAAAACTCCAATAAATATCATGTCATACAAAACTATTCTGGCCCATAACCTCCCCAGATTGCCAAAGCCTATCCATCTTGTCACGCCCAGGAGGTCTGTCTTGCAAGGGACTGGAATTTTATGAGCCCACACATGAAGCTTTGCCGCTGAGGTTAACTGACGGTCAGACAGCTCGGTACCAGCAAAAGAAAAAACCACCGCGGACGAGCCAAAGAATCTAAAAATATGTAGATGCCAGGTTTCGACATTTCGACATTCAACATCGTGCTCAAGTTCTTGAGCTATGGCTCATTTGCTATTGTAACAAATCTGTTCAACAGATGCTGGGAGCTTGGCTATTTCTTTTCAATGTGGCAATGTTGAAGCTTAAGCTTAAGTTAGCTTAAGTCATGCTAGTGCTGAAGCTGGAAAAAGACCCTTTTTTTCGAAACGAACCATCAGCTTTCACCGTATTCTTTCCAAGTTTTTTGAGAAGTTAATCCAAAACCGATTTTTTTCCTTCACTGATGAGGATGGTGTCTTCCTGAAGGAGTCAGTATTCAAGACGGGCGTTTTTCGTTATTGAATAGGCTTTCGGCAATATGTGGATAATGACTGTTCACCAACTTTCAACATCCTTGCAGATGTGCCCCAAGGAAGTATCCTAGGGCCCATTCTGTATAGCATAGTTAATCCGTTGCATCGTACTTTGCCCTTACAAGCGAGCTTCAGAGAAGTTCGGATGCGCTATCAGACTATTTTACGAGATGTAAGATTGTGATCAATGCGGTTAATGCATAGTGGATCCTTCCACACATTCGAAATTGCCAAGACTTGTTTCTGGATGGGAACAAACGATGTGCATGAACGAGCTGTCTTATTTAGGTACTCTAGAGACAAAGTTTGAATCAAATACAGAGACAGGTAATCACTCTCCGCCCAGATAGAGTCAGTAGGATACACTGGCCCCGTCCTGTACTCTAACAGCCGGCTACGAAGTCTGTCGATAAAGAAGGGTAATGTCTAATGACGGTTTAAACCCACGACTTTGCTTTTTATAAGTAGAATACACGCGGATATCAAAGGTTCGCTCAAGTTTCAGGCATGTATTGTTAGCAAGACATTTTTTTCCAAAATACATCTTGAAACTCAATAACGAGCGGAGTTTTAAAAATCTTAGTATAGTTGTACGCTAAAATTTCAATTTGGCAACTAGCAAAGGTCCTTTTCAGTTAAGGTAATTAACAGTGGCAATTATATAATTTAATTATAAACTGAATGCAGTAAAATGTTTCCAGTTGGTAATCGTTTCTTGTTTCATTTATGCTTTTAATGGTTCTGAAAGCACGTTAGAACCCTGCTAATGATTTACTACTGTTCGACAGTAACCTGCCACCACTTGGCGATCCTTCACAGCTCGTTTCAATGCGCCACCGATGCCAATGGCCAAAGGTTGCATGTTCGGTTACAACCTGCATGGCATTTTAATAACAAATGACCCTTATCGGCGAAGTTATGTTATTGTTGTCGACAGTGCTTATCATTATTGACCATACAACACGACGGTCGGTGCACACAAAATGATTATTTCCTAATATATTTCCATTAATGCCGCCAGAGGAATGAACGGCCGTGTGGTTGGCCTCCGCAAGACGAACCGACCGCTGCTGTGCGGTGCACAAAGTTGCGTTGGTTCCGAGAACAAACCCGGCGCGCACGCTAAAGGTCAATCAATTCCTGGTTGCGGTCACAAAGCATTTTGTTATGCTTTCTCACTCTCTCGCTCGCTCTATTTGGCCGTCATTTCCAATGCAGGCGGCATTTCTCCGGTGCTCCGGTTTCGCGTGCTGCTGGTGATTTGTGTTGTATAATTCCCGGCAAATTAATTCCAGATTGCGATAAAGGATGAAAACAAGCGACTCATCGGGAATGGCTGCGAAGGCGGATGGAAAACTGAAGCGAAGAAAAGCGCTTTGATTGGCAAAATTGAATAGGGTATGTTGCTACATCGTCGTAATTGCCTATTCCCGTCCTATCCAACACAAATTATTAAAAATATCAGCATTTTTATGACACACAGTGCAAAACTAGGTATTCCCTAATATTTTAGTTAGTTGTCTATCATACGCAATCAATCAAAGTGAGCTGAGATCTATTTAAATGCTTTTTATCATTAAAGAAGTCCTACCAGCCAAATTTCCTACGTTTTTTCGTGCGACGAAGAAGACAATGTCGACTAATCGTGCTAATTTCCGTCATTCATAAATGAAAATAGCTCACGCAAGGCATTGTCGTTATTCTACAGCCAGAAAAACTTGCCTGACCTGCAGAAATTTTGTAGAATAACATTTGTCATGCCGTCCTACACAAATACATGCGCGTTAGCTTCGTAAACATTGTTGTGATTTTTAGTTCGGACGATGAAAAATTTTGTTGGACGGATTTTAAAACGGTACGACGAATTTTAGCAATAAAGTCAGTTGCGTAATTTCAATAATATGCTTTAATAGTCGCTTTTCAGTGATTTCAAAGTTCACGGATCGGAAGGTAAGTGTGTTTTAGTCAAATCAGTAAAAGAACTTTTGGAGTATTCACTAAATCCATCCAGCAAATGATGAAAATTAGAATGGCTTTCCTTATTACGACGGGAATTAGAAAAAGACCCTAGCTGTTGGGAAACTGGTTGTTGAATGGAATTCTGTTGAAATGTTAACATGATTCTTAGCGTTGTTCAGTCTTCGTTGATGGCGTCTTTTGTCCAGTTACGGGTACTAAAACGTGCAGGATAAAATAAAATGGTAGATCACCGTAAAGCGAAATTTTATTTCTATTAAGAATTTACTCTCAGTTGTAATAACCGACATTTGAAATGGCCAAATGGTTATCCTTTCCTTATATAACCCGGGCTAAGGACAAATTTTTCTAAGTGAAAATTTCTAAGTGAATTGCTTTGTACAGCTCAATCGAAATACAAATTAATTTCATATATCTATATTTTCCCCATATTAAAACTTGACTCTCTAACCCGCAAGGCCATTCCAGCAAAACTATACAATGACCGGATGCATATTGTAGAAGTCACTATTAAATAAACTGAAACAATTTTCCGGAAAATCTCTTCATCCCGTGATTTTCTCCACCGCATCGCTGCTCCCCATTCGCCCGGCTTAACACGGACAAACGTTGCCTATTGTTGGTCGTCCTGTGCGGCGATGGCTTGACAGATAGTACCTACCGGTGGCGCACGATGAGGCATTCCGTTGATGAATGATGCAGACGGAGAAAAAGTTTGCCCTGTTCAAAACCAGTCCTCGACAGCAAATGAACCATTGAAGAGCTGCTTAGCTTAGTGCAGACAGAACTTCTGAAGGTGACTGCAATTTTTGCAATGACACGACAATCATCCGGAGAATGATCCAACAGTCGGCCAGCGACATGGTGGGAGCAAGTTCTCAACCAACCCGGAAGCGTGTCAACAAATCGTCCTTTGTCCTGGCGGAAAATTATGAATAACGAGATTGTTCGAAACTGGGATAAACTAGAAGTCATTCCGTTAAAAACTAGTGCTTTTAATTATCGCCTTAGTCGTTCGGTTCATTTATTTGTTAGCTCAAAGTTTTAAATTTGACCCCCGGTAGACAGCATGGCATCAGTTATATCATCAGCTATCAGGCTATCAGCTGTTGCCCTCAATTTTCACCGATTGACCGAAACCCAATCAAAAATAGCCGCATTGATTTTTAGATAGTTTAAATAAAGAACGCATATTCGTTCGTTAAGCTTCATTTTTGTAGGTATATTGACTCATGGCCTTCGACAAAACCTCGCATGTTTAGCGAAAATCATATCTGCCTACGAACCGGTGCGAAACAATTGACGTTGGAATCGTTTTCCGATATTAAACCCTCTGCAAATATTCAGCTCACATACCCATACCGTACCCGACCCGTTTCGTGTCCGAAATAGTTTCGATCTCATCCGCGTGGAAGAACATCAGCCTTTTATTTGTGGCGTGTACCAAAAATGGATTGCATGCATATCGTAAAACGGACGTTCTTACCGGCGACGTCGGATGCCTTCCCACCCACTTTCCCCTTCGCGAATGAAATCTACCATACTACTGTCAGTGTGGGCCGGTCTGTTCCAGGCCATTCTATCTCAGCACACACGCAAACCATCAACATTGTAGATAGGGGTACGTACCTGTGCATGAGTCGTCGTCCTCGTCGTGCTTGATTAGAATTGGCCTACTCCAGTTTGGTTCCGTGCAGTAAAACAACTTTCGCTCGCATTTTTTAACTGTCGGACGTTGATGCGGCTGCCAGTGTTGCCAGTGCAAGTGGCAGTGGTCTTCGAAGTTTTTTTTAGACTCGCCGCACTTGATGCATGGATTCATGGCTCTGGCGCCATAAACGCATTTAGTACAGAACCAGGTAATCAATAAGCATTACCAATGCAATTCAAATTTACAGCTGATTACTGACAGGAAGTATTCGAACAGAATATTGAATGCCAATTTACAACACTTAATCAATAGCCAAAATGCTAATATACAACAACATGCAGCGAAAATGCCAGTAATGCCAAAAAAGTTATTTTTATGTTAATATTCATCATCGGTTAAAATCTCGACAATAAGTAACTCGTTCTTATGTGTAGTGCATTTATGAATGTGTATTACATCCCAAGTAACAATTTGGGTTTTATTACACTCTTATCATGGCATTTAAGACCGAAATTGGTAACGAAAACCGCCATAAAAGTACAATAAAACTCAGATTGTTGCTTGGGACGGTATATCAGACGCTAACAGTCGAATCGAAAAAGTAGCATAAGTATTATAAGTTTTTCTTAACGATTCTAACTTCTAAACCATAAACTTGATTTGCGATAGCGTATTTACTAATATCTGAGAATTGTTAATTCATCAAAACTCATCGCGATGATTCAAAATTAACGCTATTCGTGATTGCATCACTTGCGATCAAATCATGCATGAAAACGCCTGTGTTTTGATATGCTTTTCTCTAACTCTCTTGAAATAATTCTCATTTAGAAAGGAATTGCCAGAGAACTCTACGTTTCGGAATCACCTTTGAGAGCTTTTCGAACCGAATCAGTATTTTAACAATGAATAGCAACACTGCTTTAAACTTCAGAGCCATGAAGACACTCAAATTTGGAGAATAAACCAAGAGTTCACATTTATAGTGGAAACTAACCGTTAATTGCGATTTGGACGCTATAAACTATTGAGGCGGCTTGCAGTTCTCATGAAGGATGTTACGATCAAAATTTACTCAAACAAAAATGAATATAAAAGTACTTTTCTTCTTGAAATTCAATTAGTATAAAATACAGTAAAAATATCACGCTATCCCGATCAGGAGGCCATAACAAGGTTATATCAGTTTTATAACACTTTATGATATTTATAACATAATCTGTTGCAAATTGGTAACAAATTTATCAAGAAGCAATAACAAAAAAAATTGTAACAGATTCTGATGGTTGTAACTCATCTATGCCTATAAATAAGCATTTCTGTCTGTCTGTCTGTCTGTATGTTCTTTATAGAATCGAAAACTACTGAACCAATCAGCATGAAAGTATGCATCTAGAGGTTTTTTGGGGCCAGGAAAGGTTTTAGTGATGGTTAGAAACCCCTCCCCCCCACTATGGGAGAGGGGGCTCCCATACAAATGAAACACAAATTTCTGTATAACTCGACAACTAATCAAGCAAATAGAACAAAATTTGGCATGTGGGTGTTTTCGGTGACAAGAATTTATTCTATGGTAAATTAAGACCCCTCCCCTCTTTATAAGGGGAATTATAATTCCTCTCCTCTTTAAAAAGGGGGGCTTCCATACAAATTTCCTCATAACTCGAGAACTAATCAAGCAAATGGAACCAAATTTGGCATGTGAAGGTTTTCGAGGGCAAGAATATTTTCTATAGTGAATTAGGACCCCTCCCCACTTGAAGAGGGGGAGGGCTCCTGTACCAAAGAAATACAAATTTCCTCATAACTCGAGAAGTAATTAAGCAAATGGAACCAAATTTGGAATGTGGGTGTTTTTGGAGACAAAATTTTTTTCTATGATGAATCGGGACCCCTCCCCGTTTTAGGAGGGGGGGGGGACCCCATACAAATGAAATACAAATTTCCTCATAACTCGAGAACTAATCAAGCAAATGGAACCAAATTTGGCACGTGGGTGTTTTTGGAGACAAAATTTTTTTCTATGATGAATCGGGACCCCTCCCCGTTTTAGGAGGGGGGGGACCCCATACAAATGAAATACAAATTTCCTCATAACTCGAGAACTAATCAAGCAAATGGAACCAAATTTGGCACGTGGGTGTTTTTGGAGACAAAAAATTGTTCTATGATGAATTGGATCCCCTCCCCACTTTAGGAGGGAGGGCTCCTATACAAATGAAATACAAATTTCCTCATAACTCGAGAACTAATCAAGAAAATGGAACAAAATTTTGCATGTAAAAGTTTTCGAGGACGACAATATTTTCTATGGTCAATTAGGACCCCTCCCAACTTTAAGAGGGGGGGCTCCTATACAAACGAAATACAAATTTCCTCATAACTCGAGAACTAATCAAGCAAATGGAACCAAATTTGGCACGTGGGTGTTTTTGGAGACAAAAAATTGTTCTATGATGAATTGGGACCCCTACCCACTTTAGGAAGGGGGGCTCCCATACAAATGAAATTCAAATTTCCTTATAACTTGAGAACTAATCAAGCAAATGGAACTAAATTTGGCATGTGGGAGATTTTGGAGTCTTGAATTTATTTTACGATAGTTAGAGACCTCTCACCCCTGTGGTAGGGGCACAGAGAACAGACATTCATCTTAATCTCGCGGGATGTGTAAAAACTCTACCGCCATTTTGAATGTATGTGGTAATGCTCCCGTTACGTGGCGCTCGCATCATAAAGAAGGCTAGCTTTGGTTGCCAAAGCACATATTACATTTCAAATAAACCATTATAAAGTTGCTAAGATAACTAACAGATTGTTTACCTAATCAAACAATCTAAAACGAAGGAAAACAAAATTTATCGCAAACGGTAATCGCTGAAGAATCTGAAACACGGTTTTTTTATCGAAGACTAAAATCGGGCGGGAAGCGACCTGATTCAAGACTTTGTCATCCCAACAGGAGGTTTCCCGGAAAGCTTGAAGCTACCGGTACCGGTGCAGTCGCGGTGGGGTCAGCTACCGAAATTGCAGATGCATTTATTTATCTCCACTAGTTTTTCAATCACAACTGCCTGTAGGTATAAAGTTTCTGGTTTACATACTCCTTAAATTTATATTTTCGAACTTTTCTTACCGTATGTTCGTACCGTAAACTCCTTGGAATAAATAAATCTTCAAATGTTTTTCTTACCATTATTCGTCAGGTTCAATAAATATTTATATTCAACAAACAACAAGGCGTTGCCTAGACCGTTGCTACAGTAGCTGATATTAGAGTTGCCATTAATTCGAATATGTAGAGCGTAGTAAGATTATAAATTGAATTTGGCAACACGGACGTAGAGTAACTGGTGTACCCTGAGAGAGATGTCGCTAGTGTTTTATTCAAAAGCTTACACACCATTTGAATAATATTTTATATGAACATAAATGTCTGTTCTCTGTGGTAGGGGGATATGGACTCTCATACAAATAAAACAGAAATTTTTGCGAAACTCAAAAACTAATCGAACTTGAGAAATTCGAGACTCTTCCATAAAACATTAGTCAATACAAGACCACAAAAACTATCTATAGTAACACTAGATCATTCAGGACGAGACGGTCGCGAGTGTTGCCGGTGACCCGCCGTCGGAAGCGCTGCCCACTGGGGGGCTTGCAAAACTCGAGATTGTGACAAAGATCATCCGAGATTCATGATTTATGTACAACACAGGTTAATTTGTGGCAATACGAAGTTTGTCGGGTCAGCTAGTTTAGATATAAATGAGTAATATGGGTTTCGCCACTAAACAGGCTAAATATCACCCTTATATCAAAATATGTTATTTGCAAAAAAAATAGTCTAATTAATATTAGTCTAATAATACATTAATATTAATTTCAATAGTAAATGAATTTCGTCGCATAACTTTTATTGTATCTGTTAAAATATTTTAATTTACTGTCATATTTTTGAAATATCTGGAAATTTTGAAAAATAATTCTTAACAAAATGTATTACAATTTAGATAGAATCATATCAAAGCCAGTTTAGAATCAGATATTGGATAGAATAAATTTAGTTAAAATTTTTGTTATTTTAACCACTAACCGTCGCTCATTTATAACTACGGTTGTTATTATTTGTCTAATTTATAACAACCGTTGGTAGAAACATTATCCGCAGAAGGCCCTGTTGGCAGCCACTATCCGTCTTTTTACTTCACGACTTACTTCGTTGTCACATGTCACTAACGTACCCAGGTAAACAAATTCGTTGCCCACTTCAAAAGTATCTCCATCTATTACCACCGCAGTTCCAACACCCAAAGGGCTGCCACGCTCTCAACCAGCCACCATATACTTCGTTTTGACAGGGTTTATAACACGGTCTTTCTTCGCAGCTTCCTCCTTAAGATGCTGGTACGCCTCTTCCACAGCTCTACGGTTAATACTGATGATATCAAAGTCATCCGCAAAGCCTAGGAGCAGTCAGTTTTTTTGTTGGAAAACCGTGTTCAAGCGTAATTCACCACAGCTCATTGAATCATACGCCGCCTTAGAGTCTTTAAATAAATAGTAAGTTTGAAAGTTGAATTCTCAGTGAACATTTGGTTTGTCGTGAAGCGTCCCACTCGCAAACCGCACTGGTATTTGCCAATAAAGGTTAAAGCCTGTCTGAGAAACAGGATGCAGGAGAAAATTTTGTATGCAGAATTGAGGAGAGTAAGGCCTCGGTAATTGCTGTATTCGAGTCACAGGCCTTTTTGTAGATAGGGCATATGAGACCTTCCAAACAGTCCGTAGGTAGTTCCTCCTCAGTCCATATTTTTAGTATAACCCGATGAATTGCACAATACAGCCGATTGCTCCCAACTTTTAAAAGTTCGGCGGGGATGCCATCCTATCCAGCTGCTTTGCCGTTTTTTAGCTCTCTCGCTGCTTTTTTAAACTCGTCCAAAGTTGGTGGATCCACAGTTTGTCCATCATCCTCAATCGTTATTCTATTTCTGTTATCCGCTCCATCTTGCTCTAATCTTTCGGTAATCAGGTTCCCCTTCCTGTTTTTGCGCATAATCGTGCCTCTCAAAGCAATTCTCCGCCTCCGCAAGAACGCGATCCGCGAGTGTAGGCGTTTCGCGACGGTGAAGTCTCTTTTCGGCAGCTCTAGCATCTCGGTATCTCTCTCTGCTCTGGCGTGTCACAGTTGCAGCTAATATGTGCCTTCAGACTCGATTCTTCTAATCAGTCACTCGTTGACGCTCTGCGTCAAACCACTCACCGGAAGTAGTTGCGGTAGTAATACCCAACACTTCTCGTGCTGTAGTACTAATCGCGTCGTGGATATGCCTCCACTGTTCGTTCAGGTTCTCTCCGAGTTGTTCATTGATTCGCTCATCAATCTTCTGAGAGTACTCTGCAGCAATTATTTCCGCTGATAATCGCCGAATGTTCAGTCGTATCTTTCTCGTTGGTTTCGATTTAAATATGTTGAACAACCGGGCGCGAATTTTGTTTACTACAAATTAATGGTCCGAGTCGGCGTTTGGTTTGGCAAAGGACCATCCCTTTGCGACATCAAAAAAGTGCCAGCCATAAACCAGAACATGGTCGATCTGAGAACAGGTCTCTCCATTAAGCCAAGTGTCCACTATAGAGTTTTTCAGGTAGAGCTAGAGAAAAATCTCACGTAAAGTTAGGTAGAGTAGTGTATACACCCTGTAGAGCTCACTTGTAGAGCTCTACAGCAACTCTATGGAAGAGTTCTCTACAACAAAAAACTCTAAAGTGTATACACATTCATTTTGTTTTTGGTTGAGCTCTACATATACTCTACGCTTTATCTAACCTGCTAGATAGAGCTGTAGAGAATTCGGTAGAGAACAATTTCGTTTTGAAACTATTTCGCAATATGACCCCATATTTTAACAAATCGCACATACACATACGCGTATATGAAGTGTGTATATAAGATGAATGTCAAACATTTCTTTATTTTTCATATAAATATAAATGGAAATTTAATTTAAAACTATATTCTTCCAAGAAATTAGAAGAAAACGGCCTTTCAGTATCCGGAAAAAAAAATTTTCATTCAGAAAGGCCTTTCTTTTGATGTAATTGATGGTTGGGGTGGTTCTAATTTTCGCAATAATTGTAAAACTAATTTTTAATAATTTTAATAATGAACTGATTTATTTAAAACTAGCTGACCCGACAAACTTCGTATTGCCACAAATTAACCTGTGTTGTACATAAATCATGAATTTCGGATGATCTTTGTCACTTCTCGAGTTTTGCAAGCCCCCCAGTGGGCGGCGCTTCCGACGGCGGGTCACCGGCAACACTCGCGACCGGCTCGTCCTGAATGATCTAGTGTTACTATAGATAGTTTTTGTGGTCTTGTTATTGATTAATGTTTTATGGAAGAGTCTCGAATTTCTCGAGTTGGATTAGTTTTTGAGTTTCGCAAAAATTTCTGTTTTATTTGTATGAGAGTCCATATCCCCCTACCACAGGGGTGAGAGGTCTCTAACTATCATAAAATAAATTCAAGACTCAAAAATCTCCTACATGCTAAATTTGGTTCCATTTGCTTGATTAGTACTCAAATTATAAGGAAATTTGTATTTCATTTGTATGGGAGCCCACCCTCTTAAAAGGGAAAGGGGTCGTAATACACCACAGAAAAAAAATTCTGCCATCTAAAACTCTCACATGCCAAATTTGGTTCCATTTGCTTGATTAGTTCTAAAGTTATGAGCAAATTTGTATTTCGTTTGAATGGGAGCCCCCCCCCTCCTAAAAAGGTAAGAAGTCCTAATTCATCATGGGAAAAATGGTTGCCTCCAAAAACACCCACATGCCAAATATGGTTCCATTTGCTTGATTAGTTCTCGAGTTATGAGGAAATTTGTATTTCATTTGTGTAGAAGCCCCCCCTCTTGAAGTGTGGAAGGATCCTAATTCACCGTAGAAAATATTTTTGCCTCCAAAAACCTCCACATGCCGAATTTGGTTCTATTTGCTTGATTAGTTCTCGAGTTATAGGGAAATTTGTATTTCATTTGTATTGGAGCCCCCCCTCCTAATGTGGGAAGAGGTCCTAATTCATCACAGAAAAAATTCTTGCCTCCAAAAACACCTACACGCCAAAGTTGGTTCCATTTGCTTGATTAGTTCTCGAGTTATGAGGAAATTTGTATGGAAGCCCCCCCTCTTAAAGGGGAGAGGAGTTACAATTCCCCTTATAAAAGGGAGGGGTCTCAATTTACTATAGAATAAATTCTTGTCACCGAAAACACCCACATGCCAAATTTGGTTCTATTTGCTTGATTAGTTCTCGAGTTATGAGGAAATTTGTATTTCATTTGTATAGGAGCCCCCCCTCCTAAAGTGGGGAGAGGTTCTTATTCATCATAGAAAACATTCTTGCCTCCAAAAACACCTACATGCCAAATTTGGTTCCATTTGCTGGATTAGCTCTCGAGTTATAAGGAAATTTGTATTTCGTTTGTATAGGAGCCCCCCCCCCTCTTAAAGTGGGGAGGGGTCCCAATTCATCATAGAAAAAAATTTTGTCTTCAAAAACACACACATGCCAAATTTGGTTCCATTTGCTTGATTAGTTCTCGAGTTATGAGGAAATTGGTATTTCATTTGTACAGGAGCCCCCCTCTTAAAGTGAGGAGGGGTCCTAATTCAACATAGAAAATTTTCTTGCCCTCGAAAACCTTCACATGCCAAATTTGGTTCCATTTGCTTGATTAGTTCTTGAGTTATGAGGAAATTTGTATGGAAACCCCCCCTCCTAAAGGGGAGAGGAGTTATAATTCCCCTTATAAAGAGGGGAGGGGTCTCAAATTACCCTAGAATAAATTCTTGTCACCGAAAACACCCACATGCCAAATTTGGTTCTATTTGCTTGATTAGTTGTCGAGTTATGCAGAAATTTGTGTTTCATTTGAATGGGAGCCCCCCCTCTTAGTGGGGGGAGGGGTCTCTAACCATCACTAAAACCTTTCCTGGCCCCCAAAACCTCTACATGCAAATTTTCACGCCGATTGGTTCAGTAGTTTTTGATTCTATAAGGAACACAGGACAGACAGACAGACAGACAGAAATCCTTCTTTATAGGTATAGATAAGTTTTTCGTTAGTTTGGTTTTGCCTAGTAGGGTGGATCACATTTTCACAAAATCCGCTGCGTTTTTAGCACGACTACCCAACCGGTGCAACTACAAAATGTAAACAAACCGAGTGAGAGTTATTTTCTGCTGGACTAGCATAGCAAAAAGAACCCTCACTCGGTTTGTTTACATTTTGCAATTAGGCCTTTTTGAAAAGCTGGTACCGAGATTTTCTGTTTCAAATGAGCCGATTTGATATCGCGTTGAGCAATCCAATTGAGCAGGCGAGTCAAGCAGTCGAATCAAGCAAATGAGTCGAGCAGTCGAGTCGACCAGTTGAATCAAGCTGTTCAGTCAAGTAGTCTAGTCGAGCAGTTGAGTCGAGTAGTCTAGCCGAGAAGTTGAATCGAGCAGTCGGGTCGAGTAATTGAGTCGAGTAGCCGATTCAAATAGTCGAATCGAGCAGTTGATTCGAGGTTCAGTCGAACAGTTAAGTCGAGTAGTCCAGTCGGGCAGTTAAGTCGAGTAGTCCAGTCGAGAAGTTTAATCGAGTAGCCTAGTTGAGAAGTTAAATCGAGCAGTTGAGTCTAGCAGTATTATTGGACAGTCCAGTCAAGCAGTTCAATCGACCAGTTCAGCCGAGCAGCCTAGTCGACCAGATGAGCAATCGAGCAGTTCAGCAGTCGACTAGTAATGTGACTGAGAATAGAGCCCATGCTACGAAAGCATGACGTCCTGTCATGTTTTGCATAGTTTTGCGATCATTGTGTAAATTACAACCACCCTACCTGTCAATTATTACCAAAAAACGGCCTATCATAATGCAAAATTACTTTCCTGGATAATAAAAAGCTACCTCATATAATTTCACTTAAAAATAAAATATTTACTTGAATTTTCATTTGACCTGTGAATGTGATATATTTCTGACATTTATCTTACACACACTTTGCTGTACATACGTAGGTACACAATTTGTTCGTAGCAGTTGCATCAGAAAAATATGGCGTCATGTTGCGAAATCGGGTCAAAAGCGAAATTATTCTCTACAGCTCTATCTAGCAGGTTAGATAGAGCGTAGAGCTCTACCAAACGCTATGTTGACATAGTGTTTGGTTGAACTCTACGCTCTACAGTTTCCCCAGTGGACACACCCCGTAGAGTGCGTGGTAGAGCTCTACGTAAAATTTCTCTACGGCTTCTCTAGGTAGAGTGATAAAGTGGTAGAGATGCCTTATAGTGTACACACAGCTGGTAGAGTCTCTACGCTCTACGCTTTTTACTCTACCAAAATAACTCTATAGTGAACACTTGGCTTTAGGGTGTTTCCAGGTATACCATTATAGCCATTCCTCTGGTTGATTAGTCTCAGACCCAGGTCGTTAGCGGTAGGGTGGAAGCATTCTCTACCAATAACAGGACGAAAGAACTTTTCGCGTGCTACCTGTGAATTTGTATCCCCAAAGCCTATCTTTATGTCATGTCCTGGGAACTCTCCATATATCCTCTCGAGAAGATTATAGAGCTCTTCGGCCATCATCAAGTAGAAAGTACACATGGGGGTCACCAAATCAGACAGAATCACAGATCGGCCACGTTTTGATCGACTTACAGTTAAGGAGGCTATCACGCAACTAAAGATCATCGGCTGGGAACGATGGCTTCGGAGCGGAGCATATTAAAATGGAACCATAAAAGCTGGCCACTTGTCTACACTGGCTAATTTCTAGGATTTTGGAGACAGAGCAGCTACCAGAAGAGTGGAACGATGAGGTTATTTGTCCAATCTGCAAGAAGGGCGACAAGTTGAACTTTGAGTACTATGTGCTGTCCCAAATCATTTTCCGCCGGCTATCACCAATTGCTCCCAATTCACCAATTTATCTGTCAGATAGGAGCAAATGAACACAAAAAGTTCATCCAGTTCCAATCCGGATTGAATAAACAAATTCGACATTATTTTGAAACGAATGAATTGAAACCAATCTTTCATCACCAGAGATCTGTCTAATAAACAAACTGCTGTCAAAAGCTTCCAAATCAGACCACTAGGAGCACTGTAGTAAAATGGGCAGTACGTTCAGATATTAAATGAATCGCGCTTTATGCATCATATTTCTCGATAAAAACCAGAACAAAAGTTCGTTGCCTTAAAGGAAATTATGCGGCAACACTCTCGGCTATAATAATCAGTTTTTGCCCATCGGGTAATCAAGCCTTTGCACATATTTTCGTTTTATTTCGGACCAGCATCGTGTATATATCAGTCTATCAAGGATTTTTTTTATTGCGATTGATTCCTTTTATTCGATTCATCTGGCTGGCATTCGATAAGTGGGGTTTTGTTTTCTGCAGGCCGCCACCGTGCCGGCAGGCAGAGAGTAGTGAATCAGAGTGATCTGACTGGCTAGCTGGCTGGGTGGCAGGGAAAGGACGCCGCATGTAAAAACCAAAAACCGCTCGTTCCGAATCGACGAGCATCCACCACCAAGGAAGGAAAGTCGAAATCGTCGGGGGAAATGCGCTTAATACGGTTTCCCTGTTTTCGACGGCGCACAATGGGTGAAGAGCGTGATTGATTGAGAATTGGCGTTATCAATCAAGCCGGTGTGCGCCGGCAGTGTGACGTGAAGTGTTTCCGCCAGGTCGTGGCAGGTATGTTTGGAAATGGAGTAAACAAATGTAGACATATGCTTAACGTGTTTTTTTTTGTTTTGTTCGAAAGTCAACGAATGTCAATGCCACCCATCGTACATTGTCGTTGTCTGCACACTTTAGTTGTAAATCAGGTCTTCGCATTGCTACGGATGCATTGGATTGGTTATCCAACCGAAAACTTCACAGCCAATCTTTGCTTCAATAGGTTGTTAGTTGTGCGAATAAATGGGTTCATCACTGCTTCTATAGATTCAATAGCTGCTACAAAGTTGACCAGCCGAACTATAATGAACTGCAGGCGGACTCAAACCCAATGAGTGAGTTATTACCTTTAATCCAATCGATCATCGAAAAAATAAAATCTCCCATCAATGAAAGCAGTGACCTCTGGCGAAATTCCACGGAGCCTGTAATTGAATTCGCTCAGAAGGACGCAAGTAATGCGCCCCATATTGCCATGAATGATTGTTTCGGAATAAGGGAAACCCGTCACAACGGGCCAGGCGACGAAGCTGGAAGGGTTGCTAAAAGGGAGAAAGGGTGAATTGTTTAATCGCTTAATAATACCCGAACAATGAGGCTGATGATGATGATGATAAAAATGTGTTATGAAAGCGCACATAACTGGTGCTGGTCACGGGTACGGCACGCGGCATGTGCCGTCCAGTCTGTCAGGACCCGGTGGAAGCCAACTTGATGGTGGAGTCGAGGACTATGGAGGAGAGGGGCTGATGTTTGATCTGTTTATTTTCGCCCAACAAGGTTCGAGTCAATCATCCGGAAAAAGTAAATTATCATGCCTGGGATGGAATCCGTCGAGGGGCGTATTGTTTTGTGCCCCACGACAGCTGCTCCATGGTGGATACGATGTGCATACTGTGCTCCATGTTTGCGCTGTTTGCCGGCTAACTGTACTAAACGGTTTACGTAAAGCCATTGATTTGGGTTCGGATTGCGAAAACAAATGGAGCAACCATTCATAAGCATTATAAATGTTTGCATTGCAACAATGACTAATAGGCCGGGACGAGAGCAATTGTAAACCGGCAGGTGTTATTCGAAAACATCAATGGTAAATCCGATCAGCCGATGAAGTGACACAGACTTCACGAAAGCCATCACATAATTCTTAGCAGTTTAATGTATTACGTGATTAATCTTGATTGGTATAAGCAATTCGTAATTAGCGCCACAAGGGTCAAAAATTGATTGTGGTTCAAATAGAACTAGAACAATGTAGTCAATATTTATCATGAAAGTTTTAAACTTGTAGAAAGATTGCACCTTTTATTCTACACGCCAACTTCATGAAATTCTAACGTCACACATCCACATCCTGTCAACTGGAGAAAACCGCAGCACATTGATATTCCACAGTATTTATTCCGTAAAAAGGATAAAAATAGAAAGCCCATGACTATGAAAATTCGCTACCCTACAGTAAAGCATCACTGCTAAGTGCAAAGCCCATTAATATTTCATGAGTCGTCGTTCATCACGGTTACCGCAGCACCGACTAGTGCCAATCTGAGGCATGTAGGTAGGTCCCGCCTCTCGCACGGCGCGGTGTGGCCCCTAGGTTTCAGACGTGACGGTGGTCACGGGAGCTGCGCTGTCCATTTTGATAAATGTCAATTCGAAAATAAATGAAATGAGTTCAAAAAGTTCTCTCCTTCGCACATCACCGGACCCCAAGTGGCAAGTCGCTTCCAATCGCCGTACGTCAAACTTTAATCGACCGAACTCGCCGGGAAGATGGAAAATCAATACAACAATTGAACTTCCCGCTTGTTCCCCACACTACTGTGTTAGCAAGCTGGAGTTGTTTTGTCAAATCTGAACTCCCCGCCAGGAGCCGACTTTTTGGCCGTCCAGAAAAATTTCGTCAATTGTCACGATCTTCACTGCCGAGAAAAACTCGCCGACGGAATAAACTTAAACTCGCTGGCTGATTGGGTAGCTAAAAGCACAAAAAGCAACACGGAAAAGTTGGATGGTAAGCGAATTGAAGTTGACAGAGCAAAACCAGAGAGGGGAGAAGCAAGCAGGAAAAAATCAGCAACAACAGCCTTCCTGACATCACAAAAATGATGACCCATCATAAATACATTTATTACGCCACCCGTTACCAGTAGAAGAAGGAAAAAAACGGAAAGTTTTTGCTTTGACATCACAGCAATTGGGTTGTCTGTACAAATCAATTGGATTTATTGGACTTTTGGCTGATTTTATTTGAGGAAGTAAAAACCACCACCGGGCAAATGTGCCGCATTTAAATATTGGATTTCTGTGCTCAAGCAGTTTTCGCGCGGAATCGGCCAAAATAACTACAATCGATTCCACCAGCCACGACCGGCTGCGGTTTTGATGGAACTGTGTAGGCTGTCTGTTATAAATAACTGCATTATTGAATGTTTTTAGGGATTGAGTTTTTAGTATTCTTCAAAAGTCTTTAACTGGCATACTACGAATGTAATCGAAGCATGATCTCTGTCTAATAAACTTTTTTCAATCTAATGTCAAGGCAGGAATAAAATTTTGAAAGGCCTATATTCTTTTACATAAAAATTCACAATTCATAAAACACCCCAAGGTACAACGTAACTTTTTACTATATCTATCATGTTCATAATTTCTTCGCCTCCAAACATCAAAACATATCTTGATAATTTTCCTTTGTAAAACAAAAAATAAATAAGGATATTTTCAGTCTTTTGAAACTTGGCTAAAAGGTAATTTGGTCGCATAGCTATTTTTTGACAAAGTTGAATAGCGAGTTGGAACTGGGAACACGGCTATGTGCTGCTGTTTGTCGAAGTGGTGCGCATTTAAAAGTCGATTTTCGAGTGTTTTCCCTCGGGTTTCGGTGCCAATTGGATTGATAAGTTAGGAATCTAAGATGTTTTAACAAAAAAGAATGGAAATCATTTTGATAAATATGTGGAAACTGAGAAAAATTGACCATTATTCTGTTGGTCAACAAGAATCAAGTCGCCCTAACAGGGCAAAATCTTCAACACCGAGGGATAGGTACCAATATTTCTCAAATACATAGAGTAATAGGCCGGTTATTTTGACCGGCGTATAAAAAGTAATTAGCAATATCTATTCAAAATCCGATGCACGTTACCAATAACATTCACAATTCTGAGGATTTGAATCGATGCATTCCATAGTAGCTTGAAATGCGAATTATTAATTGCTAATAATCGTTAGTCTTATTCATGATTTCATTACATGTGCTCAGTCAAAAAAAAAAATTTCGCGCCCCCTAACCGTCAATCAGAAGATTCTGCAGGTTGTTCGAGCGAAATTGCTATCTCTCTCTAATTGCATATGATGTATTATTTAAGTGTATTAGTGACAAGTTGTTCTTTAACAATAGGGGATTACTTCTCCGCCATTTTCTTCTTACCAGGATAGTAGGTGTCAAATGCATTTGTTTGTAAACAACATTTCAAAAAAACAAATTCATGTTTGGATTGCTTTGATTGGTTTCGTTTTTATAAGGTGTTTCAATAAATCGAAAATAATCCACTACTACTTTGAATCGCTGTTTCCGTGTTGAACTGTTCGGTAAAAAATGAAATGCTTTGTTCCATCCTGCGAACCGGATTTCCATTTTCACTTTAAAAATGAGCCCAATCTGTCGAAGCACAAATTTCCTCGGGATATAGCCCGACGTCTAAGATGGCTTAGAACCATTTCAATAGCAGAAAATTGTAATTTAGATCGACCTATAAATTTTAAAACAGCAGTGGTATGTTCAAAACATTTTGAACCAGCTACAATGCATTGGGTTAGAAGTCGGAAAAGACTTTCCAAAGACGCTTGCCCGAAAGTTTTTCGTGATGAAAACGTGTGAATAAATCAGAAATGTTGTATTCCAGACACAACCGCGTAGCTGGCATAGAACTACGTTAGGTGGTAGGGATGGGAAAACTCATTAATTACTGATAGTTATCAGTAAGCAATAATATCACTAAGTATCAGTAAGGTTTCGCAGTTATTGACGCTTACTGATACAGTTCCGTCGTCCCGTTAGAAAAATTAGTTGGATTAAAGTTAATGGTCGGTAGTTGCGTACGATAGACGAAAGTGACACAGTATGTCGTCGTTGTCGTCAGCAGCCTAGAGCCGGGGTGACTCGTCCTGTTTCAAACAGTCGGCTCTATTCAACTCGATCTTGGGCCATTCGTTGCAAGTTTCCTAGTCGTCTCAAAAGTCATAAATTGCTATCGACTTGGTCAAACCATCTTGCCTGTTGAGTCTTCGTGTTTCCGGTGCCGGTGGGGTTGTTGAAAATAACGATTGTCGTTGGTCTGTCGTCCGGCATCCTTACGACGTGCCCGACCCACCGTAGTCTACCGACTTTCGTCAGATGTAGATGGGAGCCTCTGGGATTCTCAAGCAGTGAAAGTATGTCGTGATTCATATACTTCTACCCTTGATGAAAATCATGCCTCTCGTTTCGATACTCGCTGGTCGCAACACCGCCTCAAGAGTGATGTTGAACAGCATACTGAATAAGCTGTTACCTTGTCCCAACCCTCGCCGAGTCTCGATGGGACTCGAGTGTGCCCGGAAACGTGCGAAACACATCACTCGTTCCAACGTAGCTCTGATTAGTCGGGTCAGTTTATCCGGAAAACCGGTTTCGTGCATTATGTACCACAGCTGGTCTCGTTGGACTGTATCGTATGTTGCTTTGAAATCAATAAAGATATGATCCGAGGACACGATGTACCCTCAACATTTCTGCAAGATCTGTCAGATGGAAAAAATCTGGTCGGTAGTTGCGCGAGCCCCCATGAAGTCCACCTGATAAATTACAATGTAAAATTACAATGAATAATGCAATTATTACAATTTCGTATTTTTTTGCTATAATGCCGTGATGGGTAAAAATACTGATATTTACTGATAGTTATCAGTAATATACTGAAACTACTGATAGTTATCAGTAACGATTTTTAATGATAGTTCCCATCCCTATTAGGTGGGTTTTTGCGAAGAAACCTTGACTTGTCTTTCACATCATATTGACATATATGTGGCGTAAAATAGCGTTAGGCAAATAATAGTGTTAAATAATTGTATCGTATTTTGTGTAAGTTGTGATGCCAAAAACAAATATATTTACTAGTGCCAGAATCGGAGTACAGTCTGAATCCGTTAATTGGGTCACGACTGCACTTCAGCTGATACACTAATTGGGCCGACTGACAGTTGTTTGAAATTTTTCAACTCAAAAGATCAATAGCATTTTGACATTCAAGTTGGAGCATGGCCTAACTAACGAACACCAAATTAACGAACCGTATCTCCGCCATGCACCCAGCTATTAGCAAAATGCTCTCGTTAATATCAAACACTATTCCTATATTTATATGTATTTTGATGATATCAAAAAATTGTTATGTTAAAATGGCTTGACTGTGCTACAGGTTGAGAAATCCAAATTTTTGCAAATCGATAATTTTTCAGATCGTTTTATGCACACTTAAATTTTTTTACCGAACTCTGAGCAGCCGAACGTTCGGTAAAATTCGATGGTGCCAATCGACGTTTACGGATCATTAGTAATGTTTGGCATCATAAAAAATTTTTACCGAACGTTCTGCTGCTCAGAGTTCGGTAAAATTTACGATATTTTACCGAACTCGGTACTTTTTTTTAAGTGTGCATTTTAATGATTGAAGGCTACTATGTATGTTAAAGTTGTTTGCAAAATATGTTGTACCTTACTGCCATATACTGAGTTGACGGTCAAATAAACATTAGCACCACTACGGATACCTTCTGCCTTGTCTTCTCCATCATTTTTGAAAGAAATTAATGCTTGACTATTGAATAGTAAAGAATTACAGGTAACTAACTGACGCAAAGCAGCAATTGAAACATTCAAAACTATTCTCAAAAGTTCTTGTGCTGATTTGACTCAAACACACTTACCTTCCGATCCGTGCACTTTGAATTCACTAAAAAAGCGATTATTAAAGCATTTTTTTGAAATTACGCAACTGACTTTATTGCTTAAATTCTTTGTACCGTTTTAAAAACCGTCCATCAAAATTTTTCATCGTCCGAATTAAAAATCACAATAATGTTTACGAAGCTAGCGCGCATGTATTTGTGTAGCACGGCATGACAAATGTTATTCTGCAAGATTTCTACTGGTCATGCAAGTTTTCCCAGCTGGAGAATAACGACAATGCGTTGCGTAAGTTGTTTTCATTTCATGCATGAGGGAATAAGGGATTGAAACGATTAGCCGACATTCTCTTCTTCGTCACACGAAAAAACGTAGGAAATTTGGCTGCTAGGAATTCTTTAATGAAAAAAAGCATTTAAAGAGCTCAGCTCACTTTGATTGATCGCTTATGATAGTCAAAAAACTAAAATATTAGGAAATAACTAATTTTGCATTATGTGTCATAAAAATCGCTAATATTTTTAATAATTTGTGTTGGATAGGACGGGAATAGGCAATTACGACGAAGCAGCAACATACCCTACCTATTCGCGACTGCGAAAGCTAAAGAGATTTTAATCCTGTTCGCACTTACATGAAAACCCATTATAAAAACTTGCGAGAAAACAAAAGCAAAAATACTTCAATCTGGATACAATCTGGCAAAAGGAAAGGGTTGCTGCTTACTTTTCTGTGACGTTTCACCTTCAGGACATCAATTTGTACTAGATTCAATGTTTAAAAATAAACTAGGTTGAAAGGAGGGGGTGGTTTTATGCTTTAACAAAATTGTTTACTTTCAGGACATCAAACTGAACTAGGTTTGTCGCAGTCCTGAGCAATCTTGTTAGGACGAGAGGATTTTATCACTCTTTCTGGCATATTTCCCAAGCACAGATATCGGATTAGTATAACACTCCTATTCTGTATTTCGAATGAGTTACTGTTTCGTTCGAAACTGACATTTCGTTCGAAAAAACAGCGTCTCGAACGAAATATTGACCAAGTCGATCGAAATATTTCAACTCGTTCGAAATACAGAATATGGGTGTAAGTCTAAATGTCGTAAAGAATTTTCGACCTATTGGGACAAGGGGGTTTTGTTGCTTTTTTTTTCTAAACATAAAGTAATCGAAATCACAGTAAACAGATGGTGTATTTAACTGTCGGTTCTGCCTGTGGAGCAAGGCGATCACAAAGAAAATGTATGGGATAATCTGACCTTGAAACTGTTAGGTAATTTTTACTAATTAGTGATTGAAAAAGAATGTTACAATAGAAATCACATACAGTAGGATCTCGAATTTGGCAACAAATGCGCCTTTATCGCCTTCATTTCACCTTTATCGTTCGTGGCTTTGATGTTTTTAGTAGTGCAGGCTTTAAGGGTCCGCGACCAACTCCACTGTATCGCCAGAGGACCAACATAGCTCAAAAGAGTCCGTCTTCCCTGTCAACATACGACCTTGGTTTCCATCGAAGTTGCTCGTATCCCGTACATTAGTTAGTCTGTAGTTTTAATATCGCCTTTTCATTGTTCTCGAATATATTTCAAAAATCTTTTGAGGAGTGGACCACCAGGCAGTAAAACAGTTTTATAGCAGTAGACAGAAACTTACCAGTTGGTATTAGCGTAAAACACTAGCCTAACAATCCAGTCGTCGCATGTTCGAATATCGGTTGGAAGCAGCTGTTAGTCATTTTTATAAATTTGGTCTAGAACACCGCTAATAATACTCTTTTAGCATTTCCAACCAGAGCAATTGGCAGTTACACTTCTTAAACCCACGAGTAATTCAATATTGGTACATGATCCAGTTAATCCCATGGGATGGCTGTAACCAAGTCATCTACATATTTCCTGATGAACGGCACCTTTATTTTCCGTTGCTTCAAAACAGTTTTGCAAAAAAAATCGGTAACAAGATCCACTATTATGAGGGGGTATGGGTTGTCCATGACTGTACCAAATGTCTGTTGAGAAGAAAGCTGACGATCCAGAATTCAGCTACTCAAGTACACATTTAAAGAAATGTTTTCGACTTCTAATTTAGTTTGTACTTAGTGACATGGCATATCACATCACGACATACTGAATCTTTTGAAACACTGGCAAACAGCGCAACCACTTCTGCAGAAATGAACATACTTTATTGTAAAATTTCGACAACATTTTTTCAAATTGCTTGGATATTTATGCATTGATTATTTTTGTTTGCCATAATATATAAGGTGTATATGTGTCCATGTCCGCCGGTCCGGCAGAACAGAGGGATGAAATCAGAGATCTCCACTGCTGACGGTTACCCGCCATGGCTTTTACCTGTCGCCAGGAACAATAAAATTCTATCGATTTTTGTAATTACTTTTTTCTTCATCTCTAACTATTTAAACTATTAACGTTTTGGGACATATTCTCATAATCACCTCATTTCACTCCTGGACCCTATTCTTACAGTCACCTCTCCTCACCTTACAGTCCCCATTCGATTTGTACAGTCACTCAAGTAACCAAAATCACCTAAATGACTTTCAGAATCGCAAAATGTGCTCTCACCCACAGAATTCTAGTAACTAACCATGAAACTAGAATTTGCTGAAACCGTCCGGCCCGATAAACCAGACGTAGGTTAGCACATAGGTGGATCCCTTGGTTAGATAAACGTCAACATTCTAATTCCTACTCTAATCAGTATAACATTTTCTGGGACAATTTAAAGCACACCATACTTAGGGATGACAAACAGGAAGGCTCGTCGAAGTAATAACGGACTCACGAACCAATCTGAAGCAACTTTGGGTTTCATGAAAAAGGTTACACCGACAATCGACTACATTTTACGCACATTGTACAGCTTTTCGATGCTTCAGCTTTTTTCATTTTTCCACACGATATGCTGCTCATTTCCAGATAATAGTTGAACTCCTTTGTTCCCATAACATCAGAATATACCAGCTCACAACCGACCCTTTCGCTGCACTGCACCGGTAACCCTCGAACTTATGTTTGGTTGGGCTCAAACGGATGGGAGGCAACATACGGTTCCTTTGGGACACAACAAAAACACCCTTTTAAAGTGCTTCTCCTTTCCTTCGGGCAAACAAAGCTCCAATACCAGACATGATCCCACCAGCTCTACTTCTAGTCAATAAACGGGTGGAAAGTTTCCTGGGGTCGGGGAAGGACCAGAGAAAAACGAATAAATATGTATTTCCACACATTATTGAGGTATACACAAAGTGGATATTGAATATGTTGCATTTCTTCTTTGCTGTTCCGTATATTATCGCTATCGATTCCAATGGGGGGCTCCTCGAGTTCAACGGTACGGTCTGGTTTGGTTTAAGTGAAACCGAACTCCCACACACTCCTATATCGGGGCCTGAACCTGGGCCTGGGGATGACTAGCAGCCAGTGTTTTTCCTTCGGTGATAAAATGAAGCGTCTGAAAGGAAAGTGTTGTTGTTTGCATATCGGATCGGAGATATGGCTATGAGCATGGAACAATTATTATTTTTTGTTGCCAGTCATCCCCTCAGTCGGGCAAAGTTTGTATTGGAAAAAGTTTGTCCTACACGGAAAGAAATCTGTTCCAGTTTTCATGAATAAAAAATCATGAAAACAATAAGCTTGAAATTTCATGAAATCATTACCATGACCCATGATTTCATGACTGTACGGACAAATATCATGAACTATAACAAGCATTTTTGTGAATATTCTTCATAATTGCTTCTAGCGTTACACGAACTGTCAAATCAGGTCTTTGAAATCACAGCAGCGAATGTTAGTGATTTAGCAGCTTGTGATGATTCTATTAAATGAAGAAGTACAATTTTTGTGATGGTTTCCGTCGCTGATGAGCAACAAAGTGAACAGATTAGTAATTTTCAGTTTCGTTGACGTGAGTCGTGTGTTAAAAGTGCTATTATAATGATGGATAGCGAAATAGAAAAATTCGCTACCGTGAAAGTGTGGGAAAACGATAAAAGTGGAAAAGTTATGATATCCTATATTCTGGATATGGAAATTAAACCACCGATCCGTTTTAATGAGGGCAGTTCCTTGGGGCGACAATGAAAGCCGTTTTACCCGACACAGCAAGTGTTGTTGTGAAAGAAGAACCTGCGTCATACATCATCGACGCAGCTGAGAAGGCAGAAACAAATACGCCTTCATGGGCGCAGCAGTAGCTCATGGCAAAATGGCCGCATCTAGTACCAGGGAATCCTGTAAAGAACCGGTAATAGTTTATGCACCAGTGCTCAATCCGGTCTAAATAGCGTTTGATGGTTTGGGAATACTCAGAGATCAACCTGTGCAGTAGATAGTACACCGACTTCTACCGAGCATAAGAATAACGAGGATTGATCCGACTCTGAGCACCTTTCCATCCGTCGATCCAGGCAACTCTGGTAACATTCCGCATTAATTTGAACCATACTTTAATTGTAAATATTATCACCTGTCCTTTTATCTAGAGCCACTTTTGAAATGGTTCTGTCTACCGTATCCAAACTGGTGCCTGGTATAGGGCCCTATTTTATAAATCACGGCGAGTGTCACTTTGCTCGACTGGTATACTTCTGGTATTATGCAGGGGGAAGTCCTGCATGGCCGAACAGCATCCATGCACGGATTCTAGCGAAACAAAGAATGATAAAATTATCTGGAAAGGTTAGAACAACAGTATCATTAAAGCACCAAATATTTTTACTACTCTTCGTTTTTTAGAAATCGCTAGTTTACTGGTGAATGACCAACTGGTTAAAACCACATAAAAAATAAAAAAAAAATTCGCTAGTGTCCGGCCATACAGGACTTCCCCCTAAGTAACATGCGACACGATGCGCGTAACTCGACTGAGTGGACCGCTAAAAAGCTAGTGACTCAACCGTCAGCAAATGACGAGTGAGCTTGTTCTATTTTGGCGGTGCATTCAGCCGCTATATACCGGCCGTTCTTTCCGCACTCGACACTCGACAGTCGATTCGAGCCGCTCGGCGGGACTTACAAAAAAGGGCCAATAATATCAATTGTATCAGTCATCTAAAATTAAATAAAAAGAAGAAAACTTATCCAATTTAATTCTTCTATGTATATTTTATTCACGACAGATACGTATTTCGCCTACGACTTGCAGGCTTCCTCAGTGTCTGTTTTCGAACTAGCATCAGTCATGATTATTCGTCAAGCAACCATAAAATCAATGAGTCGTTAAAAACGTTTACCGTACAAAAACAAGTAATTACCAGATCAGCATCTGAAAAGTGGAATTTTCAGTGATGTATTGGAACTGGCAGCAAATATCATTTCCTTACCTAAGTAAAAATTTGAGCCAGCTTCTGTAGTATTTTCACGCCCGGAACTGTGAGCACTTCTAGTGTCAGTGTCACCTAATCCAACTCCGCTCGTACCAAGCACCAAGGGCCATGCTATTGCTGCTAGTGATGATGTTACTACTGGAGTTCCACTGCTGCTACGGCAACTAGCACCACTAACGCTTTGTCTAATATAGCGGTTTCGATATAAGTTTTCGTGAAAGATGACTGTATCGATTACTTTAAAACACACGAAAAGCACTTTTCCCTCAATAAAAATTAAACAATTTGATCATTATCTGCCGGGCGAAATTTCAATTCAAACTCTAACACCATGTAAACAAACTACCAATTGCTGTCAAAAGAGTGAAGTTAGAAGCTCCCATACAATAGTTTACAGATCATGATTTCATGATTTTAGTCGAAAAATCAGGAATTTAATTCATGGTTCCAAGTTGAAAGATTCATGATTTTAGAATTTCGCGTGCAAAACAGTAACGCTTAGGCTGCGTTACGGTAAAGAAAAGTATGAAATCATGAACATTATTCATGGTGTATATTCATAACATGAAAATACACCAGATTCTCGAAATCATGAGTCATTTTTCGCATTTTGGAGATTAAATTTGTACCCGTGTATCCAATTGTTAATTAATGCATGAAATATTTATACTGTTTTCGAGCCCGTGAGATAATTAAAGGTTGAAAGTGTCAGATTACTGTCTGCTCCAAACTGGTAAAAAAATAAAATCTATGCTATTTTTGGAGAGTAATTTGTTAGCGCTACTTGAATTTTAGAAGCCTATATGTCTGGTTGTCTGATGATTGTCGATGAATCACGAGAATCAACAGCCTTAGTGTTTGAGAATCCTTCCATTAGCAAACATTAATAATTATTGCCTCGAGTTCGAAACATCAACTTGCCACTTGTCGATAAATCACTGGATGTTTTCAGAAACACTATAATCGCCCCTAGGGAGTGTTTCCGAGGTATTAACACTATCGTCAGCAGTGGAGCCGAAGGGACAACCGACTGAAAGTGGATGGATGTAGTCGGAAGCAATCAGGTTTTTTCTCATGGCTATTGTCGACACAGGAGCATGTTTTATAATGGTTGAAATCAGTATGTACACATACTATATATTTGGGTAAAAACAAACAATAGTTTCGATCGTTCTATGAGTATAGCATATGTTTGGTGTGCCAGCCTGGTGGCAGCAGCGCAGGCGGCACATGTTATGATTGTTTCACAAAATGTTTCCACAATTTTTACATCCCACATGGCCATCATCGTGGTCAGCTTGATGCACACTTATAATAATCTGTAATGTGCATGCTAGCGGATTAGCGTGTTTATGTCGAGTTTCCTCCTGTTCTGGTTTCCGGTTTTTCCTGTGGCCCGCTCGTTAACGTTTACGTCAGGCTGTAGTTCAAATGTGGGTGCACTTCAAGAGGGTGTGCATTATTTCTACCATTGAATTGTACCTGTAAATTATAAACTTCGAATATGTTGTGGTAAACGGTACATTATGGTTCTAATTTTAGAGACAACATCATCAACCCGGATATAGGTAAATAACGAATTGGTTCGCACTGTTCTCTCATGTGCCGCAAAAAAATATATTTTAATCCACGTATCGATAAAATATGTTATTTCTCGTGCATTTCAACATGTCTGATCACTTGGATGGAACCGAATCTAATTCTAATTATCGGAAAACTCAACACATTGAATCGTTTCCGAAAAACTCGCATGCAAAACTATTTGTGCACGTCCACCCGGATTTCACAAGCTTGTGACATTGTGGTCGCACTGTTTTGGAAAGATAAAATGCTCGTTTGTTGCACTTCTGAGTGCTGGTGTTGGTTGTTTGGAACTCCACCACCGAGCAGTTCATACCGTGAGGTTGTTATCGCCGTGTCCCTCTATACCGTAGCATAGTCGGTTCAGCACCAAGCAAGACAACTGAGCTGACTGCTGAAAAGGATTAGAGGTGCACCGACTCGGTACGTGTGTGTGTGTGTGTGTGTGTGGTGTCAACGCCACGTTAAGGGTACTTTTTGAAGACGAAAGCTAATCTGCGGAAAACGTTAAAATCTGATGGTCGAAATCTGCCAGTTTATGTCAGTTAAGCAACTCTTGACATAGACATGTTCACACTAGGCGCTAGATAAATGTCCTGCTTGTTTCTGTTTCATTCTCACAAGTTTAAAAAAAATTGGATTTTGTATTTTTTACTTTCTGTTTGTCACTATTAAAATAGTAAAAATAGGCATCGATTCACTCAAAGATATTTTTGAAATATGATTATAAATTTAAACAAACATGACTATTGTTGAAAAACATGACAGTCAAACCTAGTTAAGGCCTTTAAAATTCATCAAAAGTAAACAGGGAAGATTTACGCCATTATTCTGTTTTAGTTCTCTTTTTCACCATTGCTCTAAGGATTTCCTTTTATATCTCCCGTTTTTCGTCTTTTTCATGCCTGTTTTATCTCTTTCTTTGGTCCGTTTTTTCCTGTTTTTCTTTTCTTCTTTTTCTGTTCCATTTTTCCTTCACTTCGGATTTTGTCCCGCCTTAATACCCTTTTCCTTTTCATTTTTTCTCTCTCGCTCTTCTTCTTCTTTTCGGTTTTGATTCCTTGAGAGAACAGACTCCATTTGTCTCATTTTCCTGACTACTCACACTCATTTTCTTTTTTTTCTGCTCACTCCTTTGTTGCTTTTTTTCTGTCACATTTTCAGTCCTGATTGTTTTTCTATTTTCTATTTTCTATAAGCCAGTCGTCGTATGTTCGAATCTCGGCTGGAAGAGGCTGTTAGAGTCAATAAGATCGTAACACTGACCCCGCACTGTCCTGTATTCTAACAGCTGGTTGCGAAGTCTGTCGTATAAAAACAAAAAGTCTAATTTCGATAACGGAATTAGCACCCAGGCTTTGCTTTTTTTGTTTTTCTATTTTCAAGCCCGTTTTTCCTTTTTACTAGTCTCGTTTTGTTTTTTTTTCGTTTTCTTCAGTTGCGTTGCTCCCTTACTATGTCCTGCTTTTCATTTTTTCTGCATTTTCCTCTTCTTCAGTTCTCGTTTCTTAATTTTCCTGTTCCCGCAGTTTTTTCTTTTCGTTGCCACCTTTTATATCCTATTTTTTACTTCAGTTCTATTCTATGTTCAGTCTTCCATTTTTGCTTCGTTGCCTTTTTTCTTCTTGTCCACTCTGTTCTTTTTCATGTTGCTTCATTATTCCGTTTTTATTCATTTCCCGTATAATTTCTACTTATTTTCAGTCCTATTTTTGTTTTTGGTTTTCGCTCAATTTTCTTTCTTGCTTTTCGTATTTTCTCATCACTTTTTTCTTTTTATTTTTCCAGTTTGCATCTTTTTCTAACTCTCGTCCTTCCCGTTTTTCGTCTTCTTCCGCTCCGTTTTCCCGCTATTAAATATACCGTTTTTTTCTTTTCTATCACGTTTAATCTGTTTTTAGCGCCCTTTTCCGCCTTTCCTCTGCGGTTTTCGTTTTATATCTCCCGGATTTCGTCTTTTTCTCAACGGTTTTATTTTTTGTTAGGTCCGTTTTTTCTACTCTTTTTATCTTCTTTTTGGGTCCATTTTTCTTCTCATTTCCTCTTTGTCCCGATTTAGTAAACTTGTCGTTCCTTTTTTTCTCTCACGCTATTTTTCTTTTCCCTTTTGGCTTTGGTTCCTTGTTTTCTGTTTTCCTTACTTTTTACACCTATGTTTTTGCTTTTTATTGCCCACTCTTTCCTCTTTCTCTTTTTTTCCTATCCCACTTTCGCCCTTTTTAGTCCTGGTTTATTTTTTTCTCTTTTTCTTTATTGGATTATACATAGTCACTTTGCCCAGCTTTGGATCATTGGTGACTTCTGCGGGGTAGGGATTCGAACCCGGGTCCTCGGGGTGAGAGGTGTGAATGCTAGCCACTACGCCGAAACTAACCCCCATATTTTTCTCTTTTCAAGCCCGGTTTTCCTCTTTTCCAGACACGTTTTTGTTATTTTTTTTCGTTTACGTCTGTTGCGTTCTTCCTCTTATTCTGTTCTAATTTTTCTTCTTTTCTTTTCTGTTTTATCACATTTGTATCCCATTTTCAATTTATTCTCCATTTTCTTCTTTTTCAGCTCTCATTTCTCAATTTTCCTGCTCCCGTATTTTTCTTTGCTTTTCCACCTTTTCTATTTCGTTTCTAATCTAGTTTTTTCTTCGTTTATGTTCAGTTTGTCCCCGATTTCTTCCTCGTTTTTTACCGTTTTTGCTTCTTTTCCCTCATTTTTCTCCATGGGAGAAAAATCCGTTATCTACTATGTTCATGTTTTCCATGTTTTATTTTTTGCTATTTTGCCCTTTTTCTCTCCCGTTTTCTGCTTGCCCACTTTTCGCTCTTTTTACGTTTCATTTTACTTGCCTTTCTGTCGCGATTTTTTTTTCGTTTTCCCTTTTTTCATGCCAGTTTTCTTTCTTTCTCTCGCGCTTCTCTCTCTCTCCTCTTTTTCTATCCCGTTTGGCCGGTTTTTGGTAGAAAAGCAAACTGTTTTATTCATACGGCCTATTAATTGATGAATTAAGTAAATATTCCGAAAAACCGAGTTTTTCGTTCATAACTCAGGAACAACAAAAAATGTTATCGTGAAAGTTTTATCTTTGAAAGATTTAAATTGAGAAATAAGAAAAAATATTTCAATATCTTTCCATGGAACTGTACATAATTTTCCGACACTCCTTTGGAGTTTTCCACAAACTTTGGATTAAAATTGAACTTGGAATTGGAAATGAATATAAACTGGATTTTAAATCGAACTTGAAGCTGAACTTGAAAGGATTTAAAATTGGACACGAAATTGGGCTGGAAGTTGGACTTAAAATTAAAGCTAAAATCGGGCTTAAAAACACGCTTGGCAGTGGACAAAAATTAGATATGAAATTGAAGTACGAATTGAGATTAGATTTCAAATTGAGTATAAGGCCATTATAAATATTTTAAATAGTTTTTGTCCCTCCGGTGTTGGGTCACTAAAAAGGGGGGGAAGCGAAAAAAAAACAAAGAGAATTTTATAATCGAACAAAAAAATGGATTTTAAGCATTTTTACTTAAAGTTTAAACGTGAAAACCAAATCTATTCTTCCTTTTAATAGATACGTTAGGCCATTGCAAATCATATGTAAAGTTTTTGTCTATAAAATATTTGTAATGGCCTTATTATTTTCCATGCAAAATTCTACGAAAAAAGACAAAAGCAAAAGAATTTTTTTTTGCCGATTTTCGAAAATTCCACTATTTGAATTCCCATTTCTATTTCATGTTAGAAGCGTTTACTCAACTTGTACACTCATTTTTCGAGTTTTTCAGGCTATAGAGCCCACAGACAATAGATTTTATAAAAAAAATTTAACGCGTATTCTACAAATTATTTTTTTGCCAGTCGATTTTTCAAGCCAATTTCCAAGGGGGGAAGAACACAAACTTCAAAAATAATTTGCAATTTCCTAAATTGGGTTCAAATTATAGCTTGGAATCAGTGCTGAAATTGAACACCGATTAATCGCGAAAACGAGAGAAAAACTGTGACAAAAACTGGACAAACGGGATAGACAAAGAGGAAAAACGCGAGAGAAAAAGAAGCAAGCTAACTCAAAACAAAAGAAAAAAGAAAGATAACTGGTGTTGCAACTAGAAGGAAAATGGCAGTAAAAACACGTAAAAAGAAACCAAAAACTGGAAGAAACAGGAGAACAAGAGGGAAAACTAGGCAAAAAAGAGAAGAGTGAACAGAAAAAGTGGGAGAATGGAACAGAAAAAAGAAAGAAATGAAGAACAACATAAAATAAAATGAAGAAAATGAGGACAAACTGGACGAAAAAAGAGGAGAATGGAGTTGACAATAAAAGACAAACGTGGGGAATCGATAAACAGAACTTAACAGAAAAGAAGGAAAACCGGGACATAACAAGAAGAAGAACGGAATAGCTGAAAACGAAAATAGAAGGAGTTAACGGGACAGAAATCAAACGACGTCACTGAAAAAGAGGAAAACAGATCTGACAATGAGGAAAAACGGAAGAAAAAGGACGAAATATCGAAACAGAAACCAGAAAAAATGGAACTGAAAAGGACAAGAAAACAAGAGAAAAAGGAAATAAAAAGAGTAAAACGAAAAGCAAAATGTAAAAAAACAATAGAAACCAAAAGAAGTGTGTATGTGTGTGCGTGTGTGTGTGTTTGTATGTGTGTGTGTGTGTGTGTGTGTGTGTGTGTGTGTGTGTGTGTGTGTGTGTGTGTGTGTGTGTGTGTGTGTGTGTGTGTGTGTGTGTGTGTGTGTGTGTGTGTGTGTGTGTGTGTGTGTGTGTGTGTGTGTGAGGGAGAGAGAAGATGAGAGAGAGAGAGAGAGAGAGAGAGAGAGAGAGAGAGAGAGAGAGAGAGAGAGAGGCGGGAAAGCGGGAAAAATAGGTGATTTGTTGAAGAAATTCGGTGCGTTGTACCAGGCAGTCTTTGCGTCGAAAATGGCCTCGTCCTTTAACTTCGTGGCAGCCCAAGTACCAATTTCAAGTTTTATTACGTTCGTATAGTGGTTTTCATGAACAATTTCCTAAAACTGCTGATAAAACTATGAGCTCCACCAGAACTTTCTGATGACTGCTTTAAAACTGCTTTCTGACCAAGGCTCACTTCTCAGAATGTTTACATTACCAATACAAGAATCAGGTTATAAACTCAAGTAGTAGTGCTCAAGCATCGCGCTCTGCTGAAAGCAGCAATAAAACCGGTTAAGCTTTCGCTGCTAGACAGCCACCGCCATAATCGCGATACGCGGGACGTATCCTTCGCGTAAAAAGCGACTTGAGTGTACTATTTTTCACCAGAAAAGCTCAAAATCTCCGAAACTTTAGAAATTAACATATAATAATGTTCTACAGAAACGTTTCTTTTAGCAAGATAAAAAACTTTCTAGAACACTATGAACACGTAAAAATTGACCAGAAAAAGTCAGGGTTTAAAAACTGTTTTAAAGGGTTTGTCCACGAATAACGCTTCACAGATAATTACCATGAAGAGATACAAGTATGGTGCATTTGACAAAGTTGTTTGTATTGATATTTACTACAACTTTGCTGAATGTTCCAGACCTGTATCTCGAATATACGAGAAAATAAATTTCGTATCTCACCCAAAGAGAATTAATCACCCAAAGATTTCTCTCACAAGAAGGGGCTTATTATACCAAGAAATGTTCTTAAAGACGCTACATGCGAAAAACTTCACTTCGCTGTTTGGTCCACTGTGCATTGGCTAACAATGCCTAAAACGCGCCTGCGCGCGAGTATAATACGGACAATTAACAATTAGGTATTCCAATAATGTAAACCACATTTTCCAGCTCAGTATCAGACCCGCGACTGAACTCTACAGGTTCGTTACAGATTTATTGTTAAAATGTGCGTGGACTTCGAACCAAAATCGATGATTTGTTATTGCTCTTCGACAGAATTAGACAGACTTCGATGTAGGCAATCCTTTTAATGGAACCCAGCTTTTTCGAGAAGATTTACTAACAGCAGCTGTAAAAAAATTTTTTTTTGGGGGTTTTGGATGTGATCAAAATTAATGCAATATACACGATCCTGATAGTCCCGGTTGATAGGTTTTATCACGGTGTTCTCCTCGCAAGGCCCGAGAAAGGGCGAGTTTACTCGCGGTTTTGTTAGTGACTGCATTATTTATTTATTTTTACTTTCTTTTAGAAAAATCTGGGTATTAGTTTCTAACATAAGGCTGTGAACGTGATTTCAATCATTCTGCAACATATCTAATGTACAAAAGCAATGCATTTAACATTTGGTTGGTTTCCAGAGGTTCCGTTGTAAAATATAAATCCGTTAGTAGGATAATATAAAGAAGTAGGATCGTCACCACCATCATAATTCTACACAACAATTGACAACTGACGATTTCGAGAAGAAAGGTACGTACGTGAAACGATTACTCTCTAGTCTCTACCTTAAGCCACATAGGTGTCGACTGTTTTGTCAAGCTTTCCGGAGTATCAGTCATTGCAACACTGTGAATAAATTTTTCCACCAACAAACGTTTCAATTGAAAACAATTATAAACCCACTGAATCACCGCAAAATAATCGTTCACATAATGTACCGCGAGGGTCGTAAATAACCTTGATTTCGTGTTCGCATGCAAATCCCGCCACCAGAGTGCATTAGGTCAGGAAGGTGTAATTAATAATAAACATATTTATTCCACGGAGTATCACACATAATAAATCGTACCTCACAGAAATGTTGTGGCACTGTACAGCAGCGTAACAAATACATAAATACCAATAGGAGCAAAAAAAAGGAATAAATAAATGGGTGAACAAAGCAACAATGGACGACGGTCTGCTCTACTGGTACTGGTGCTCTCTACTGCTTCTGGCTGGTAAATGTCACGCTGCCGTCCGGGAACATTATCCTGGTGGATGTGGTTGCCTTTGTGCGGGTCAGGCTTTGGCTGAAGAGATTCCGTTGTTGCGACATTAGCCGAGGCCTTTGTTTGGCCATGTGATGTGTGTGCTGACACACGCCCCTACATCCATGGCCGATCGTACACATACGGCGATGAAGTGTCGACAGACCCAGCTGGAAGGTGTTGTTGTAGCTGTTGACCTTTCCACCGCCACCGTCACCGTCACCGGGACGAGGAGATGGAGATGTTAGAACACGGACTGGGGGGGGGGGGACGTTGTTAATGGTTGCGATTTGTGTGCGGTGCGATGTGGAGGCAGCGCGTGGTGGATTGTTTCATAGCCGGCTGAATACCGGTGAATGCTAGGCCATCATGGTGCGATGGTTCAAGTGCCCTGGTTCGCTTTTATCTGCTGCCTACGTATTAGTGAAGGGAAATTGAATTATTATCCGAATTTCCCGAGATGTCCAATCTATGTTAACATGCGTTGCAAAGCAACTGACTAGCGGTATCCGCCTGAGGACGTGGCTAGAATTATCTAGTGTGTTCTAAGTCACGCATGGCGTGGGAATTGCAGGACTATAGGTCAGCAGTCCGTCATTAAAGGCTGCGTAGGTGTATTGTTCCCTTATCTACGGCTATGCATCGTTGAAGGTATTATAGCAAATTGCTTTTGTTGAGCTACAAGCAGTTGTAACTTGTAAGTGAGTTGATAGTAAATCATGAAAAATTTATGAAATAACGTTTCAAGCATTTCTTCTTAATTTTACAAAAATTCGAGGTTTTTCTGACACATAATCAGACTACAAAAAATGTTCATGTTTGAGTAGCAAGTACATGTGTTAAATTTCAGATTTTTTCTAGCTAATGTCGAATCAATCATTTTTCTGAACTTCATAGAATGAGTATACTCTTTAAACCCACGAAAATGTTTTTCTAATTCATCATTTCTTCCAATTGTTATGTTCGTTTCGAAAATGCTTCCTTTAGCTCATTTTTACACATCTTTTAAGGCCAACCACACTACGACGAGCTTAAATTGCTTTTACGCTTGTTTGGGGTGGAGAAAAAGTTTCCTTTTTCTGAGATTATGGTAATTCTGGGAGCTGAGTGCAGGATTTTCGAAAAAGAATTATTTTTCCAACTAACAGCATTTCGTTTGTATGCTTTCAAACATTGTAAAATTTAACTTCAAGGGAAGTAAAAAGTTTTTAAACTGTATCGTTCTCTAATCTTTCATCTTTTGTTTAAAATCCTTGCGTGCAATATTCAAGCTTTGCGTGCACCGGACGATATTGTTCAGATGATCTATGTTTTGATCAATTTGTATTAAAAAAAGTGTATAAACCTGTGTACCAACTGCTAAATGAACTACACAAATCAAACTTCACAAATGATTATATCATTTCCTTTCCTAGCCATTCTCAGCCTAAATAACTGCACTGATTGCCCTTGCTCTACACAGAGGTAATAGTTTTGTTGTTCATCGTATTAAAAGCCAGGTACTTTTCCCATTACGATATAAGTAACCAAACGATAACCACTTTCCGTTCGTAAAAAAAACTGCAGACGACGAGTAAGCACTCACCTGCAACAGATTACGAGAGATTCTAAGTTAGGCATTTTTTCAGGATTAATCGGCATTATTTAAGAGGTACTCGTAACAATCTAAACTAAACCACAGTTTGGTATTTAATTTCCTACGAGTGATACCAAAAATACAGGCCACTTACGGGGTTCTTCAATTTCCCGTAGCCGCATTCCTACGATAGCGATCACGCCAATCAACTACCGCCGAGCAGTACTAAACCCAATTTGCGTTCACATAGAAAGTTATTTACCTTTTATTGTTTATTTTACTTCAATCGTTTTCGTTGTTAAGCCAACTTTACTCGTCGCTCGTGGTAGTCACTCCCAGCGGCACTTTTTACGGGCACAAAACCGAACGACTTGTACCTACTAGCTAGGCTATCTAGAAGAGGATAAACAGTTGACAATGGCTGGTGGTTTGCTGGTTCGCAATTGTTACGTTGCGTCAACAAACGTGTGTTCAACGAGCAACATACCTCTACCTCACCTGGCTGAGGAACCTGGCGAACCAACCAGACAAAGTGTAATTGCTTTTCGTACCAAAAGCCCGTAGCGCCCACTGCTGTTCGCAAATAAAGATTCACTCGGTCTTGCTTGGTGGCATACTTTGGACATTTCCCGAAAGAGAAACAGAAAACAGCGAATAGCTCAAAATAAATGGTGCATGATACCACCATCACCACCACCACCCTCTCAACATAAATCAGTTCAGTGCCGAAGTATTTTCCAAAATATTTCGTTTCGGGTCAAACGAGGTTGGTAGGTACTTTCAGACAGGGTTGGTTAGAATTGTTTTTCATCTGCGGAGGTGTTTTTAGATTGTTGAAATATTTGCTTTTTAACGATTACAATCGTTCCCTGCAGCATCGTCCGACGGTCCGACGGGAATAAAATACTGTTGTGCTGACAGTGTGAGACGCATCCGGTGAAAGTTATGCCCGAAACTGTACGTTTAATCAGCCAATGTGTATAATTTTCCCACAATTAGGCTCATAAATCATCCAACACTCTAAATTATTTCATTAGCATTGTTTGTGTCACCTGTTCCGGCTTCGCACGGTGCAGAGCAGAAAGTATAGCGCACTGCGCCGAGCTTAATTAATCAAGTTGGTTGAGGCATGAATTATTTTGACTGTGTCGCGGCCGTTTAGGTGTTTTCGGTTTATCCGTGTGAAACCGATGTTGTCCGGTAGCGTGCCCAGATATAAGCAAATGGTGGGGCATCCGACCTTTCAAAAGAATGTTTTGGCCTTGAAAATGAAGTAATCATAGGATGGTGAATCTATTGTTACTTAACTTACTGTAAATTATATTTGTACCTAAGCTCAAAATTAAACTTATTGAAAATAAAATTGGCTTTAAAATTGGCCGTAAGTTGGATTTAAATTGGACTAGAGATTGGATTTGGGATTAGTGTTGAGAAATTCATAGCAGCAAAAAACTCATTGACATTTCAGCCACACGAAATTTCAACCATGATTATAAGCGCCAAACTCACATGATACGAATTTCTCTCGCTATTATAAGTGACTAGATGATTGCACGATCCTACTAGGGGCCCCTTTATCTCTCAGCAACTTGTAAATCTGTCTTCTTCTCGATAAATCCTATGAGTTGAATCAAACCGTGTTCTACGTTTTTGAACCTCCCTCTAGTTAATGGCCATCCTATTCCCCCTTTCAGAAATCCAGCAACTTGTACAACTGCCATCGTTACAAGTGAAAGAGATACGCACTTCTTTTTTTATAAAAGCAATTCCAGTTTAACTAGCAAAACGATTTGACTCGACTATTTTTGATTGGAATGAAATTTTTTTAACGTGTTGGATACCAAGCACGAACTAATTTTCCACTAAACTTGATTTTTTCCGCCAAGAATAACTTTTCAAAAGTGCGTATTTATAAATGAGATTACTTTATTTCAAAACATCATATTTTGAATACTACTTATTTGATCAAAATGGCGTCAAAGGAAAAGTTTTAGGATATTAAGCGTATTTTCGGTGTTGGGCCACTCAAGGGGGAGGCGGAAAAAACAAAGAGGTTTTTTATTCGAGCAAATAAACGTGAGAACCAAATATATTCTTGATTTTATATATATACCATTATTTTCCATGCAAAAATCTACGAAAAGAAAAACAAAATCGAAAGAAATTTTTTTATACCAATTTTCGGAAATTCCGTTGTTAGAATTTCTATTACATGTTCGTGCCAGAAGCGTTAACTCAACTCGTACACTCATTTGTCGAGTTTTTTAGGCTATAAAGCACACAAACAATGGATTTTATAAAAAAAATTAACTTATATCCCACAAATTAATTTTGCCTTACACTGAACGAAAAAAACTTTACTTTTCAAAGCCATGATAAAAATTATAAAATATCAATTATCTCAAAAACGGCTGGGTTTTAAGAAAAAAGGTTATATGGGTAAATTTGTTCAAAATTATGCGTAAAATTTGATTTTGTTTGAGATTTACAAAAAAAAAATTCGATATTTTTGAAAAATTTGTTTAACATTAAATTAAAAAAAAATCCGAAAGAGTGTTCAATGATCGCTGTTCACCAGAATTCAGAGCATAATTTAAGTTATCTTTAAAAAAGTATTAGGCAAATCGGAGGGGATGGGATTGAGATAATTGACATTTTATGATTTTTATCATGGTTATGAAAGTTTTGTTCTTTCAGTGTAATTTTTTTCTGAAAATACACTTTTAATTTCCTACAACTTTTCCTTTGACGTCATTTTGATCAAATAAGTAGTAATCAAGATATGTTGTATTGAAAGAAGTAATCTTATTTCTAAATACGCCCTTTTGAAAAATTACTCTTGCCGAAAAAAATCAAGTTGCGTGGTACCCAACACATGTGAGGAAAATTTCATCCCAATAAAAAATAATCGAGTCAAAAATAGCCTTTTTCCAGCGTTTTAAGCTGGAATTGCTCGTAAGTAACCCTTCACATACTCTCATTACAATAAAGCTCACACAGAGATTTCACATCCTTCCCACTTCTCTCTTTTCTCACAGTCACTTGCGTAACTACAATCGGTCTAAATATAAATGAAGCACTACCCCTTTAGTTTATTTGGACCTCCCCTCGTTGTTAGGCATCTCCAACCTTTGTCAACCAACCAATGCTGATTCCCTTATGCCAAAGAACATGTGTGCCAAGTTTTGTGGAGAACGGTCAAGATGTTCTGGAGTTATGGCGGAACATACAAACATATTCACGCTCACTTTTATTGAAATTGGAATTCAAATTATACTAAAAACTGGACTTGACAAAGTTTAAATTTGACTTAAAATTGAATCTAAAATTGTAAAATTGGACATTAAATTACACTTGAATTTTGACATATTTAAACTTGAAGTTTTACTTCAAACCGGATATGCACACGAAATTAGGTACGAAGTTGTAGGTACTTGAAATTAGGATTGACAATTTTCGTCTTATTCTTTCAATCGTTTTACCTCTTTTTCGTTTCCGTTTTTTCCTTTATCCAGTCCCGTTTTTCCACTTTCTGTTTCCGTTTTTCTTCTTTTCTGTACCGTTTGTTTGGTTTTCGCTCACAATTTACTTTCGTTTTGCCTGTTTTTCCTTAGTATTCCTCTTTTCTTTCTGTTCATGTATTTTCTATTTCATAGTGCCGGTTTATTGTGTCTTTTATTTATCTTCGTTTATTGTTTTTTTCTCATTTTCAGTCCCACTTGCATCATGTTTTTCACTCATTATTTGTACTTTTCTTTCGCAGCAAATTTCTTTTTTACGCTCTTTACAGTTGTTTTCGTTTCCAGCTTTCCTTTTTTCCAAACATTTTTTATCTTATTCCTTTTTCGTGTTTTGCCTTCGTATATTCCATTTTTCCCCTTTGTTATACCCCGTTTTCCGTCTTTTCTATGACGTTTATTCTATTATTGGCTCCTTTTTTCCCTTTCTTTTCCGTGCGGTTTCTACTAATAGAAACTATTTAATCGACAAAAAAAGTTTCTTTAATAAATTTTCCTCTCCGGTTTTCCTTTTATTCTTTTCCGTTTTACCTTTTTCTTTAGTTTTATTGCGTGTTTTACTCCTTCGTTTTACCTTTTCTTGGCCCGGTACTTTTTTGTCCCATTTCACAACTTTTTGTTCCATTTCTCTCCTTTTATATCCCGTTGGCTGGTTTCCTAATCGGTTTTTTTCTTCTCTCTCTCTCTCTCTCTCTCTCTCTCTCTCTCTCTCGCAATTCTTCTTTTACTTATCACGTTTTTTGTACTTTCTCGGTTTTCCATTTTTCTTTTCACTATTACCTTTTCCTTTGTTCCTTTTTTCTTCTTCTCTTTTTCGTTTTCGGCCCTTTCGTCCTGCTAAGTCCTGATTGACCTCTGTTCATTTTTTTTCGCTTTTACCTTCAATTTTTCTTCATTTTTGGGCCCATTTTTCCTCCCGTCATGTGTCATATTTTGTTCCAACTTTTTTTTCTTTATTTTGGGTTCCGGTTTTCGTCTTTTCTCGCTTCTCTACCTAGGTTTTCGTTTTCGTCTGTTCCATGCTTCCTCTTACTATGTCTTGCTTTGGGGCGAACCAACCAACGGTTGAAAGCCCCATCAAATAGTAAATAAATAAATAAATAAAATGTCTTGCTTTTCCTCCTTCATTGACTCGTTTTTTTTTCTTTTCCGTTTTAACCCTTTCGTCATCTGTTTTAGTTTTTAAATGTACAATCCTTTAATTTTTCTGCTCCAGTAACAGGCGAACCAGCCGCAATGAAATAGAGCATCAAATAACAAATCCATATTTTCTTCTTCACATTTCTCGTTTTCTTTACTGTCGTTTCTTCTTTTGTGTCCAGTTTACCTCATGTTTTTTTTTCTTTATGACTTTTCCTTCTTCTTTTTCAATAAGGCCATTGCAAATTACTTTTAATGTTTTTATCGTCCCGCCCTTCAAAATTGGCCTTAAAAATCGGGAGGCAGAAAAAATTTGTTAAACTTGAGTAAAATTTTTTTGTATAAAATCAATTATCTATGGGTTTTACAGCCTAAAGAACTTGAAAAAAGAGTGTACGAAGTGTTAATGCTTCTAGCACGAAAGAACAGTGGAAGTACAAACAGTGTAATTTCCGAAAATCGGCAAAAAAATTCTCTATTTTGGGAGGTTTTTGCATGGAAATAACGTATACACGAAAAGCTTTAGATTCGGGTTTGACGATTACACAAGTACAAGTTTAGCCAGTAAAACTTCTTAAAAATCTCAATTTCTTGTGCGTGATTAAAAATCTCTTTGTTTTCTTACGAAGCCTAAACACCTGCCGCCCTGCCCCCGCCCCTTCAGTTGTCCAGCATCGGAAGGACAAAAAATTTAAAATATATTTGTAATGGCCTTAGCTTCTTTTCTTTCCGTTCTTCATGCTTTTATTCGTTTTTCGTCCTTTTGTTCATTTTTTTCTTCTTTTCTATGCTGTTTTTTGGTTTTCGCTTTAACTTTTCTTTCGTTGTGTCACTTTTCGATATCTTCGTTCGGTTTTTTTCGTTCCTGTTTTTTTATCCTTTTTCTGTTCCATTTTCCGGTTTTTTGTTTCATCTTTCTCCATTCATATTTCGTTGTTTTCTATTCTGTATTCCTCCTCTTGTCTTGTTTTTCGTCTCTTTCTCTCTCGTTTTTCTGTTTTACGGTTACTATTTCTCTTATGTTCCTTTTTATCTTTGTTTCTTCCAATCCTTGCCTGATTGTCCTATCTTTCTCTTTTAGTCTTTTTCATTTTTTTCTGTTTCGTTTGTTGTCATTTTCTAACCCGTATCACCTTTTTCTTTTTTTTCGTTCCCGGTTTTTGTCTTTTTTTGCTTTTGTTTTCGTCTGTTCAGTTCCTCTTATAATGTCCTGTTTTTCCTCCTTTCCGCGTATCGTTTTCCTTTTTCGTCCCATTTTGTCATCTTTTCTCTTTTTTCATTTTTCTGATTTATTTTTCTCTCTTTTCCTGTTCTTTTTTCTTCATCCTGCTCAATCTGCTCCCAAATTTTCGCCTTTTCTTTTCCGCGTTTTCTACCTCGTCTTTTCTCGTTTTTCTAGTTTATCCTTCTTTTTCTTTCTCATTTTCTCATTTTATCGGCGTGAATTTTCCTTCTTCGCTCTTATTTTCTTCCTCTTGCGTTCTTCATCTTTTTTTGTTCAACCCCCTCGATTTTTGCATCGTTTTTCCACTTCTTTTTTCTCGATTTGTTTACATTTTCACTTTTTTTCTCTTTTTATGTCTCGTTTTCTCTCTCTTTCAGCTACATTTTTTCTTTTGTTTTTTCAGTGCCATTTTTTATTCTTTTTCTCTCTCGTGTATTTCTCTTTTTTTATTTCGTTTGTCAAGGTTTCAACACGAATTCCTTCGTGCTCTTTTCCGTTATTTCTCCTTTTGTCTTATTTTTCCCCATTTTCCCTTTGCGTCTTTTTCTGGAGAGCAGCAGGAGACCTACTTCTAAAGCCATTGGTAATCCATCTATGAATATGCTATGAATAAGAAACTGTTGTTCGGTTAATGAGACATAAATTTTTGAATTAGAAAAACTGAGATGTACACCATAACTTCAGCTAAAAATATTATCATGCAAATTTTGTTGTAAAAAGATTGGAAATTTCCATTTTGATTCACTTGGTCATGACGTTAACTGTTTTTTTGAAAAGGGGGGGGGGAGTTTCTGATGAGAAAAATGATTAATTGGATATAGACCATTATAGACAACATATTGGGTTGTGCAATCGGACCCAAGCTTTTTCGGTTAGTACCTAAATGTTTTACTAACTACACTGCCGGCGCCCGTTGTATTAAGTAGTCTTAATAGCTAATAATCTAATACAGTGGACTCTCGGAAAAGTTAATCGATTGGAGAATGGGTCGATTAACTTTTTCGAAATATTAACTTTTCTGAGTAGTCTTAAGAGTCATCGAAAATGATAAATACAAAAGCGAAAAATATATTCTCGGATACAGGATACACATTTTTAGGAATCTGGAAGTTGTAATGTAAAGAAATATGTAGCAAGATCCTTATGAAATGATACTTAGTTCCTTTCAGTAAATTTAAAATAGCCGGTTATTCTAGGTAACTTTTGATTTTTCGTAGTCGACGACAACGTTTTGACAATGCTCGCGCTTTTTTTTTGTTCCCTACTGTTCCTTCTTTTGCATTTAAAATTCAATCTTGCGCTTTTCCAGTTTGTTATCAAAAATCCTGAAGCAACTATGTGCCCGTATTGAACTATTACTACAACTGTCCGGTACAAGAGTTTAATTTAATCCCAGCTATGATGATACTCTGTGTGAAGTTGTGGAAAGGCGATAAAAAACCGAAAAATGAGAAATAAAGATAGAAGGAAAACACACGTGTGCGAATGAACGCTTTGGACAACCAGTAATTTTAAACTCTCAGAAAAGTTAAGCCAAAAATTAACTTTTTAGAGCGTTACATGAGAGCTAATATTCGCTTAACTTTTCTGAACAATTAACTTTTCAGAGAGTTAACTTTTCCGAGAGTCTACTGTAGTTTTATTCTCCCAATTCTGTCATTCTACATTCGCACCGCCCACTTCTCTTACGACGATATATTTGTATGATTGCGATTTGTATCTACCACTGAGAAGATAAACTGTTATCTACTCAATCAGTACGATAGAAACCGGTAGTGCGTTGCCGACAATCCCACCGACAAGTCTTCGTGTGATTAGCCACCACTGGGTGTTTTTTGAAGTGCATAATTTTCCGTCTTTTTTTTGGAGATTTCATCATCACTAAACTTAAAATTGAGCTTAAAAAGGAAATGAATTGATTTAGAATTAGACTTAAAATTCGATTTGAAATCGGACTTTTAATTATACTTAAAGGTGGATTTAAAATCAAACTTAAAATTCGACTTTAGATTAGACTATGATTTTTTTATTTACTTTTTAATGGGGCTTTCAAACAGTAGTTGGTAGACTATAAATATATAAAATTTAAAGTAGGAATTCAAATTGGATATGAATTGGATTAAAATTATATTATATTTGGGTTTAACTTGAAATTGGACTAAATTAAGATTAAAGTTATACTTTAAACCGGATATGAACACGAAGTTTCGACGCGACACTAAATTTCACAGAAAAGGTGGGACGCGTGAACCCTGGACACGCCAGTATGTTACAATTTATCATATATTTTTTTGTAAACTGAAAACAAATCAAAATTTAAGATAATCTTCTGTTGCAGAATTCCAATTCAATGCCAGTATATCACGCTATGGTCTGTTAAATTGCAGTTCATTCCATTCTGCCATCAAACGAGCGGGCGCGGGCGACGGCGTGGCTCATAACAAGATTGCATGCACCGTTATGCAAATTAGTGCACCATTTCGAGCTACTATCGGGCTAGTACGTGGCTGAATGCATCCCCACACATGCTGGCAGTGAAATGGTACTACACCGACAGGGCTGCAATTATGAATGTACCCTTCCACAGATAGACAACTACAGTAAACAAGTTGTACACTTTCGTCTGGCAAAATTGAAACTAAAAGCAACTTCAAACTTTCCATCCGCTGAAATGACTTGCTCCATTCGCCGTGCGCGATCTTAATTAAAACCTGTGAAACTATCGAACGCGAAACTTTTCCCGCTCTCAACACTTTCGGTGGAACGTAACTTTGCCCGGGTAGGTAGGAAGGATTTTTTTATTTCCCTCACCGCACTGCGACCGAACGCATATAGTCGCGTTCTCGACGTTTGCGACCGCGCTGAACTAAAAGTTGTTTGTATTTTCCGGCGGATGTGGTAAGGTGCAACTCTGTGGCCAGCGACGATGGCTTTTCCACCAACTAGCGAAACGAACCGTGAAAAGTGCCGGCACATGGTGTACGGGCCGGGTGGTCTACGACAAAAGTCGCGCTAGTCACTTGCACCCATTTGCAAGTTGCTGAATTTTCACCAATCCCAAGCGGGGTTTGGGTTTCGTGGCACTATACTCGTAAGGATGCCGGTGTACCAAACCAACTAACTATGCATATAGGTATGTACAGGATGAAGTGCGATGAACTTTTTCGGTTGTTCCCTCTCTCTCTCTGTCTCTTGCGGCCGTGGCGCGAGGATTATTTCCAAATGGTTGCAAAGGTGGAATTTTGACAGCGGTTTTCCCGATCCGGGAGGAGAATGGGTAATGGATTGGATTCAACAATTTAAATAAATGAATATTTTAGAGATGGTTGGAAAATGTAAGGAGTTTAAAGAGTTTCTGATGGATGTGTTAAAAATTAATAACCTATGACACCGTCTACCAAAATTGTTTTTCCGGTATAAAGATAAATCGATTTTTGATAAAACTGCATGCCACAATACGATAAGTTTGATTGAGTCAACTGAACTGGTAAACATGACTTTAGTCTAGTACCCAAACTAACTTCCTGCTTCGCAAGATAAGAATTGTGTGACCTCTACCTTCAGTCCTTGCTGACTGTGCGGAATTTAGAAATAACAATATTTTCTGGTATTGATTGGTGTTTGCCCAAAATGAACGTAGATGAAACATAAAACGTGCATTTTTATTGTACAGCTTAGCGTTCAAGGTTTCTTGGCTTTTGAAGGTTAAATAACACTTTTACAGCAAAACAGTGTCATTTGCCGAAGCTATAAAGTCCAAAACTGCAAATCATCAATTTTATTCTTTTATTTTTTAACCTGAATTTTTCAAGTACTTGGACTCTTGGACACAGTTAAACGCTACCAAGTCCTTTTGCTGGATAAATAAAACTTTCAGAAAACTGACAATACGTTAGTTTTACAGCTTTATTTCTTCCTCAAATTTCGCGCTATCACGGGTTTGTAAAAGATTCAAACAGCATGGATGAGCGAATCCATCCGAGTCCTGTAAGACTGTAAACAAGTGATGAATGCATTCCGGTGCTTAATGGTAAGCGGTACTTACGAAGGATGTAAACAATCCTATTCGACCACAGCGTTTATTTCGGCATTTCATACTTCGGTCAAATTGAAATCCACTCTTTCAGTATGTTTACGACCGGCACGATTTATTTTTTACGAACTGTTTATAATCTAGAACGCAAAATAAAACCAAACATTGTATTAACTTCTTTTGGTCGATACAAATATTCTATGATTCGACAATGAATTTGTTATAAGATAAGTAACATTTGTCATGTAGGATTACATCTTAAACAATTCCCAGTTGGTGTGTGTTGGGATATTTACAACGAAAAATTGTTTTCCAATGAGAAATTAAGGAACGTTGATTGTAAAGTTAAAGCGAATTGAAACAAGTCGAGTCCCCATAACAGCAATTGGTGTCATCGTAAGCAAATAATACAACCAATTTTCATGGTATGAAATATATTGCTTTTAATTGAGGTGCTATGGAACTGTGAATGACAGCCTGCCATGCTCAGAACACTGCTGATGCATTTCCGGTTGCCGTAAAACTAGTTCTTTCCGTGTTTACGACATCGTAAAAAAACGCGGCATCAATGCACATTCACGTACGTAGATGAGTTGCGAATGTGGAAGCACCGTGCCGGTCCTAGAGTTGCCACTTTTACAGATGTTTCTATAAAATCACAGCTATTATTTCCATTTTATAGTACGGATTATGATCATAGATGACAGATATACCCGAGCAGACACGAATGGCAAAATAATATCAAACTGTGTTATGGAAATCGATTAACACGTATCAAATTTCGGTCTTAGTTGGCTGACATAGTTGGTAAAATAACAAAAAATTATATCATTTTTTTATTGGTTTTGGACCACTGTGCAGTATACTCGTTCCTGGGTGTTGAGCGTTTCGACACACGCAAGTAGCCTTCTACCTGTTCGAATTATCCAGCACGTTGGGCCCCCCTATTCCCGGTGTCGCGGCAGAGGTTCTTGAAAAGCACCGTTTTCACTCACAGTCGTCCGGTACCCTTGTGACGTGACCGGTCCACCGTGATGAGAATCTCTCTAAGTAGTACCTACAGCTCGTAGTTCAAATACGACAAACGCACGTATGTCTTCCGTAAACAAAATTATCGTGTCAAGTTCGTAGAGAAGTACCGGTCTGATAAGCATTCTGAACATGGTCAGCTTTGTGTGGCGGCGTATGTTTCTTGATCGAAGCGCCTTGCGGAGGGAAAAGTAGGCCCGGCTGCCAACTTGAATGCGGCGTTGAATTTCATTAATGGTATTGTCGGTGATGACCAGGGATCCCCAATATATGAACTCATCAACCACTTCCAGCCCAAGTAACATTTTGGGTTTTATTACGCTCTTATGATGGCATTTAAGACCAAAATTGGTCTTGAAGACCACCATAAGAGTGCAATAAAACTCACATTGCTGCTTGGGAGTTCATCGCTGTCAATAGTCAATAACCCGTGGGAGGCACGCGTTGTTTTCTCTGGAGCGCCTTGTTCTACCATATAGTTGGTTTTTGACGCATTGTTTTGTAACTCAATCCGCCTATCCTCCGCTTTGAGTCTAGCGTACGCTGCCTCTGCCATTCCAAGATTTCTAGTCGCTGACGTCGAGGTCATCTGCGAAGACTAACCAACTAACTAACTTTTGATAAAAATCGTTCCACTCGTTTCGATGGACGTTTCGGTACTTGTCGTTTGGTCACACCTTTAACAGCGATGCTAAAAAGCATACAGGACAGGACCGTTTCCTTGCCGGAACTCTCTGCGCGATTCTAAAAGACTCGAAAGTGGTCCCAAAACACGCACGCAATACATCACTCACTTCAGAGTAGCTGTGATCATCCGCGTTTGTTTATGCGAAAACCGTTCTCGTACATTATCTGCCATAGCTGTTCAGGCTTGACTGTATCGTATGCTGCCCTGAAATCCACAGAAATATGATGCGAGGACACGTTGTAGTCCCGACATTTCTTGAGTATTTTTCGGAGACTGAAAATTTTAGACTGATACTGATACTACTCTTTTGATATTGGGAGTAGACGACATAATAAAATCTGGGAAAGTACCTTGTAGACGGCGTTAATCAGCGTAATTTCTTGAAATTATCCAATGTGAAGTACCGTTGCTAGCAGTTCTTTGTAGAATTCTGTCAGGAGTCGGTCATTTCTGGCGGCTCTAGTATTCTTCAACTAACCGATTTCTGGCCAAATCTCTTCGAGATTGGGAGCTAGCTTTCTGTTATCATTTGTAGGCATTTCTAGGTTAAGGTTAAGGTGCTAAGATGTCGCTTCCCTTTAAGATGCTTTAATTACGTCCCGTTACACAGTGGGACCATTCTGGAAAAAGACGGTCAAAAGTCTTTTCTCGCTTTTCCTAACGTTTTTGAGCTTAGGTATCTTCGGAGAAGATTTTTAAAAAAATATTCTGCATCTGTTGACATTTTCATACAATTAGATATTAAGGGGATAACATATTTGAAAAAATTAACTTTTTATAGGAACTAGATAGCATGTTCATGTGTTCGGCAAAGTTGTAGAACTTTGAATTTTATTACATTTTTCTGTGGAAACTCAGTATCTGCATCATATGGTTTGCGAGATATAATTAACTTTCTGTCGTGACTCCCTTAAAATCAGTTTATTGTACTTTTTGTACAGAAAACCTCATCTAACAGGTTTGGCACGTTGTACAAACTTTTTGATACTATCATAACACGCATCTTTATAGAAGGTGTAAATATCGTATACTGCTTTAATTGCCTTAAAAATTGATTTAAAGCATAAATTTTACCGTTTTTACAATTATTTTTTTTTTTTTTTTCATAAATAGGCACCTACTGGCAGCTAAAGTTAGCATCGCTTGAACCGCCATAGAATAGCAAAAGTGTGCCAAAAATCATAGCCGCTTCTACTCGGGCATTTTGAGTTTTGCTTTAATCGTTTTGGTTATTTCAATTATAAATTTACATGTGAGTTTACCGGATTTATTTGAAAATATAAATGCACCGCGCTTTCAGTTCGCTTGGATATCCTATTGCATTCAGTGTACAAGTGCAAGTGCAAGTGCCAGAAACACGACTGTCATCGCATCTGTTACATTAAATCCAGTAGAATGTTGTCGATGTTGCCAGTTTTAGAAATTCTTGCTATGATACAGCCATGAAATATGTTCAACTATACAGTTGGTATTCTATGCCACAATCGGTACGTCGAATTTTAATTCACGGTGCAAAAATAATAGATGCAGCTGTTCTACCGGTCGGTCATCTTTCGGAAGAGTCGCAAGACAAACGAAGATTGTTAATGACGTCGGATCCGTTGATTTCAACTTTAAGAAGACCAACAGTAAAAAAAATCAATGCGTTGTTACCAGCAGCATACAAACTTTTACAAAAGTCCCAGAACGAAAGTAATTCTGCAACAGATAGTGAAACAGACGTGAACGAGGTCCTGTGAAATTATTCTGAACATATAGGAATAATAAAATCCTGATAACTTACTAAAACCAGCATTTATGTATGTAATTCATAACTGAAATAACCAAAGTGCCCGAGCAGTCCCGGCCGTGATTTTTGGCACTAGTATAAATGTATTCTATGGCGGTTCAAGCGATGTTAACTTTAGTGGCCAGTAGGTGCCTATTTACCGGAAAAAATACTTGTAAAAACGGTAAAATTTATGCTTCAAGTCAATTTTGAAGGCAAATAAAGCACCATACTATATTTACACCTTCTATAAAGTTACGTATTTTGATAGTATGAAAAAGTTTGTAGAACATGTCAAACCTGTTAGATGAGGTTTTGTGTACAAAAAGTTTAATAAACCGATTTTAAGGGGGTCACGACAGAAAGTCAATTATATCTCGCAAACCATATGATGCAGATACTTGTATCTACAAAAAAGTTTAATGAAATTGAAAGTTCTACAACTTTGCTGAATACATGAATAATCTAGTTCCCATAAAAAGTTAATTTTTTCAAATGTGTTATCCCTTAATATCTAATTGTATGAAAATGTCAACAGATGCAGAATACTTTTCTAAGGAACTTCTCCGAAGACACCTAAGCTCAAAAACGTCAGGAAAAGCGAGAAAAGACTTTTGACCGTCTTTTTCCAGAATGGTCCCACTGTGAAGAGGTTCCCAACCTTTTTTGGTTCGTGAATCTCCCGGCGGTATTCCCTATAATATTCTGCAGCGAACTGAACTTTTGGCGAACCCCAGAGGTAACGCTGCTACAGATCTTTGACGCAATCAACACGTCGTAAAGGTGTGCTTAATAGTTGGTATTCAAAGAATATCGGATTCAACTTTCTAGAGAACGTAATCATTTCGCATTTATCGTGGTTCAGTATTAGTCGATTGTTTTTACACTTTTCGGCGAATATCGACAGCTGCTCCTGAAGTGCGAAAGTACCAGAAGCAGTATCATGATGAATCATTGACTTTTGCGAACAGTTTTATGTCATCGGCGAACGCAAGCCGACGACCTTGAGCGTTATGTTGACGTCGTTAGAATAAATAAGAAAAACCAAGGGTCCGAGATGGCTACCTTGCGAAATTCCGGACAAAGCGGAGAAACCCTCCGAAAGGTAGGGGAAGGGCGGTAAATACGGACACTGCGGGAAAGACGGACACTTGTCATATTTCATAAACAATAATTTTTTGAAGCAAAACAATGATGGGAAATGTTTCTATAGACTGAATTAATACTTTTGAATTAAACTGCCGATTTTTTGCAGCGCAGCTGTCAAATTTATAAACAAAAGAAAGAAAAAATGCGAATATACACTAACCGATGTAATTTTGTGTGTGAAGAAAATAGCTGGTAAATCGTTAAAAACAACATATTCATGCTAAACCGACGACATTGCGTTAGTTTGATCCTTCACTGAATATCCATTGGAAACCTGGTGAATTTTTGAATATTCAGTAAAAAGTTATTGAAGTTTGAAAAAATGGTATCCAAGTCGGGAAAGACGGACACCCAACGGTAAGGAAAGATGGACACACAGATTTTGAATCCATTTTGCCCAACAACGATTTAACATTGCAAATACTTACATATTGTATATGTAACCAGTAACCAGAAGTCATATAACAGTTGGAATAGGCCAACTTTTAGAAACGATTAATTCGTCACCAATTAAAATATTGAAGGGAACCATTTTATTTTCTCGCTCAAAGGGGGGATCGGGAAGGGGGGTTTCCCAAACCAATTCTTTCCTAAATACATGATGAAATATGTTAATCTTTCTTAATACTGATAATTCGAAGACGCGTGACACTTTTTCGCGAGTGTCCGTCATTCCCGCCCATGCGTAGAAATGCTGATTTATACATGATGTTTTTAATATTAAAAAAAGCATAAATTTTGAAAGAAATTTTCCAGCACACGTTGTAACTTTATTACACAGAGACCTAAAGGTTCAGTTTGTACGAAAATTGCGATCAACACAGTCATATTTGAGTAGATATTGAGTCTTTACCTTAAGGTGTCCGTCTTTACCGCCCTTCCCCTACCCGTCGATAGATACATTAACAAATCGATTCGACAGATACTATTTAAACCACTGGGAGCAGCGGTCTTCCAATGCCGAATTTGTCCAGTTTAGCGACGACAATTTGATGATTCAGCTTGTTAAAGGCACCTGAGAGTTCCGTGTAGATGACATCTGTCTGAGAACGGTCGTCGAAGCAGTCCAGTACGTAGAAATTGAGTGTTAGTAGAATGGTGGATGTTGAGCGCTTAGGCATGAATCCATGTTGCTCATCGGCCATTTATTGCTAGACGAACGGGGAAATTGGTGTGAGTGACAATGAGTTCGAAGAGTTTTGATAATGCACATAGGGCGGAGATGTAATGAGATAATGCACATAGGGCCCTCTGTAATTGTCCACGTTTCTACTACTATCCTTCTTATGAACTGAAAACATATAAGCGGATTTTCAGGTAGAAGGAAATACACCTGAGCTAATCGATGAGCTAAATAGACGACGGAATGGAACTACCAAAATTTTAATACAGTTCGTTATAAAGATTGAAGGTATGCCGTCCGGTTCTCCGGAGGCAAAGCTTTTCAACTTTAGAACGGCCAGCCTAATCATAGCATCGTTGATAGTCAGGTTATTTAGAGAGTTACCGAGATTAGGAACGCTGCCCAGTGCAGTCGATACTTTTGTATCAGGCAGCCTTTCGTCAACAAAGACACTGGAGAATTTCCGCAAGAACAATTGACAAACTATAAATCCATATTAGTAGCGGTGTTGTTTCCAAGGGACATGGCTGACGGAAAGACCATCGTCTTTTCGTTGCGAACTGACATATTTCCAGAACGACTTGGGATTACGTTTTAATCTACGCTTATTGAGCGCCTGATAGTGGTCTCGCAGCGGCTAGATTTTATAGGTAGGCTGCATCCCAGTCGATCTTCGTTGAAATTCTAGGATAGTGTCTAAATCGAAAGAGATGAGAGAGAGAGAGAGAGAGAGAGAGAGAGAGAGAGAGAGAGAGAGAGAGCAAGAAACATAAACCGAATTTTTCGTTCGATTCATTCCATGCAAAAAAAAACAACGGGTGCACGATTTGACTAAAAAACAAAAGGTTGACAGAATTCAAAGATGTCGGCAGCTGCTTAAAAGGTATGGTGATTGCAAAAGTCTGTTTTCAGACGAAAAAATGTTACTGCTAGAGGATCACCACAACCAACCATATGATCTTTCTGATATTCCTCGGGACAAACTGACTGTTCAAAGATTCCTGAATGTTTCCAGGGTGATGGTATGGAGATGTTTCTACAAAAACTTGAAGATTCCATCACTGTTGTTAACTGGTGTTAAAATCAACACTAAATATTACATCGATAATGTTTTGAAGAACCATTTGCTTCAAATCGTCAACAAAACACTACAAGAATTCACCATACTGCTTCCAACAAGATTTTGCACCGTCTCACCAGGCAAAAGCTACACAGGCTGGATGTGTGGACAATTTTCCAGATTTGATTGCTTCGAAAGAGTGGCCTGCCTCTACGCCTGATTTGAATCCTCTCAATTTCTATGCATGGGGTTACATGCGAGGCAAACTAGGGAGCACCAAAGGATTGACTGTGGATACTTTCAAGCAAGAGAATGCCTCAGGATATCGTGCGTGTTAGCTACAACGCGTTTTAACTTTTGACAACGATTGCGGCTGGTAATTAAAGCAATGGGAAAAAGATTTGAATTGGACTAATTTAAGACAAATGTTATGGATATACTTTACACAAAATACACTCAAAGTTAAAAATTATGTGAGTGCCTTATTTTTGTGAGCATTTACTTTACAGATAGTTACTACTCACCCTGCAATTGTTTTGAATTTCCACAACGTGAATTACGTATTACCAACTTCTAGCAAAAAAATTCCAGCTCACTAGGAATTTATGTTTTTTCCATACGATAATCCAGCGCAGATTCACAAATACAGTAGACTCTCGGAAAAGTTAATCGATTGGGGAATAAGTCGATTAACTTTTCCGAAATATTAACTTTTCTGAGTAGTCCTAAAAATCTTTAAAAATGATAAATACATGGCGTAAAAGATGCATTCCAGGATATAGGATATACATTTTTATATATTTAGAAGTTCTAATGAAAAGAAATATGTAGTAAGATCTTTAATACTTAGTTCCTTTCAGTAAGTTTAAAATAAACGGTTCACTAGTTTACTTATGTTTTTTCGTAGTCTACGACTACGTTTTGATAATGTTCGTGTTTATTTTTAGTTCCTTCTTTTGCATTTAAAATTCAATCTGAGTTTGCGCTTTACCAGTATGATAATAATTCTGAAGTAACTATGTGCCCGTATTGAACTATTGTTGGAACTGTCCGGTATAAGCGTTTAATTTAATCCCAGTTATGATGCGACACTGTATGAAACTGTGGAAAGGCGACAATAAACCGAAACACGAGAAATAAAGATAGAAGGTAAACACACGTGTGTGTGGACGAACGCTTGGACAACCCATAAATTCAAACTCTCAGAAAAGTTAAGGCAAAAATTAACTTTTTAGAGCGTTGCATGAGAGCTGATATTCGCTTAACTTTTCTGAACAATTAACTTTTTAGAGAGTTAACTTTTCCGAGAGTTCACTGTACGCCGAAAACAAAACCGTCATATCGATCAATTTCCTCAATAATCTACTAATTTTTAATTTTCCACACACATTTGCTGTACTCGAAGTGAAAAACATCGAAAATGTCAACATTTCCATCGTGGCACAATTCACCGATCGCTTGCGGACAATTATGAAATCATAAAATTTGATCCCATTTTCCAATCAAGCTTGTGCCGGCGATTGCGTCACGCCATAAATGCAAGAAAAAAAGAAATCTCTGCCGAAGGCAGAAACCACGATTTTTTTTCGTGGAAAGAAGCACCCCGTCGCCAGCATAGTATATGCCTGTTGAAAAAAAAAACGAAAACAGCAAATCTTTTGCCACGCTTCGAACTATGTAGTCGAGAGCCGACGAAAAGAAAAATGTGTTTTTTGCGAAACCAATTTTCTCGCTTGTAAATTTTCGTACTAGAGCTAAGAAACAATGGTGCGAGCGATGCGTACCTACCAGATCGTCGTCGTTATCGAAAGTGCAGAGTTCGAATATCCAACCAGAGTCAATACCCCGTCAATACTGCAGTATGTTGAACGACCTAATTCGGCAGTGGATCGAAAATTATGGGTCATTCCGGTGTTGGTTGGTTCACTGCACTTGACAAGCGAATGGAAATTCAAGTGAAAAACTGACCCCACTTTGGCTACCAATTCTTGTTATGTTTTTTTATCGTACAACAGCCAACTGGCAGATTTGTGCTGGGCTGCTATAGCAGAGCACTCTTTTATCGGCAATCGAGCAATATTCAATAAAGTAATTTCTTCCTATCTTTCTTTTCCTTTTCAGATAATAAATAAAAAATGGTAGACGATCTGAGTTGATAAAACATGGATTTCAAGGAAATAATACTGCTGCTAGTAAGTACCGATAACAAATCATGCCCTTCTTCGCTCTGCCCCCCCCCCTACCTTCGGTGGATAAATTGCAAATCGATTGATTGCATTTATATTTCAACGAGATGAGCGCAGCCATTGCGAAAATATGGAGGAACAAATTTTTACTGGTGTATCGTTTGCAGTTTGCGAGGAAGGTGAAAAGTTTGCATCATATATTTAAGAATTGCCTCAAGACGAGTGTAACTAATTCGAAAGAAATGTTCGTGCCCAACATTGTTGTAAATAATATTGAATCAGTCAGGATTATTACCAATTATGTTCGAGAGTCTAAGCAGCAGCGTTGCAAATTGTTGCCGCAAAACAGACGTTTAACTCTGAGATTCAAATAATTTATGCATATCGATGCTGCTTGCTTGGTCTAATACTTTGGATTAGTGCGCAAATTACAGTATTCATCCTTTATAATTGGTAGGTGGTCATTAAAACTTTTAGTAAAGTCAAAGTAATTTTGTCTTGAATTAATATTCCTGAATAGTCACTCTAGGGATTATTTAATACATTTCTAAATCTTTTGTCAACAACAATTTAAAAAAAATAAAAATTAAACTGTCCAGAAAACACGCACTGCTCGAAGCTATGCACTAAAACTGGATAAAGGCTTCGAACTCAGAACGAAGCTTGCCCTTCGCTGAGTGATGCAAGATAAAGTTTTACTCGCAACGCTAGGTGCCCGGCAAGCGGATTGCTGCTGATCTGTCATCAGCCATCAGTAGCACATTGAACCAACAACCAGCACTCCACCAACAACGAACGGCTGCGCTGCTCGTATCCCTTTTCACTCGCCGATGCACGTTGATGGTCCAGTAAGCAGCAGAGTTTTCCAATGAATAATATTAAGGACACACTTAGTGACTCTCCTTCATTCGACGCGATATGGTATACAAGCAGCTCCAAAAGAGCGCCCGTTATTCATGACCATACACCGGCACCGAGCGAGCAGTGGAAGAATAAGTGCCGTATGCCCTTATCTATTCTGTTCCTGCAACAGTACTTGAAGAAACTGGCGAAAATGATAAAGTGTTCCCGACGCTCTGGAAAGACTAAACCCGATGGATAAAGATACCACCCGCCTGGCTGAACGGAGAGAACAACACTCAGCCTTAGTTTTTCACAATGAAAGGACTGTAGGGATTTTGCACCGGGACTGCGACGACGACGACGACGACGACGACGACGGCGACGGGCGTTGGAAAGTGTATCTAAAAACATGTACTTTAAACGACTGAGTAGGGAGATCTGGCCTGCGGTTCACCAGGTGCTCAGCACTTTGGCGGAGAAAGTTTTACAACAAAGCTTTCCTTTCTGCACCCCGGTAGCTCGGTAGCTCTCCACTCTTGCGGGAGGAATAGTTAGTCAACCCCATCATACCCCTGACCATACCGGGACGAGAAAGTTTCCGCCCTAATCAGATTACCGAATGTTGGTCCACACAAAATGATGTTGTCCTCCGACGCGGATTGGGACTGTTAGTACATCCAGTAGAGCAGGTGTTTATTTCGGGCGAACATACACATCACAGGATAACACTGCGCACTAGTGTGGCTCCTATTTGCAAACAAAAGCAAAACTAATGCTTGCTTGCTTGCCATGCAGTGCAGGAAGGATGCAGTTTTCAATTTAGTGTTCTGAATTACAAATGAGAGTTTACGTTAATTATTATCCGATCCTTTTCAGAGATGCATTTTGCGGATTATTTTTCGCGTTTGTTTCATGATTTGAAAAGCAAAATCGAACAAGCGTAACATGTCACAATTTAGGCAGAGGATCCATAGCTTCTTTTTTTATTTCAGTCGACTGTTGAAACAGCCCAACCGCCAATCATAAATACTTTGATGCCTGATGACAGAAACACGAAGTCATTGATCCTCTTACCGTCATAGCAATCATGCCAGACACGCACTTTCATTCAGACGGCATTCGCTTCGAGTAGCGAACTTGGTTCGCCAAAACTAAAATTCGAACCGTGCGACTAGACAGTATCATTTACCAGGATGCTAGTAGCGTTATTGGCCCGTCCCAATATTGATGTAAATCAATCAACCTTCGAAAGCATATTGAATGAGAAAGCAGTGCACATCAGACGAAAAATCGGTAGAAGGGCGAGGGAAAATCGGAACAGTCGCGAATCGAAAACGAACTATTCGGCAATGCTTGTGCCAGAGCACAAACATGATCCTATGTTGTACCGATGAATACCAGCTTTGAAACGGTTATGACATTTTGCTAACGAGAAAATGGTCTAATGGAATGTCACTAACTGAAACAAAAGTTAATAAACGAATTCTGTTATTTTTTTCTGATTCTGATTAAATGAAACATTCTGTGCAATGTTTTAGATATCTGCATATTGCAGAATGAGTGCACTTTTAGTCCACTTAGACAGTTTCTGGACATAATCACATTGATCAAAATCTGTATAATAGATTTTTTGACATCAACGTAACCTAACGTAAGTCAAAAATCAAAATTTAAAAATCGAAAATTTCAAACCAAAAATGAAAAATCGAATATCAAGAATCAAAAAACAAAAATTACAAAACAAAAACCGCAGATCAAAAATCATAAATACATCATAAATCATAAATCATAAATCATAAATCATAAATCATAAATCATAAATCATAAATCATAAATCATAAATCATAAATCATAAATCATAAATCATAAATCATAAATCATAAATCATAAATCATAAATCATAAATCATAAATCATAAATCATAAATCATAAATCATAAATCATAAATCATAAATCATAAATCATAAATCATAAATCATAAATCATAAATCATAAATCATAAATCATAAATCATAAATCATAAATCATAAATCATCGAATGTTTCAAAAACCCAATTGTATTAACAATCAAAAATTTAAAACCAAAAGACAAAAATCAAAATTTAAAAATCAAAAATCAAAAATCAAACAAATCAAACTTACAATTCAAAAAATTAAGAGCCAAAAATCATAAATCATGAGTCAAAACTCAAAATCCAAAAATTAAAAATAACAACAATAAATCAAAGACTAAAATCCAATACCAAAAATCGTAAATTAAAACTCAAAATTCAGAAACGTAAATTCAAAACTAAGAAAACAAAAATCAAGAATCGAAAACAACAATTAAAAATCAACAATCTAAAGTCAAGAACCAAAAATCAAAAATGAAATACAAAAATCATAAATAGAATACCAATACTGAAACCTAACGACCCAAAATTCTAAAATCAAAGCCCAAAAATCATAAGTTTAAAAAGAAAAATTTAACATTAAAAACAAACAAAAAGTCAAAAATCAAATCATGAAAACTCGAAAATCAAAAATTGAGTATTGAAAACAAAAATTTAAATTTAGTGGGATTTCGAATTTGGCAACAAATGCGTGTCGCCTATACTGGCAAAATCGAAACCATGCCAAAATCGAGGCCATTTTTCGATATGAAAAAATTGATTGTAAATGCGTTAGAAATTGAGTAAATATTATTAATCAACGATTGCAACCGTTTTATTCTTGAAAAGTCCGCCAAGAGCTATCCGTCCGGTGCTAGTAAGTTTTTGGCAACCTGCGGTAAGACATAGTCCTACGGCCATAAAAATATAATTGTTCGAAACATTCTATAACAGCAAACTTTTTTTTCATGAACACACTGAGGGCATCATTTTTTCGTCATTTAAAGCATGTATGCGAAAACTGGTTGATATTTAAGCATATTTTTGTAAGGGAAATTTTTTGTGTTTCCAAAAACGGATACTTTTGTTGCTAAAATCGGGGCATGCCAAAATCGAACCATACCAAATTCGAAATCCCACTGTATTAAAAATCTAAATCAGAACTTACAAACCATAAATCAAGAGTTGAAAATTGAAAATCAAAAAACAAAAATTAAAAATCAAAAGTCAAAAAAACTGAATCAAAAATTGAAAATCGAATATCGAAAATGAAAATTCAAACATTAAAAATAGAAAATCCAAACGTTAAAAATTGAAAATCCAATATTAAAAGACAAAATTTTAAACTCTAAAATCAAAAATCAAAAATCAAAAATTAAAAATCAAAAATCGTGAATCGAAAACCAAAGTTCAAAATCCGAAATTCAAAAATTAAATATCAAAAATCCAAATTTGACAACAATTTTGCGAAGCCCCCATTCGTGTGGTCTAATTTTCGTACACAGGCGTTCTCGTTCTAAGGAACACTCTGGCAAGAGCATCTCTTTCGAACTTCCACTCTTAGTCTTTCATGCTATCAGCCACAGTCATCACTATCGTTCGCCATTTCAAGCCGAGCAGTTGATACCGATCGTGCGCTCTTATCCGTGCGTACACACTTAAAAAAAAGCGCCGAAGTCGGCTAAATTTTGCCGAGATTTGGACAGCCGAGCATTCGGTAAAATTTTTTATGATGCCAAACCTTAGTAAAGATCCGTTAACGTCGATTTGCAAAACCGAAATTTTTACCGAACGCTCGGCTGTTCAAATCTCGGCAAAATTTAGCCGACTTCGGCACTTTTTTTTAAGTGTGTAAAGCGAAGGCGTAAGATGAAGGAAGTAGATAAGAAGAAATCAAGTAAAATGTGTATCCATACATTGGCTTGCGCTCACGGGTTGCGGAAAACTCATGAGTCGCTGACTTCGTGAGCGGACTGTGCAGAAAGACGTTGCGAAGTTGTGCGCACGCGTGCGTGTATTAGTATTATTAGATGCTATGTTTCTCACACTCGTTCGCGTGAAACTAGGCATCGTTTGTTTCTTGCTCGATTTGCATTAATTCCATTGAAATCCAAAATTGAAAACCTAAAACCAAAAATTAACAATTAAAAGCCAGAAATAGAAAATCAAAAATCGAAATCTAAAGATCAAAAATCCAATACCAAAAACGAAGATTCTCAAATCACAAAATCGAAAATCAAAGGTCAAAAATCTCCAAAATCCAAAAATCAGATCGAAAATTAAAAAACCACTCATTGAAAAATCTAAGGGCAAAAATGAAAAAGTTAAAACCAAAAATTATTCTATCAATCTAATGTACCGTTCTGATTCAAACTAAAAACAGTCTCAAATTTCGAACACATACAATAAAATCACTAGTATCGCTCATATGATAAAATATTATGCTTATTGTATACCACCGTATAGAGGACATTCTAACGAACACGGTTGTCGGGTGGTATACAATAAACATAATATTTTATCATATGAGCGGTACTAGTGAGCATTTTATTGTAAGTGTTCGAAGTTTAAGACTGTTTCAAGTTTGAATCAGAACGGAATACTCAGCCAATTTGATTCTGGAGTTTGTTAGAGCACATCTCACAAACTTCGGGGTCTCCTACTTTCGCAAAAAAAAACTATTTTCTAACCTAGTGTTGCGAAGCCCACACTCGTGTGGTCTAATTTCCCACACACGCCTACTCATTCTAACGAACACGCCGGCATAAGTATCCCTTTAAAACCCCCGCTGTTATTTCTGCATGCACTGCAACGTGTTTTTGCGAGTGTGTGTTTAGCTAGAAGCTACAATCGTCGCTCGTCATTCGTCGTTGCAGCCCGATCTGCTGATACCAATAACTCGCGACGGCTCGTACTCCCGCCCGTGAATAAAATCAAGGGCGAATATGAAGAAGAAGTAGACAAAGTAATGCAAAAATTGTATCCCTGTGCGCCACCTGCCTCAGGGGCAGCTGATTCTCCACGTCCCATTCATACTGTCCCTGCCGTACGATTTCTGCCTATTTTCACTTCATTTTATGGTCATTTTCTAATCATTTTCTGACTATTTTCTATGTGATTCTATGACAAACTATGACATATGTTATTTATTTTTAGTTTTTTCTCTTCATTTTGTTTCAATACCCTTTTTCTATTCTTTTTTTTTTTGCTAGTTAGGCCATTACAAATATTTTAAAAAGTTTTTGTCCCTCCGGTATGGGCCCACTGAAGGGGGGGAGGTGAAAAAAAACAAAGATAATTTTTTAATCGAGCAAAAAAATAGATTTTAGGCATTTTTTTTGCTTTTAATATATACGTTATTTTCCACGCAAAAATCTACGAAAAAAGACAAAAACGAAAGAATTTTTTAAACTTTAAAAATAATTTGCAATGGCCTTATTTTGGGTCAATTTCCTATCCATCACCTGTCCATTTCTATTCATTTGCTACTACTTTTGTCTATTTTCTGACCACTTCCTGTCCACTTTCTAGAACTGTTCGGTTCATTTTTTGTCCATTTGCGAAGTTTTCTGCCTATTTTCTGTTTTTCTTTCATATTCTGTCCATTTTCACTCATTTTCATTTCCATTTTCACCCATTTTCATTTTCTAATCACTTTGGGTCAGTTACCTGTCCAATTTCTATCCATTTTCTGACCCTCTTCTGTCTATTATTTTTTATCCCTTTCGTCCCTGATGTTTATTTCTTGTCAATTTTTTATTAATCTCACATTTCTAACAGATTTTCAATATTTCCAGTCCATTCAATTCATTCTCGGTCCATTTTATATTCATATTTCATCCCTTTTTAATCAATTTTCTGTCCATTTTCGGTTTCTTTTTGTTTGATTTCTGAAAATCCAAACCAGAAATTAAAAAATCAAAACTTAAAAATCAAGAGTCACGAAACAAAAATTAAAAATCATAAATCAACAAGCACAAATTTAAACTCAAAAGTCAAAAATTGAAAATCCTAAATAAAAAATCACGAATTAAAAAATCATTAAAAAGATGAAAGATGAAAGATGAAAGATGAAAGATGAAAGATGAAAGATGAAAGATGAAAGATGAAAGATGAAAGATGAAAGATGAAAGATGAAAGATGAAAGATGAAAGATGAAAGATGAAAGATGAAAGATGAAAGATGAAAGATGAAAGATGAAAGATGAAAGATGAAAGATGAAAGATGAAAAACGAAAGACGAAGGATGAAAACTAAAAAATGAAAGATGAAAAATGAAAATTGCAAAATATAAAACTGAAACCAAAATTTTAAAAGTGAAAACCGAAAAATGAAAAACGTATCGATTTTTACATCAAGCTACACTCCTGTCTCAAGCGACCGGTGCCACCGGTTTGACTGCCCCACTCATGGCAAGCGTGACCCACAGATTTTTTTTCTCTAAAAATCTCATCAACGTTCGTTGGTTAGAATTCATCCCAGCTGAGCTTTTAATAATTAATTCCAGCCTGCCAATTTTCAACATGTTGTCCACAAGTAAATGGTTCATCAACAAAACTGTTGACAAATCATCGGAGGATATTTTACAATCTCTTGATCATAATTGTAACCGAATCACCCGGACACCAACCGACGACGTCGACGACGTCGACGACGACGACGCGACGGAATGCTTAGCGACGGCTAAGCTATTAAAACGTGACTATGTGCTGGCGAGATGGAAAAGCTTGTCGTCAACCGCCAACGGATGACTTTTTAGAGGCACTGGCAAACCGGCCCTGGCTAGACTGTGGGAACCTGCCTGCCCGGGGGAAGGCAGCGAGGCGTGGTCTAATCAAAGTTATGTAAATATTTGACGCTTTTATCTGATCGCGTGTAACGATGAGGCACAAGTGGGCCGCCATCAGCAGTACAGTTTACGTAGTCGAATTGACGACGTCTCAGGGTGGGGGGTAGCAAAGCAACATTTATCCTAATTTTCAGATTTGCCTCTGGAAGGAGTAAGTGTGTTGTGCATACATTTGCGTGCAGACCGAGCTCGTTTGATGTAATTGCTGATGTTTGTCGAATTGATTAACTATGCACGGTAATGTGCAAACGAAGTAGCTGCTGATTTTATCAGGAAACTATATAGTTTGCACGAACAATACGATACTAAAACTCTTCTTGATGGTTAACAATCGAGTCTAATGCGAAATGAATAATTAATTTACTGCTTTGTAGGAAAATCCAACGAGGCTAGCCATTCGATAGTTAAATGTCTCGAACTACTTGATTTAATTGCGATTTACCTGATCGAAACACGAAATTACGAAACATTCTGCATTGACGGTCAGACATTCCGCATGACCTAACATGATCTTGGTCAAAACTATGCCACCCACAATTAGTTCAACATTTTACAATTGCAGATGCCATCCGCTAGTTACCTCATCATGAGATAACGTGCCAACCCAAATATTCCACTTCATAGCTAAGAACAGTGTTACCGAGTTCTGTGGCGCAAAGACAACTTATGCAAGTTACGTGCATTTCTTAGTATCATACTTATACTTATAGTTACTCGAGATAGACCTTGAAACTCATACTGCTCAGTTATGATACGATACATAACTTGTCTCGTCCTTTTTGCGCCACTGAAGAACACCCCCTTAACAAGCCCTCACGTAGAGCTCTCCAAAATCCATTCCATGCACCTTCCAGCAAAACAAAGTGGTAAACTCTGTGAGCCCCCACCACGGATGACTCGGCCGCTCTATATATACATATCTATATTTCTATAAACAACTATAGAAGGGCACTGCTGCTTACATAAATTCATAATAAAACATTAAAGACGCCACTATGTCTGTACTACGACATCTTTTTACACCAAACGCGGACACACACACACAGACACAGACTTACGCCCGCGTCCCATTTGTCCTTTCGATTGCCGGCATCGTACATTTGGATCGATCCCATCCTACCGGCACGGCGCGGCGGCGTGGTCGTCAACGCTGCCGCCGCCGCCGTCGTCATCGTCATCCTTTTCTAGCGTCTGCGACGACATACTTTGGCGTCTCGCAGCTGTCTGCAATGAACGGGCAAGAAGAGTGGGATTCGATTTGCACTAGGACGATGATGACGAGGATTTTCGGTTCACTGATTCTGCGGTTTACACCCTTTTCGGAGGCAGGTCACTGCTAATTGGATAATTAGGAATCCAGTAAATAGGACATTTTTTCAGGGAAACACAAAATTTATTAACCGTTATCTCTTCATCGTGTTACTGGAACGAGCTTGAAGTGTATAAACAAATGATTAATTAAATTAGCTGAACTGGATTGCGGATGTAGTAAAATTGACTCAAATGAAATTAAATTCAGTAACAAAATTAACAAGTGTAAAATAGATTAAAGAAAAATAAACAAAGGTAAAAGAAATGATGCAATGTTGGTTTATCGGAACATTAAATATATTCGGAAAAATTAAAAAAATGAAATAAAACATATACCTAGTAGTGTAACCTGTGAAAATATTATTCTACATTACACATTTAATGTCTAACAAGAAAAAATTGAAATGGTTTAAATTACACCACTTTCTCTATTAATTTTGATGCAAAACAAAATGATTTCTGGTGGCATGACCTGGAATTCCAATTCCAAGTAAAATTTCATGTCACATTTGAAGTCTCATTTATAGTCACGTTCCAACTTCAATTTCAAGCAATTCAACTATAGCATGGTAACAAGCAACATGGGTTTTGCTCAAGCGCTCAATTACACCGCCTGGCAGCAAATTGTTATACACTGACGATCCTAAAACATTTATCGCTCTGCGATCCGCTACAAACTGACAACAAGTGCAAAATCTTTACACAAGTTTACAAAATGGTGAGATTTGTGCCTGATGGTTAGACCCTTGAAACCTTTCTCGCTACGAAGATGTCTCACTGGACATAATACGGACAACACGAACCAATCCAAGCACTGTGTTCTGTTTTTGACGACGTCGATAACCATTTTGACTTTTTTCTAACGACGAATACTAAATTAACGCCAATTTTGTGTTTTACCTTTGTTTATTTGAGAATTAAAATTGTAAAAGTGTTACTAGGGTCTTAAATTACAGTGAGAATGAGACAATAAGGGGTCAATCCTGGTGTAGTCGTTAGCATTCACACCACTCACACCAAGGACCCGGATTCGAATCCCAGCTTCACGAATGATCCAAGCTGTTACGGTGACTATAATCAAATAAAAAACAATGAGACAATATTGCGGGGAGGAGTTTCACCTCGCATTTCGCATCACTTATTGCAAGCCAGTTTTGTTTACACCATATAACAAATACGTCGAGCAAAGCTTTAAGGCGGCGACAATCATCCACTTTTTCAACAGGCAAAGACAATTTAAAGTCATCAGCATATAGAAATCTGCAACCACCACCCAATAGGAAGGTAACATCTTTGAAAAACAACAATAAAAGCAGCGGGCCCATATTGCTACCTTGCGGAACTCCAGACATGTTCGTAAACTGCGAAGAAATACAGGATCCAAGCTTCACACGCAGCACTCTACCGCGCAAGTATGAACTTAGCCAACGAATCATGTGTTGAGATGCCCCCAGATGGGAAATTTTACGCAGTAATATTGCATGGTCAATTCTATCAAAATCAGCTTCCATGTAAATTACCATTGGCGTAGCTAGAGGGGGTGCCTGGGGTACCAGGCCCCCTCCAGAATTCTGCAGGCCTCCTCGAGAAATTTTCCTCATTGGAATTGGAAACCGGGAAAAAATTTGTGTATATATGTTCCCTCTGTGTAGATATATTCTTTTTCACTAGGCATCGCAAAAGCGTAGTTGTCGTCGTTGTCAGTAGCTTAGTAGCCACCTCAGCTCATGCTGCTCATGCTGTTTGCGTCTTGGACCACTCGTCGCAAATTTCCGAGTCACAGAAGTCGCAAATCACTTTCGACCTGGTCGAACCATCTTGCACGTTGAGCCTCCCTGTTCCTAATGCTGGTGCAGTTGTTGAAGAGAACTGTTTTCGTCACACTGTAGCCTACTGACTTTCGTCAGATGACGATGGCAATCTTTCCAAACAGTGCTTGTGGCTCATGATTCATACGTCTCCGTTAATCTTCGCTTTCAGTTTGTAATCCGCCAAATATCATCCGCAGTACCTTCCGCTCGAACATAGCGTTTTGCAAAGAGCAAAGGAAGCCTAATTTCCCGCTAAAATGCGCAACTAGATCCCCTTACTGGTGTTGTTGTCTGTGTGCCCCAGCAATCCCAATTTCACGAACCCATCTGCCACTTCTAGTTCGTCGCCATCAACAGTTACCGTCCGCGAGAGGCACGCGTTTGTTTCCTTTGAGTATTTGGTCTTGGCCGCATTTATGTTTAGAACACTCGATTTCGATTTCGTCGGATCACCCCTTCAAGTGCGATGTAGAATAGCATGCAAAATAAGTCGTCACCTTGTCCCAACTTTCGCCGCGTCTCAAAGTAACTCGAAAGTATCCCCGAGATGCACACGAAACACAACACTCTCTCCAATGTAGCTCTGCAGAGCATGCTCAGTTGCATCAGTTTATTCGGAAAACCGTGTTCGTGCATTATCTGCCAAAGCTGGTCTCGATCGATTGTATCGTATGTTGCTTTGAAATCAATAAACATGTGATGCGCGGACCCTCATCAAGCCCGCCTGGTATTTCCCTACAAAACCTTGTGGTATCGGTGATAGGCAGAGTAACAGGATCAAAATCAAACATGTTTTGGAAAGCTCCCCCTAGGCCCCCTCCTGGGAAATTTCCTGGCTACGCCAATGTAAATTACATCAACTTTCTTTTTGTCCTCCATTGCCGAAGAAGAAAACGAAGTAAATTCAATCAGATTCGTGTAAACTGAACGACCAGGCATTCAAATTCGTGCCCATTTTCATGTCCAATTTATAATTCAACTTTAAATCCAATTTCAACTTTAATTTGAAGTAAAATTTCATGCCCTACTTCATGTCCTATTTTATGTTTTATTTCATGTGACATTTCATATCCTATTTCATGTTCCATTTTGAGTTCCATTTCCACTTCAATTTGAAATCACATTTGAAGTCCTCTTTCGACTGCAACTTCAGATTCAATTATGTGTCTCTTTTTAGTTTCGCTTTCTATGGCAAATTCACAGATTTTAATTTAAGATCAATTTAAGCTTCAAGTTAAAGTCCTATTCAATATCGTCGTCATCGTCGATATTCCTCGTGCTATTTCGAGCTGTCGTCTCCATTCAACTCGATCTTGGGCCAACCGTCGCCAATTTCCCAGTCATCACAGAAGTCGCAAATCTTTTTCGACCTGGTCGAGTCATCTTGCACGTTGAGCCCCTCTGTTCCTGGTGTCGGTGGAGTTGTTGAAGTGAACTGGTTATATCGCACTGTCGGCATCCTTATGACGTGTCCGGCGCACCACCGTAGCCTACTGACTTCGGGCAGACGTACGATGGGAATCTCTCTAAGTAGTGTCTCTAGCCCATGATTCATACGCCTCCGCCACTCTCCGCTTTCAGTTTGTACTCAACGAAATGTCGTCCGGAGCACCTAGTGTTCAAATATGGCAAAGAGCGCCTGTGTTTTTCAAGAGCGTCAGTGTCACAGCTTCAAGTTAATAAAAAACTACCGATATAACCCCTTTTGAATATTGTCAGCCTCGTACGGCGATGTATGCTCTTTGATCGCCGCGTTTTGCGAAGGGCAAAGTAGGTCCGACGTCCCGGTTGAATACTCCGCAGGATCTCTTTACTAGTGTTGTTGTCCGCGGTCTCCAGCGATCCCAAATACACGGACCCATCTACCACTTATAGTTCATCGCCATCCACGGTTACGGTTCGTGGGAGGGGTGCGTTTGTTTCTCTTAAACCTAACCACTTCACGTGCGATGTTGGACATCATGCAGGATAAGCCGTCACCTTGGCTCAATCCTCGCCGCATCTCTAACAGACTCGAGAGTGTCCCCGAGATGCACACGAAACACATCATTCGATCCAACGTAGCTCTGGTCAGTCGCGTCGGTTTATCCAGAAACCCGTGTTCGTGCATTGTCTGCCATAGTTGGTCTCGATCGACTGTATCGTATGCTGCTATGAAATCATTAAAGAAGTGATGCGTGGGTACGTTGTACTAGACTAATCTCATGTTTTTAGTCTTGACCTTGAAATGCGGTCATACATATATACGTTGTACTCCCGATACTTCTGCAAGATCTGTCGGATGGTAAAAATTTGGTCCGTGGTTGCCCGAATTCCCATGGAGCCCGCCTGATAATTCCTTACGAAACTTTGTGCTATCGGTGACATCCGGCGTTATAGGATCTGGGAGAGTACATTGTAAGTGGCGTTTACCAGCGTTATGCCGCGATAGTTGCAGTAGTCGAACCGATCACCCGGAGTGTAAATGGGACAAACAGCTCCTTCCATCTAATTCTCCGCTAGCTTCTCCTCCCCCTAAGTCTTGGAAAAAAACCCAGCGTTGAACCGTTGTCAGCGTTTCTTGGTCCTTAAAAGTGACACTGTTGGCCTTGAGCAACACAATCTCCCGTTTGAGGTGCCGATACACTACCGTCTTTTATGAGCATTCTTAGGTTAACTTCCATTCCGCCCGCTTCTGCAGTTTCATCTTTGAGGTCTTCATCAAAGAACTACTCTTCCACCTGTCAAACACCTCCTTCACTATAAAAAAAACATGATTTACAGCACGAAAACAGACGTTTGTTTTACGTATTCTTTTGTTGTTTTCTACCACGAAGTGAAATTTATCTGAATGTTTCGTACTTATAAACGAGGGTGTATCCGTACAAATAATTGTGTTCTGAAAAATGCTTCGTGCATTAAACGAATGCACATAGGAGTATTTGAGCCGAAAAGTTGGTCAAAAGTATTATTAATCATTTTTGTTAGAGTAAACAAGCGGTAATGATTGAAAAATAGTATCATTAGTTCTATGAAGTAATTTTTTATGGAATTATGTTTGTATCTACCTAGTAGTGTAGCACAACTTTTCTGATATTGCTTTTCTGTAGTTGAAGAATGGAAACTTTTTTAGAAATTGTCTGAATAAAGGGAGAGATATAATGAGAGAGAGGTAAGATAGATAGAGAGAGATGAGAAGGAGAGAGGTGAGAAAGACAGGTGTGTATTAGAGAGAGAGGTAAGAAAGAGGGATGTGTGTGAGAGAGAGATGTGTGGTGTGTGGAGAGTTGTGGAGAGTGAGAGAGTGAGGGAGAGTGAGTGAGTGAGAGAGAGAGAGAGGTGAGATCTTAAACACTTGCCCTCGTTTTCCTGCGCATGCTTCTCTCTCGGTCCATTATTGAATCCCTTCGATGGGTGACCCTCCGCAAGTTATCACAGGAAAACCTAATCCAGATCCAGTATGTACTTATTCTTCTTACAAAACAGGACTTTTGACTGATAATACGCTTATCGAATGAATTACGTAATAAAGAGACTCAAAGCATGCACAAATTTGATAGAAATTAAAGAAATTTGGCGAATTTCTCTTTTAATACCTAAAATTTCTTGTTCAATTACTTTATAGAGCATTCCTCTGGTGTCTCACAAGCACAATGACATAAAATTTATCTTTCAAATGCTTGAAATTACATGATAGTATAATTTATCATAAGAAAAATGCTGCAAAATTGAATATTTCATCATTTAGTAAAAAGTTTTTATTTCATGAAATTGCAAAAAGTTGCAAAAATGTAACTTACAACGTTCTTCCTGGGACTCTAAGCTATCAAATGGCATCAAAGATTGTGATGAGAAAAGGTGAGAACATAAACAAATATCACTTTAAAGTAGTAACATATTTGTGTTAATTTGCTATAATAAATACTGCTCGCTTGTCATCATTATATTCATTGAAATCTAAAGTCTATATCAACAAATAATTGTAAAATCTTTGAGATTCAAAAGCCTTTTTACAGCCGGTCGATAGGATGTATATAGCCTTAGAAATGTGAAAGGCAACATCCTTACCTACATGAGCGAAAATAGATGGCCCATTTTTATTCGAAGTTTGACAGCTCTATGCAAGATGTAAACAAGACAAATGGTTTCAAAATTAACGTTACATTGTGTGATAGGTATCTGGAAAGACAGCGAGGTTTAATTGGGGGGGGATTGAACGAGTTTCAACTTTCCTCATTTTGACCAGCTTTTTGGTCCAAATACTCCTCTGTGGAATGTTCAACGAATTAAACGAAGCTCATGATAAAAATAGTATAATATCGACATCTAACGGAAAACAGCGAGACCTCTTTTTCATCAGAAAAAATGTTTACATGATCGTGGATCAAAGTTGAAGTCGTTTGTCATATCACCGAAAGAACAGCCACCAGACCCACGACGACTGCAGCATGTTAACCAGGTCATAATTGCACAAGTATTTCATGTCTTAGATACAATCTTCGCAGCTCGATCTTGTCGATAACGATACCAGACTGTAACCGTTCATCAAATGTGTTCTGGTGCGAAATGTGCTACGAATGTGCTCTCGTACTAATTACGAACCATTCGTAATAACAACTTTTACGGCAGAAAATAAGGCTGCGAATGTTTTTAAATTATATGAACTTTTTATCAGGGCGGATATAGTTTTACGAATATATTTTCCTAAAAAATGCGAAATTATGTTCTTAGTATTTGTGATACATTCACTTCCTCATTCCAGCCACGTCAGTTTTCAGTATGTAGCCTTCACATGATTAGTTCACTACTTACCCATATCTTTGGCCTAAAATAGTTGTTTTCGTTCTTCAAAATCTCTGTCTTCCTTCAGGCACTTTTTTCTCCTTAGGATCGTGATGGACTGATTCCACGCTCGGCAAAAAAGCAAAGCAAAGTCTTGGGCTTAAACGTCTTTCTAAGACTTGACCCTTCAGATTTCACAGCCGGCTATTTACTAGAGTAAAGGACGATTACGGAGCTAATGCAACGATCCTACTGACATTATGTAGCAGCACCGCCTAGCCGAGACTCGAACATACGACGACCGGCTTGTAAGGCCAGCATCGTACTTCGAAATCAATGAAGCGATTAACCCACGCTCGACGATAGTTGAAAAAATTCTCTAGTGACAACACACAGATGCTACCGAGTCTCATGGTGAGACTGCTACCTTGGTTTTAGTGCCGAGACGTTACGCCCGTTCCTAATCAGACGCTGTTGTGAGCCGTTCCTAATCGGAAGTGGAGACGCTCTCTAGATTGCGAAAACATCAAACCGTCATGAGCCGCCCCTGGCATTGGTACAAACACATACAAGGTTTTAGCCAAAATGTTTGTGAGGCAAGCTGAAAGGAATATTGTTAATATGAAAACAGACTTTCTGGGTAAACCATATCAATGGTAATACCTAATAATCATCTCCTATTAGAATGCATGGAGAATTTGCCCCGCATTCAGAGAAACAAATTTACGGACGTACGCGGTTTGAAGCCAGCACTAAAGCCTTCGCCGAATACTGACATATTATGCTTCATGCTGGAATTATTCTATCAGGTTAAGGAGACTGCCTTATCAAGTAACGTACGAGCGGATAATACCTTTTTCGGGGAAAACACTCTGGTACTCTGGCGCGACCACGTAAAGTTACGAAGAGCAATCTTACTTTCTGCCTACCTCACCTCGCCACCGACACCGTTTTGTGTCTGCGATTGTTCTAATTGACTGATGGAGGACTGACAGTGCCGGTGAATTATTCATCAACTTACATCGAGTGAGTCGAGTGCACAAGTTCCAGCATAACTTCCGCTTTAGTTCGGGCGTTCGGGCGAATAATGGAATTATCGTTATCGGGAGGACACAACGGGGGCACTGGAATATCACAGACAGTTTTCATACCTGCTGATGCTGATGGCGACGTGGTTCTGTTGTTTGTTTATTTATTTATAGGTAAAATAATCTGAACTACAGTTAAGGTATTTAGAAACTAGGGAAAAAACAAGGAACACGAAACTGTATTCATATTACCACAAGCACTACAATCATTGCTTCACTTATCGAGAAAAATTTAAATTTATAACAGCTGTGTGAAAACAGAGAGAATCACTAATAAAATTAAGAATAAAAACAAACCGTTCAGAACGACGCTGCTGCATTCCTACCAAGTGAATGTACAAACAACGACGAAGTTGAATTGCTGTACCGCGTTATGACAAAATGTTCAAATTTTCACTCTGTGGTAAGTGCACGACTGCGACTGGGGAGGGCACATGATGCCGGAGTGGGTGATCCTGATTCCGTTTACGCATTCGTCCTCCTTTGCGCTGGCTTGCTGGCTGGCTGGCTGGCTGGCTGGGTGGCTGGCTGGGTGGCTGTGCAAGTTATCGGGACTGACATTTCATTACTCGTACGAAAATTCAATCTCAAAACCTGAAACGGTCGCACCAGCAGCAGCTTACGAGGCCACCCTTCCTCCGGCGCAGTTCTGTGTAATTTGCATAATTTTCTGTTTTCAGCTTGTTTGTGTGTGCGTGTGTATGTGTTTGGGTCGGAGTCCTGATGGATCCGAGTGAGGCTGTCAGCTGTGATACTGGTTGGACATATCTTCGCGGCCTGATACACTTTCGCTTGCCTGCAGGGCAGATGACACAATTCCGTACCATCATCGGTATCTACGTTCCAAGTCCCTGCGGAGGGAGATCGCTTGATGGGAGCGAGTGCGTACCGACACGGGAAGTTGACGGTTGATCAACGTTGCAAAATTGGAGTCTGGTTTTGAAATCGTTTCCCGGAATAGGTAATGTTCTTATTTTCAATGGAAAAGTTATAAACTTTGTTATACAGTATGGGTTTAACGAGAAAATGTCATTTGAACAACAAATTGCCAGATGGATAGAAGTACTAAAAGATTTTGTAGAATAAATACTTGGAGGCATTCTTCAGAATAAAAAGTCGCTCAAACCGATGAAAATTTCTGTAAATTTGTTTCCTGTGAACTTCCCATTTATTGACTTTTATGTATTTTATGTTTATAAAATGACAAATAACTCATTTTAGTATACAAAAGTTCGCAAAGTGCAAAAAGATGCATTAGAAATTGTGTTAGTTTTGCACGATTTTCCTCAGAGCAACAACATTATCATCATCATCATTGTTTTGCCGATAAAAGTTGCATGTCCTTCCCACCGAACTGACCTGCATGGAAAAGTTGCTGAAATTTAGTGCTTCCTGTCATGTACACAACATTCCAGTGAAACTTATACTTACTTAGTTAGTACTTGCTTTCTGCAGTCAGCGAGGGAAAAAATCGAAACTTTATCTAGTTGAACTTTATCTGGTTACTGCACAGTTTACCGTGCATGCCTCTTGTACCTAAGTTAGTAGTTCAGTTTAGAGAAAACTGCAAAAAGGGTTATGTAGGTCCACTTAACATCCACCACACACGTTCTGCGAACGCACTCACATACAAGACGGATGGCGATTATTCAAATCTCAAACTCATGTACGATCCGGAAAATTCGACTTTACGACGACAGAGGACAAAATTTCGGCAACTGAACTGGGGTATGTTTTCCAGCATGGATTTTGCACTTTAATCTTCTGTTTAATGCTTAATGACGCTTGATGGTCAGCAATTTATCTACTCACCAGACCAGTGTAGAGCAAGTTAGTTATTTCTGTCGAAACAGCTCTTTTGCTTTTGCTCTAGAGCTCTTATGTCCAAACGGTTCGAGAAACTGTGGAGTCAGATGCGTAATTATCACTCTTTGAAATAGTGATCTTGCTACTGTAGTTGCCTGTATTTTGCTTCAACTAACACTTCCGCACTAGTGGAGCAAAGGCTCAAACGTTTGTTGGTAGTCTAAGTGCTAAATTTACAAATTGAGTGTTATATTACCGATAGTATTACTTTTGCGTTCAAATCTAACAATTATTAGCAAGCATTCATCGTTTGTACTTTCTGAAAATATAAGCCTAATTGGAATATCCTTGTATGGCAATGAAAGTTTTCGTTTCATTTCGATACCTCTATCCACCCTAAACATTTCATGCTATGCTGATAACGGTCGGAGATGAAGATTTTCATCGACTGAACTTTCATCATGTTGTCTCCTGATAATCGAGAATAATACCCAACAATAGGACCACTTTGGGTTATAGGAACGGAGACAACTTCGTCCTTGTAGATTTTATCAAAACTGTTCCATGTTAATCAGCTTTGCACTCAATGTTTTGGCCTTCCTCTCTCTCGTACAAGCATCCAATTTACGTTATACTCTTCTAAATATGCAAATATGCGAAGAAATGCTTTGACTTTGAAAGATTTTTTCGCGCCACTGAACGCTCTATTGGGAAGAAATTTTGACTCGTTTAATTTAAATATTTAGCTGAAAAGTTCGTATATTTTCATAGATTTCCATGAAAGTAAAATAAGTTTTGTCGTTTTTGGCATCATTAAACACACAGTACCTACAACAACCTACCTGTGAACAAAGCTTCAGATTTAGACAACATTTAGGAGTTTTAAATCCACTCTTTATTAAGGTGAAATTAGCCGCCATGGATTCTGTACATTTCAAAAGCAGTTTTTTTGTTTGAAACTAAAATTTTGTTCATTTGCTTTGCTTTGCAATTTGCTGTGCTCAAATTGGCAAGAAGAATGCAGTGAATACATTTCTATAAACAGAACTCCGCTTTTGGGCCCAAAAACTGTTTCCGAAATTGGGATTTCCGACGAAAAGTTAATGACTGATAATTTCCCGTGAAGATTAACTATAACATTTCGTGTACAGTTCCATTTGAAAATTCGAATATCATCTTTTTCCCATATAAATCAATTGTCATACTTAGAAATACTGCAACTTTAATTAAGTATTACAGTTTTAGGTAAATATAGAAGCCACGAGATCTGATCCTCCCATAAGAGTCGACAAATTAGAAGCCCCTAAGCCAACACAGCCAACATACACTTCACAAGTGCACACATTCTGCTGAGCCGTCTCTCCGACCCGTCGGTGGCCGATGTGACTCGGTGTTCAGTAAGGATTCAAATTACAATTCCAGAACCAAATGTATCGAACAAAGAATCTTTCTCTCCCAGTAGTCTATCTCTTTTTAGCTTTAAGAATGCATTTAGAATAGGGAAAATATCGATATGCATTACCGATATTTTCCACCAAAATTCAACTATAAAAGCAAACCCTTCGGATAATAAAGCAAGCCATTTCGACTTCAGACTTAGTGTATTCAATGCGACCCCAATCGGGCTATCGCCGACTGAAGAAATAAGTCCTTCGAGCAACCCCGAGATCCGTTGATCTACCACGGGCTATTGCTAACAACGAATAGTGAATAGTGATATACTATATAATGCCACTCGTAGGGTCCGTGCAATCTTTTTGGGGTTCATTTGCCTACTGAGCAATTCCCATCGAAACGGAGCCACTATGGACACAAGGTCTTAAAATACGGATACGTTCATATTTGATTGGTTGAAAATAGATAAAAAATGAAAATCATATTTTCGCAAAAAGTTGATTTTTCAGCAAACCTTGCCATTTTTATCAAGTAACATTCCTCCAATTTTGCCATGAAACAAATAACAAATGACATGGTCATGTAAAGAGGTACAATAGAGCTTAGAAATGAAGGAAAAAAGTTTTTCCGGTCATCTTGCATTTCTCCGGAATATTCAATTTATAAATTTCACATAATTATTGTAATATTTGCCATGAGACAAATAACAAACGGCTCGCTTTGTAAAGAAAACAGTAGTTTTCCAATGAAATTAAAAAAATACGGTAGTCTATGATTTAGCTGCCATATCGGTACTAGTATCGGTACTCGGCATAACTACTTATTCCGACCTCACATTCAATTTCCCAAAGTTTTTTTATGAATTCATCAATACCCGTTGCAGTAACTAACGCTTTGCCATTTTTCTATTTTGGTAATGCATTTGTATATTAAAGAGTATCCACGATAAAATTGCAACAGACAAAATGAATTCGCAAAACTCGAATTTGTATCCAATTACCATTAAATAAATGGTATTAAATGTAGTTAATATATACACTATATTAGTAGTTCAATAGTTCTTACGTTGCACGAAGAATGAAAGTGAAAGTTAGTTTTGTAATTTTTATTTATTTTTATATCTCCTTCATTTCCAAAAACCCGCACTTTGACCTTCACGCCGCCTGAAGTTTTGTACGACCTGTTTTACATATTTCCTCACGCTTTCTTTATTTTTTCAAATTATTTGTTTTGTTTTGATTACTTTAGCACGGTATTGTTTACAATCGATGGAGGGGACGGTACCCAAGTAACAATTTGGGTTTTATCACCCTCTTATGATGGCATTGAAAACCAAAATTGGTCATGAAAACTGCCATAAAACTACAATAAAACTCACATTGTTGCTTGGGTAAACTTCAGAGCGGCGTACGATTCAGTGAAACGAAATGCGCTGTAGCGGATTATGCTTGAACATGGTTTCCCAATAAAACTAACTAGGCTGATGCGTGCTACCCTTGATGGTTCGAAATCAAACGCTGGAGTAGCGTTTGTGACGTTAAATGGTTTGAAGCAAGGTGACGAGCACATGCTCCTAAGATTCACGGATAGCATCGATATCATCCGTAGAGTTATGGTACACGCATCTTAAGGAGGAAGCTGCGAGGATAGGGCTTTGTTATAAATGTTGCCAAAACAAAGTATATGGTTGCTGATAGAGAGCGTGGTAGCCCTACGGGTGTTGGAACTGCGGTGGTGATACATGGAAATACGTTTCAAGTGGTCGATGAATTTGTTTACCTTGTACGTTAGCGAAGTGTGACAACGATGTGAGCCGTGAAGTAAAAAGGCGGATAACAGCTGCCAACAGGGCCTCCTGCGGATTATGCAGCCAGCAAAGGTTCCGTAACATGTAACTTCTTACGAAACTCGTGCTCTATAAGATGCTATTTCTCCCGGTGGTACTCTACGGCAACGAAGCGTGGACGTTGAAAGAAAGTGTTTTTGAGCGTAAGATCCTGAGTTCAATTCTTGTACATGAAATTAACAAAGTATATAAAGATGCTGCTATTGCGAGGCGAATAAAACACGGCAGGCTACAGTGGGCTGGCCACGTAACAAGGATGCCGGACGACAGACCAGTGAAACCGATATTCAACAGAGAACCAGACAGAGGTCGTCGACTTCGAGGCAGACTCCGTATCCGTTGGATGAGCGCTGTTGACAAGGATACGTGAACAGTAGGTTTTAGGGGCGACTGTAGAGTGGCAGCCCCAACACTGAGAAGCGTGCACATAACTTCTAAATTCGGTCCAGATTTGATAAGCGGATTGTCGCCGAAAAAATAAAGTAAGTAAGGAAGGGACGGTAGAAGTAAGTAATGAAATAAAGACTTGAATGAGGGTGAGCGGAGAATGAAGGAGGGGAAGGTAATTGAAATAACGCTTTACATTATAAGCGTGTATCGTTCCTCTTTACTCAAGCTGGGGTATCCGCGGATTGCCGTCTGCCAACTCTAAAGTTACTCTAAAAGTAAATCTGGACGCCCCTCGTGCATCACCGGCACACTTTCTGTTCTAGGAAGTGGGACCACTTGACATAATTATATTTCGCACAAACATCTGGAGAATCCTGAATGGTCTGAATCAAAGTTGGCTAAAGTGTTAAAAATCTTTAGCCAACTGTGATCTAAACCGCTCTTAGAGAACTACCTAGAGAGTGGGAAGCAGGGGCGGACTGGCCCACCGGGCAACCGGGCAAATGCCCGGTGGGCCCCAGGATTTGATGATTGAAAATTCAGCTTCAAATGAGACTATTGGGGCCCCGAACTTTAAACCAACATTTCTCTTTCAATCAAACTTTTTCTATGACTCACGAATGTTCGATTGCTGGGACCCCATGATTTATGAAATCAACCGATTTGATGATTTAAAATTCAGCTTCAAATGGGACTGTTGGGGCCCGAACGTTTAGCCAAAATTTCTATTTCAATTAAACTTTTTCTATGACTTACGAATGTTCGATTGCTGGGGCCCCATGATTCATGAAATCAACCTATTTGAAGATTGAAAATTCAGCTTTAAATGGGACTATTGGGGCCCCGAACTATAAACCAAAATTTCTCTTTCAATTGAACTTTTTCTACGACTCACGAATGTTCAATTGCTGGGGCCCCGTGATTCATGAAACCATTTAAGTTCAGCTGTTGGGGTCCAAGCTCAGAAAATATTACCAGCTTCAATTCTGAGTAATTAAAAGTAGAATTAGTATTTCATCCGCAGTTATTTGACTACTTATAAATGTCGAACTGTCGGTTTAAGCTCCATACTTAGTTTACTTCAGTGGCGACGGTCCGTTATCGATCCTGCGCCGAATGAATTATGGTCCTTCAGTACTCAATCCTGGACTACCTTTCTTCAAACCCCTCGAACACCAGCTGAACGTGCATCATCCTCGATAGCGCACATCTATCAGTGCGATGTCTACTCCGAAGTCTACGGTCTCTTCTTGATTCTATGCTTAAAATAATTTTGGTTACTCTTTCGTCGGCCATTCTAGACACGTGACCAGCCCAGCGCAGACTGTCACACTGTACTATCTTCATTATAACAGCATATTTACATTCTTAATACAGCTCGTGGTTCATACGTCTACGCTACACGCCATTTTGGATTTTGCAATATTACGCTAAAACCCGAAGCATTCGTCGATCAGCTTCTTTTAGCGTCCATGATTCATGTCCGTAAAGGGCCACCGAAAGGATTAGTGTTCTCTAGAGCGTCAGTTTATGTGAATTTGCAAGCTACGGGACTTCTTTATTTTGCGACTTACATCGTTGTCACATATCACGAGCATACCAAAATATATTCAGTTCCTCTTCGACACCAACACGCTTTGGCGGTGTTAATGGTAAGTCCCAATTACTCAATAAATGACCTAAAGGCTTCTTTCGCTGCTCTTCTTTTGATTTCGGTGATATCGACGTCATCCGCAAAATCAAAAAGCACGTGAGGTCTCATTTGCTATTCTGACTCATAATTTTTACTCATCCAGCGTTACACGAATCAACGTAACTAGTTCTGTGGGAAAACCATGTCCTAGCGTTAACTGTCACAGCTCATTTCGTTTTACTGAATCGTATGCCGCCTTGAAATCCATAAAAACATGATGAATCTGCAAGTTGTACTCCCGGAACTCGTCAGTTACTAGACGCAGGGTAAATATCTGATCCATCGTGAAGCGACCCTCATGAAAACCAGCTTGAAACTCGCCGACGAAGAACTCAGCTAACGGACTCAGCCACACACGATAGGGAGAGCACCTTATAGGCAAAATTGAGCAACGTAATGTCTCGATAGTTTGTACTCTCAAGTCGATGTCCGTTTTTAAAATTATGGGAAATGAGGCCAATCAACCACTCCTCCGATATTTATTTTCGTCCCATATTCTATTCCTGACAATGAGGTGGCGAATTGTTTCGTACAGCTGCTCGCTCCTCGTCTTTAGAAGTACAGCCAGGATACCATCCTTTACAGCAACTTTACCTTTTTTCAGCTCATTGATTGCTCTTTTGACCTCCTCCTGTGTTAATGGCTCCACAGTTTTGCCGTCGCTCAAAATTCTTATCCTGTGCCTGCTGATCTTCGTGTTTACTTCTCTATTCAACAGCGTCTGAAAATACTCTTCCACCTGGCTGCTACCGTCCTTTTGTCAGTAAGCAGGTTGCCAGCACTATCATTGCACATCACAGGCATGGCAAAATTCTTGCACCTGACTGTTTTGTAGAAACTCCGTGTCGTTGCTGGTGAACCTCTCCTCTGGACTGGCGAGCACGTGCTCTTCGTACTGACATTTTTAGACGGTGGGTTCTTTCTTCCGCAGCTCTACCAGGACGAACCAAAAAGATTCGCGCAGAGTTTCGGGCCTTCCTCACATCGGAATCGTGTGAAGAAATTCTGCAGAGGATTCGCACAGAATACCTTGCTTATAGAAGCAGAATTCTTATAGGAAAATCCAAGAGTTTAATCCCAGGGATAGCTACAACTCGGCACGGGAATCGCCTGCACTATGGACTGTTTTGTTCTGATTTGAAGACGCAGTAAGCTACTCATATATATTGAACTGTTTACATCCCATCATTTATAAAATCAGCTTATTTGATACTTGCAATTTTGCATGTCATTAACCCTATAACATAAAATCTGCAGAAATATAAATGGGTGATAGATGAGGAAAACCTTGCATTGCTGGCAAAGATGCACAGTGGCACTTATCAGAATGTGAAAAGTTCTCTTCCGGGTTCGCTGAAGCACGGTCAATAAAGAATCAAATATTCACGCTGCGGCAGATCCTCCAAAAATTTCATGAATACAGAATTCTACGCACAATTATTTCATTGATTTCAAAGTTGCGCATGATTCCATCGACCGTAAAATCATGGCCATTCTAACCTCGCAGTGGACTTTATCAACGTGATGGTCCCTCATGTGGGCTGTTCAACATGCCGTTACAGGATGTTATTAAAGCAGCACACACAGGCACAATCTTCAGCAAATCTAGTTAGTTCGTCTGCTTTGCCAATGAAATGGATATTGTCGATAGAACAACATCTGTGGTGGTGGCTGAAAAAACTAAAACTCAAAGTAGCGAAGATTGGGTTGAAGAAAAATACGTCCAAACTAAAGTACCGTGAACCGCTAATATGCCGCACACGCTAAAAGTTGGTAACTCGGTCCCAATAACGACTAACTTTGTTTTGTTTAGAGCATCGAGCCGTTATGCTGCCCGTTCTCTCGATACTCGACACTCGACAGTGACTGAGTCGAGTCAAGTTGCACGGGGCCCCTAATCTCAAAGGCCCGGTGGGCCCTTTGGCTCCCAGTCCGCCCCTGGTGGGAAGGCGGCAAAGAACCTTCAACAAAACTGGACCAAGGGGCCAAATAAGGCCCTTCACTGGCAAGAAATATGTACTGACTGAACTGAACTGAAGACTGAGCCTTTCATCACTTTCTCAACAATGACATCAAGTGTATACATAGATGAATGCTTGAGTAAACGGATTGTGCCATTCATTAGAAAACAAAAGGTAACGTTATATTCTGGCCATCTTGCCATCTAATAGCAGACAGTTGATGCAAAACATACTCAAAGCAAAGTCTTGGGCTTAAACGTCCTTATAAGACTTGACCCTTCTTTATCGGCAGACTTTGCAGCTGGCTATTAGAGTACAGGACAATTAGGGGGTAGTGCAAAAATTCTACTGACTAGCAGCACCGCCTGGTCGAGATTCGAGCATACGACGATGACCAGTGTCGACGATGACCTTGAGTATTTGCGTTGCTCATCAGCGATATGCCTACTGCTGACGAATGTACAGATTGGTACGATCACAATGGGCCTGAAGAGTTTCGACACATAAAGCGGAAATCCCTCTGCAATTACCATTCAGTTCGACGGATGTTGAGGTCGTTAGCTCCGCAGCTGCCAGGGCCAGCGTAGTCAACATCATCAATGGTAAACCACATTGGAGCGTTCTAGTGAGAGCATTTGGCAAACCTGATCTTACCCTGTAGCGGTGTCGTTAGCATGAAGCTTAGTTAGTTGAATAGAAGGTTAGAGAATACATCTCCCCATCCAATATCACGAAAGCGGCTAAGGTCTCACCCACTATTCTTACGCATAATTTTGATCCATCCAGCGTCGCCCAAATCAGCGTAATAAGTTTCGTTGGAAATTATCTGTCACAGCTCATTTCGATTGACTGAATCGTACGCCGCCTTAAAGTCCACAAACAGGTGACGAGTCTGCAAGTACTTTCGGAACTTGTCTATTAACCGACGTAGGGTAAACATCTGATCTATCGTGGAGCGACCGTCATGAAAACCTGCTTGGTACTCGCCGACGAAGGACCTTCCAGATCCTGTCAATAATCCGGTGGATGGCTTCGTACAACCCCTCGCTCCCCGTTTTTATAAGTTCAGTCGGGATACCGTCCTTTCCAGCAGCCCTATCGTTTTCCAGCTCACTAATTACCTTCTTAACCTCTTCCTGTTTTGGTGGCTCCACAGCTTAGCCAAAAAGCAGATAAAATATTTAATTCGTAAATATTACCATCACATCACCTTCAATTGTGATGTCGATTGTGATGCTCTTTGATTTAGTACATCCTTATTGTGGGGACTCAATTAATCCCCAGATAGTTTATTACAACCGTGCATTCGTAACATTCAGCATACCTATAGTTGGAAGTTTCTACTGACTGATAGACTGACAGTAGTTTAACTCCAGTCAATGTACACTCATTGCTGCTTCATCAATAATAAAACGCTCGATTTAATTCAATGATCCCGTTGCGGTAGCCCACCAGCAAAATGAACCGGTTAACACGGGCAAGCAATTTCAAATTCAATTGAATTGAATGCGATAGTACCTAACCAGTAGCAAACAGCAGCAAAGAGTTCCCGTTGTGGTTTGACTTGCTTTGGAATTTTGCTGCATTGTGAAATCAACCTGATTAGCATTTTTAAGCAGCAACCAATTGGCCGGAGCCCTCGATCCACAAAGCGCACTCGAAACACAGGTGAAAAGAATTCGTGACGAAAAAATAAATCGCAATTAGGATCTAACCTCGCAGGAGTACTTAGAATGGTTTTGCTTTTGCGACGAGGTTGTACTGATACGAGCTACTGGATAATTTATTCACTAGTGTTTTGCGGAAGAGTTAAACAATGGTTGGTAAAAAAGAAACACAATCAGGCAGATCACAAAAAGAAAGGTTATTTGCCGTGCTGTATCTACCTACCAAATTTGGGACGTCATTCGAAATGTTGACATTTCTCCTAATGTCGTATTTCGCTCGTTGCCATTTACCTTTAACAAGGATGACGGATAGCCAAAACCCTACATAATTCAAAAACAAATTCCGTGAAATATGTTTTACACAATGCTAACCAACAGCTGTTAAGTTAAGTTGGCTATATGAAGAAGAGAAAACTATACTCTTTCCACCAGGTTGGGCTTGGGCCTACTCTGCGCCTAAACCAAGCCACTGACGAACTGACATGACACATAGAAGAAAATCCTTTAAAAACCATCGTCCTACACATTTTGCTTGCACCCTCTGTTATGATGCATGTTGCGGAGTAGCTTGTATTTGCAGGGTTTTACGCTGTAGGGTTTTGTACAATTGTATGGTTTTATACTGAAAACTATAGGCAACACAATGTTAAGCAAAAAAGTCAATTTATAAGTCTACTAGCTGACCCGACAAACTTCGTATTGCCACAAATTAACCTGTGTTGTACATAAATCATGAATCTCGGATGATCTTTGTCACAATCTCGAGTTTTGCAAGCCCCCAGTGGGCGGCGCTTCCGACGGCGGGTCACCGGCAACACTCGCGACCGTCTCGTCCTGAATGATCTAGTGTTACTATAGATAGTTTTTGTGGTCTTGTATTGACTAATGTTTTATGGAAGAGTCTCGAATTTCTCGAGTTCGATTAGTTTTTGAGTTTCGCAAAAATTTCTGTTTTATTTGTATGAGAGTCCATATCCCCCTACCACAGGGGTGAGAGGTCTCTAACTATCGTAAAATAAATTCAAGACTCTAAAATCTCCCACATGCCAAATTTGGTTCCATTTGCTTGATTAGTTCTCAAGTTATGAGAAAATTTGAATTTCATTTGTATGGGAGCTCCCCTCTTAAAAGGCGAAGGGGTCGTAATTCACCATAGAAAAAATTTCTGCCATCTAAAACTCCCACATGCCAAATTTGGTTCCATTTGATTGATTAGTTCTCGAGATAAGAGGAAATTTGCATTTCATTTGTATGGAAGCGCCACCCTCTTAAAGGGGAGATGGGCCATAACTCGCTTTCTAAAGAAGAGAGGGGTCTCAATTCACCATAGAAAAAAATCTTGCGTCCAAAACCACTTACATGTCAAATTTGGTTCCATTTGCTTGATTAGTTCTCGAGTTATGAGGAAATTTATTTTTCATTTGTATAGGAGCCCTCCCCCTCTTAAAGTGGGGAAATCCATAGAAAATATACCATAGAAAATATTCTTGCCTACAAAAACACCCACATGATAAATTTGGTTTCATTTGCTTGATTAGTTCTCGAATTATGAGGAAATTTGTATTTCATTTGTGTAGAAGCACCCCCTCTTAAGTTGGGAGGGGTCCTAAATCACCATAGAAAATATTTTTGCCTCCAGAAACCTCCACATGCCAAATTTGGTTCTATTTGCTTGATTAGTTCTCGAGCTATGAGGAAATTTGAATTTCATTTGTATAGGAGCCCCCCCTTCTAAAGTGGGGAGGGGTCCCAATTCATCATAGAAAAAATTTTTGTCTCCAAAAACACCCACGTGCTAAATTTGGTTCCATTTGCTTGATTAGTTCTCGAGTTATGAGGAAATTTGTATTTCGTTGTACAGGAGCCCCCCCTCCTAAAGTTGGGAGGAGTCCTAATTCACCATAGAAAATATTCTTGCCCTCGAAAACTTTCACATGTCAAATTTGGTTTCATTTGTTTGATTAGCTCTCGAGTTATGAGGAAATTTGTATTTCATTTGTATAGGAGCCCCCCTCCTAAAGTGAGGAGGGGTCCCAGTTCATCATAGAAAATATTTTTGTCTCCAAAAACACCCACGTGTCAAATTTGGTTCCATTTGCTTGATTAGTTCTCGAGTTATGAGGAAATTTGTATTTCGTTTGTATAGGAGCCCCCCCTCTTAAAGTTGGGAGGGGTTCTAATTCACCATAGAAAATATTCATGCCCTAGAAAACTTTCACATGCCAAATTTGGTTCCATTTGCTTGATTAATTCTCGAGTTATGAGGAAATTTGCATTTTATTTGTATAGGAGCCCCCCTTTTTAAAGTGGGGAGGGGTCCCAATTCATCATAGAAAAAAATTTTGTCTCCAAAAACACCCACGTGCCAAATTTTGTTCCATTTGCTTGATTAGTTCTCGAGTTCTGAGGAAATTTGTATTTCGTTTGTATAGGAGCCCCCCCTCTTAAAGTGGGGAGGGGTCCTTATTCATCATAGAAAATATTCTTGCCCTCGATAACTTTCACATGCCAAATTTGGTTCCATTTGCTTGATTAGTTCTCGAGTTATGAGGAAATTTGTATGGAAGCCCCCCCTTTTAAAGAGGAGAGGAGTTATAATTCCCCTTATAAAGAGGGGAGGGGTCTCAATTTACCATAGAATAAATTCTTGTCACCGAAAACACCCACATGCCAAATTTTGTTCTATTTGCTTGATTAGTTGTCGCAGAAATTTGTGTTTCATTTGTATGGGAGCCCCCCCTCTTAGTGGGGGGAGGGGTTTCTAACCATCACTAAAACCTTTCCTGGCCCCAAAAAACCTCTACATGCATATTTTCATGCCGATTGGCTTAGTAGTTTTCGATTCTATAAGGAACATACGGACAGACAGACAGACAGACAGACAGAAATCCTTCTTTATAGGTATAGATAAGCAACACTCGTGCGCCGCGGTGTGGTCATGTTGCGAAACATGCTTTTTTGAAAAATCAGTGGTTTTTGATTGGACGATGGAATTAACGCTAGTGTCCCGTCTGTTAGTCTGTGGCCAAGGGTAAAAGTAGTGTAAAGTCAAAAGCATTTGTAGAGTCAATTCTTATCTACAATTGTTGACGAGCCCCTAGTCGTGGCGAAAAAGTAAACAATTTACCTTCCATCACGAGCGAATACATTGACGGAATGACAGTCGCAGGTAAACAAATTGAACATCGGTACCACTAGTCAGCAGATTGAGTTGTAAATTAAAGTACCAACTTAAGTATAGTACCTAATCCTCTGTAAAATTTTAACAGTTTAAAGTTAGCAATATACAGCAGAAATAGGAAATGAATGTTCTGTGTAGTCAAGGTAGGTGGAATAAATCAATAAATCAAAATATATACGGTTGCGTTACAGCTAGTCCGTAAAATGAAAGTACATATACTTACGTATATTTAACTGTAGGTTGTCCGCGTTTTCGTCGAATCCAGTAAAAACTTAGAGTCCAGTAAATAGAGAAAAACACTGAAAATGTAAGATAAAATTAAATACCTGATAAACACAATTGTGATTAAAATCAAAACATATTCCAGCTTTGTAGCTGCTAATTAAGCAACTGACAGTTTGTCTATCCGTGACAACAATATTTCTGAAGAAAATATAGTTATATCACAGAGAACAGACTACCAGGTAATCGACAAAAAGTGTGTAAAAGGTTTTTATGTAATCTACGAGTAATCCTTCAATAGAGCACCCCTCGAGCAGTAAGTGGCAAACTAAATCTTGATGTCGCTGCCATCGCTGCTATATAACTCCAGCACAAAGAAATATTGATAAAGGTACACGGATGTTTTTGGATGCGTTTGGCAAACTATTTCTGGAGGGCGCCACCGACAGACTTTACACACAAAAAATCGATTACTTCCTTCGAGCCTGTTAATCTGTTCTCTGTGGTTATTACCCTTTGCATTGAAAGTTGGATTTTGAGCACACTTGTTCAGTCACACATTTTGTAGGTGAGAAAAGTTGCCAAAATTTCGTGGTAAAAACCCATGAATCTTGGTTGATTCCTATTTGAATTTTAATGCTTACGTAGAGTTGTTATCGACGCTACGAATAATATAAAAATAGTTTCTAAATACATAATTCCGCGCATAATTCATAATTTGAACAAATATGCAGCATATATGAAATAAATGAAAAATTAAATATTATTTGCTTTTCCTACAACTGGTACTGGCGCCACTGCTAAATCAAATGTCAGCTCAGATGGGAGAGTTGTAATGATGGGAAATGCCGATCAAAATCCATAACGATTATTGATAAAGTTTTCTTATCGTTAATAATTAATAACTATAATATGATAGTATAAGCAAAAATACGTAAGAAATAGAACAAAAATGTTAAAATAATTACAAGCCAAGAAGAAGATTTCATTTTAAACCCTCCAATTTTCGATACTTTTCCGTGACGATAAAGTTTGATGGTATTATCGATATAAGATTACTAGCGTTATTATCAGTAGCACATTTTTCATCACAGTTTTGAAGGTTGCACTTTATAACTGTGCAGTCCAATTGAGTGCCAAGAGCGCAATATATAGCAGTAATACTGTTAGCAGCAAAGAGAACGCTCTTTTTGCCATCAACAAGGCAGCAACCCTATATTGCCATAAGTACAAAAACTGTAGCAATAATACACTACATTTTTAAATTGACTTGACTGTATACGCAAAAGAGCAAAATTGAAGCGAATAAAGCATGCCAAGCCTGCTCTCTATTAATCCCGACTATATAATAAACTATTAGAATATTATTTTTTCGTGTTCTATTATCAATTGTGAAATAGAAGAATTGCAATTGCAAACTGGCAATAAGAAATAATTACAATTTATGGGAACAAAATTTCTCGACAATTCTGTAACACAAAAAAGAACCAGAGTTCCTACCGTTAGAATTTCCTGTAAAAGAATAAAAGTTCCAAAGCAAAAAAGCAAAGCCTAGGTGCTACATTCCGTTATCGAAACTTGACCTTCTGTTTTTATACGACAGACTTCGCAGTCAGCTGTTAGAGTACAGGAGAATTGCAGGGCCAGTTTGCTACGATCCTATTGACTCTAACCGCCTCTCCCAGCCGAGGTTCTAACATACGACGACTGGCTTATTAGGCCAGCGTCATACCTCGAAGCCAACTGGGTAGCGTGTTCCACAGTTCCACCAACAACAAATGTTACCAAATCTGGCCAATACCGTTCATCCGCTTACAGCCAGGCCTCGCTGAAAAAGTCATCAAAATTACCTTCATTTGAAACAAAATCACTGAACAGTGCTATTATGTGCTTCCCGCAATCCACCGCAATGGAAAAACAAACTACACTCAGGAAACAGAAATTGGCCAGCTGGAACCACTCGGTGCACCACCGGCGTACTATTCGCGCGAGCTCACAAGCCTATCGGGCGAATTTCAACCCGCCAATGCAATGGTGGAGGTGGTACATTAGCCTGTAAGGTTCATCCAGAAAACATTTCCGCCCAATGTCCCCGGCCGACCCACGAATGCATCGAATGGATACGGTCCAAACCAAGTCAATTGTTTGCCGAACCGAATTTGGACCGAGAATATTTTTTTCCCTAATGGATCATTCGCTTCATGTGTCCGCACAGAATCTCGGGCCCATATTTAATGTATGAAGTTTTGGCCTCCGGCAGTTCTGACCCCAGCCGATTTTCACGACCGGCCGTACGTACGTATAGTACAAGCACTGAGCTGCAGCACGAGAAAACGCGGAAAACAAACTGCAATTTTCGCGACCGTGTCACAATGGGACTTTATCCCTGACTGACTGTGTGTGCATATTTATGTCTGTTTGTGTGTACAAACGTCACACAGCTTACCTTTGCGGCCTCAAATCGGGGCACAGGGCTTCGTACCGAGATCGAAAGTCGGGCTGTTGTTCGAGGGAACGTTTAAAATATTCAGCTTTCCCCGTTGCTTTTCCGCCGGCAGACAGTTTTTCCGAGACACGCTTTTAAATTCTATTAAAAATTTAAAATCAATATAGAGCCAGGTCGTGTAAAAAAAAATTCTGCTCCGCAGCTATAGCTGTGCTGTGCTTGTCTGCAGGGGAGAATAATTTTGATATACCGCTTGTATGTTGGTTTGGTAGGATTGAAAGCACATTTGCCACAATTCCACACATCCAGGCAGTGTGTTTTTAGCCGAATTCGGAACGCAACATAACTGAATTGAATCAGTTTTACCGACATCGAAAGGTTAAGGTGATCAGAATTTGGAGCACATTTTTTTATAGCTTCGAGAATACTCAATTAAAGTGATTGTAACAAATCAACGGTTTGGGGAACTGAAATGATGAATAGAACTTGAGCTACCATGAGTAAAACCATATACGTAAATATTTTCACTCACAATATATTCATAATATGAGCGTAGAAGCATAACACGCTATGCAAGCCACCACACACTACGTTTGTTTGCATGTTTTCCCTATTGTATCTAGAGCATTGTATTACGCTTTCACCGAACCTCATTTTAAACTCATGATCCCATATTGTGTGTATCAATAATGCAAATAAGCTCTATCAGAACGCAGAAGGTCGCTCGGCACTCCACATCTATCTTTTCGTGGTATCAGTCGGTTATTTACATGCCACGAGTAGAAAGCAGAAGACCACTGCAGATTATCTAGCATCCAATTCATTCGCAGCAGACCATCCAGGATTTGAAAAAAGAATCATCCTTCTTAAAAATGCATAACATAGCCACAGCATTTTGTATGATAAATCAGGAAGTTAAACAAGATTCAATTTCACATAAATTTGTGTGAAGGAAACTAATCTTGGCGTCAATTGTTATAATCCGAATTAAAAATTTAAAAAAAAATAAAATTCAGGACGATCCAGACTGAACTCAAACGAACGTGCGAACGGTCTACACATCTCTTCTAGTTAAATTGCAGATTTACTTGGCAGTGCCCCACTTGCCTACGGTGTCCGGTTGCGTAGCTCTTCACCATTTCTCATCTGACTGTTGGTTGTTGCCACAATCATTTACTATATTTCTTCGTTTTTTCCAATGAAAAATATTTCATTGCTCTTTAATGTCAGTGAAAATAGTTGTTTTCCAGAGCAAACTCGTTTTATAAATTAGGATACGAAATGAAGAAAGCAACTAGGAAGAAGCGCCCAACATAGCTCTAGTCTTCTCAAGCCCCTACCTAGCACCTCCACGTGGGCATACCTGGAAATACTCCAATTTGTATAATCGAGTAGCCAAGCTCGTGTGGTCGTGTGGTTTTCAGTTCCTTTCATCTTACAACTGTTGTTTTAGGCAACTATTGAACCGCACGACTTTATTCTCAAGTGTATATTATTTAAACTAATATTTTTAGTAGTTGATTTCTTCAATCTATATTCAGAGAGCGAAATAAGGCGCTATATCCTTGACCAAATGAAGCCCGGATTCTGGTCTAAATGCCATTAGTTCATCCCCGAGGGTCCGGAGTATCACGTAACCTTTATTGGGAAAGATACCCTTCAAAGATTGTCTTGTAAATATATTTCTATACAGAAAGTGTTTGGTACGGGAGGTCCACGCTTTCTTCCCTCCGCGTAATATCAAAAATAATACCTAACACCGAATTAGGAATTATTTCTGGTTCGGTTTAATCCTCGGAATTCTCTCTGCGGAAAGTGCAGCGCAGTTGGTCTGGCCCTTGACGAGAAAAATGATTGATTCCAATAAAATTGTCATTTTACAGGATACATACTTTCAAAATTTGGCTGCGCTATGAGATGAAATTAGATAAGAGCAAACTCAGTCTATAAGTTACATCCAGGTCAGCATTGATGCTCCAAAAACTGAAGGATACGATCGTATTACTTTAATGAAATAATTTATTAATTTTTTCGCATTCGCTTTTGACATAAAAATATCAGGTTAAAATAATTACTGCCAATGATATATACTATATTTGTCCGCAGTGCAGCATTCCACTTCAGATTAACCAAAACACACGCAAATAAAACTGAGGAAATGAATAGTACGGAATGTACGGAACTGGCATTTAAGATATACAGACGTGTTTGCATATTTTTCGTTTAGAGTGTATTGCCACAGCTTGTAAGTTTGTTTCGTTCAAAGATCGTGATATTCATGGGCGCAAAAAAGTAACTTGTAATAAGGCTGCTTTTGAAAAATTTTCGACTGCGATATTTTAAAGAAACCGAAGCCATTCGAAATAAACGAAAAATTCATCTTTCGTAACATCAAGCGATACAAGGAAACCGGTTCTTGGAAAATAGTCATTAAACCTGACCGTTAACGCACTGTAAGGACACCGGGAGCCATCCAACGAGTAAGAGGCCAAATTCAACGGAAACCAGATCAGTCTAGACGTAAGATGGCCAAGAGGCACAAAGCACCCTATTAATCAGGAGAACGTGCTGCTCAAACCACAAGTACTGATACTGATACTGGAGATGGCCAAGGAACTGGGAATTTTGCAGTCAACCATGAAGAATGTCTTGAATCTTCGATTGAGTTCATATAAAAACAACGGCTGCACGGTTTGAGTGAAAATCAGGAGGTTGCAAGACTCGACAGATGTCGAGAGCTGCTCAAGTGGCACGGTGTTCCTGCTACAGGATCACCGCAACTAACAAAATGATCGGATATATGCAGCAGCACATCTTTTTAATATTCCTCGGGACAAACTGGTCATTGGAAGGTTCCAGAATGTTTCCGGGGTATTGCATCCCATCGGCAAAAAACACTACAAGAATGAACCATACTGCTTCCAACCGAATTCTGCACCGTCTCACCAGGCGAAAGCTACACAGGCTTGGTGTGAAGACAAGTTTCCGGATTTTAATTCTTCGAAAAAGTAACCTGCCTCTTCACTTGATTTGAATTCTATTGACTTCTATGCATGGGGTTACATGCTAAGCAAACTAGGGAGCCACGAGGATTCACTGTAAATACTTTTGGAGAAGATTTGAGATGAAATACCTCAGGATATTGTACACGCCAACTGTAACGATTTACAACGACGTTTGCGACTGGTTATTAAAGCAAAGCGAGAAAGATTTGAATTGGATTAATTTATGACAAATGTTACGGATCACGCTATGTCCGAAGGCACATATTATTTAACTTTGATGCACCTCAGATTTTTCTTCACAGGCTGTTAGTATTGATCAAAACAATGAATTTAAAAAAGGTCTTAAAATATTCTATCTTGGGTTTTTTGAAAAATTCAATTTTTAAGTTTATATAGGGGTCATTTCCTCTCAAGTGATATTACCCGTTGTAATCGACCACCTCCGATTTCAACCAAATTTGGCATAATTGCTCATTTCAACCTCACATTCAATTTCCCAAAGTTTTGTACGGATTGATCAATCCCCCTTGCAGTACCGCTTCTCTATTTTTCTGAGATTTTCGAAAAAACTCATTTTTCACTGCATGTCACTGCAAGGGGGATTGATCAATCCGTACAAAACTTTGGGAAATTGAAGGTGAGGTTGGAATGAGCAATTATGCCAAATTTGGTTGAAATCGGAGGTGGTCGATTACAACGGGTAATATCACTTGAGAGGAAATGACCCCTATATAAACTTAAAAATTGAATTTTTCAAAAAACCCAAGATAGAATATTTTAAGACCTTTTTTAAATTCATTGTTTTGATCAATACTAACAGCCTGTGAAGAAAAATCTGAGGTGCATCAAAGTTAAATAATATGTGCCTTCGGACATAGCGTGCGGATATACTTTACACGAAATACAATCAAAATTGAGATTTAAAGGGGTCCCCCATCAAATTGCACCACCGAAGAAACGCCGATCCATTTCCAACTTTCAGACAATAAAATATAACACATAAGTAAGCTTTTGGCATATTTATTTCAATCTACCGTATGCTCGCAACATTTGTACAACATCTGGCTGCAGCTTCTTCTGTACGGAAACCCACTCTTTCTTCATGTCTTCCTCAGATTTGACCTCCTTGATATGCTTCCGTAGTGCCCGTTTCATAATGCCTCAGTATTCTTCGATGGGAATTAGTTCCGCTTCAGGACATCCCTTAAATAGTGTCACGAAGCTAGACTCGGCCAAAAGATCGGAGGGCCCTCGTGTTGCTTCAATAAAGGAAGCAGACGCATCTGTAGACACTCCTTGAGGTAGATCTGCCCGTTTACAGTCTCCGCAGTCACGAACGGAGCACTCCGTTTGCCATATGAGCAGATCACTTGCCAAATCATGTATTTCTTGGCAAATTTCTGCATCCTTACTTCCTTCGGAATATCAAACTTGTACTGGGCGGTGAAATACAGTAGCCCCGGAAGTTGCCGGAAGTCCGCCTTGACGTAAGTCTCATCATCCATGATGAGAGAGTTGAGGATTTTCCAGGTGTTCCAGGTGCGCAAAATAAATTCGCGACGTTGCTTTTTATGTGACGCCATTTTTTCCAGTTTTCGAAAAACTGACCACGATAAGAATACAATGAATAATAACTCTAAACTGCTTCTACTCAAATTTTCAAGAGAAAATACCTAATGGGTAATTTTCTTCAGCGTTTCTTCCATAGTGCAACTTGATGTGGAACACTTTTTATCATTCCACGCCTTACGCCGCACACGCAAGCGTAAAACAAACACAGCCACCGTTGTTGTGTGCAGACATTCTGCTACCTACACACTCGCGCACGCACATCCTTACATCGGCTTCCTGCATAGCTTATTCGCCAGTTAAATAACTCCTGAGCAATCCACTGCCGGTGGGGCCTAGTGGTGCACTCTAGGAGACAGGTTTTGCATTACTTTTTCTTTTCGACTTCATTCTCGCCCTCGATTCCACTCACACGGGCGGGAGTGCAAACCCTCGCGAGTAATCGATTTCAGCAACTCGCGCTGCTACGACGAACGAGAGCGACGACCGCAACTGTTAGCTAAACACACACTCGCAAAAACTCGTCGTAAAGCGCATGAGCGAGAGTCCGACAGGGATGCTTATGCCGGCGCGTTCGTTAGAATAAGTACGCGTGTGTAAGAAAATTAGACCACACGATTGTGGGCTTCGCAACACTGTAACCAGGGTTGCGACATGCACAGACTAATCTGTATTTACCAGATATTTGAAAGAAATCGCCTGTACAGAATCTGTATGCATAGAATACAGATTTTTGCCAATTACACAGATTAAACAGATTTTTGAGCTTTTACATGAGAGTGAAAGAGACGGAAATAGTCAGCAAAATGACTATCTGTCTCTTTCACTCTCATTGCTTTGCATAGGACAGATTTTTGCACAGATATTTTTCCTCTGTGTACAGATGGCCAGATTCTTCCAACAAAAAACACACAATTATATGTGGCATCCCTGACTGTAACCGTCAGCAACCGTCGACAACAACGGAACGGAAAGAAATTACAGAATGTGTTTACTCTAAATATGGCACATGGCGCTGTAGCATCCATCTAGCGTTTAGCATGAGCATAAGCTACCTAAAATGATCCATTTCACTATAACAAATCTCTAAACTGTGCCGTACCGACATCCGACAACAGACTGCTTGTTTCTATCGCTCTGACCGAGTAGATAACTGTCTTTTAGAGCATTGTGAGACTGAGAGCGTATATCCCGCATGATTCTTGTGAAAAGATCCTTTGGTAAATGACATAGGACAAGGTTCGTAACGATAAAGGCAACGAAAACATTCGATCTCACTCTAAAAGACGCCACAGAATTAAACCCACGAACAATCAATTATCATTTAAATTGCACATATACCGAATGTGAATTGCATTTGCCTCAATATATCACAAACCACGCCGATAAGGTCCAATGTTGTGTTGAAATCAACGGCCAAGTTGAGGAACTCTGATTGGACAGGGATATTCTTGACGGAGATGAATCGTCAAGTTGAAATGGGCTGTCTTGCAGTCGATATTTTGCAGTAGACAAGATCACTATGGATAGAAGAATTAGAATGGATTGCAAGTCTAGTATAGCTTCCTTTTACGTAGGGTTTTTAATTATTATTTTTTATTAATCACTGAGTAAAGGAAATTGAAAACAGAATTTAGCACCACGCATATTTCTTTGTTGAAAATTTTGCGCTTTTTGCACCATATTAGACTCCTGTGCAAAAAATTTCTGCCCAGTGAAAATTTTTGCATACTGATACTTGGGCTTTGTAGCGCTTTACACACTTACACTTGTAATGTTTTCATCTACTGTCAGACGATTTATAGTGTTGAACAAATGTAAACATGATCAACGTTATTGATTGTCACCACGCATAATTAGTAGTATTAGTGAGTGCGAAAGTTTAACTGTCATTGGAACTTTTTTGCAGAAATCTAAAAATTCGTGCAATCATCAATACATACGAAAAAAATGTTTACGTGGACAAACTAGGTAGGGGGGAGGGGGTTGAGTCAATGCCCACGAAAGTCCACGGAGATGGACGGAGGGGTCGAAAATTGGTATTTTTCTGTCCACATGGTATCTGGATGATGGGGCCTTTTGCGCTGCTCTGCGATTGATTCCAATTATATCGTTGTTATCCGCGAAACCAAGAAGCGTATGAGATCTCTAGTGATTATAGTCCGCTTCCCTTGTCTACTATTCGTATTGCACCTGGCCCATGCAGCGTCGTATGAATTAGCTTAACTATTTACGCGTAGCATGGTCTCGACTTATATTTGTTTGTAGCTTTTTTGGGGAATGACGTATTTAGTCAAACCAAACTCTCCGACGTTTCGCTTTTTATTTTTAAAGCTGTTTCAAGGAATTGCAATAAACATTTGAATTTAAACTATTCAACAATAATTATATATAACAATAACTAGAATCGTCGGAAAACAAGGTTCTAGCATTATTTATCAGTAACTCTTTTCGTTTGACTATATCGAACGTAGTCTTAAAAACAACAACCAGATGATGAGTCACAAGTTGTATTCTCGCCATTTTTTATTAAATCACGCAGGATGGTTGACAAAAATAATAATTTTTGGGACTACACGAATTGAATTGGATGGCAGAATCCAGAGGCGGCAGATGAGCTGCCATCTTAAATCTGATCATTGCACACATTTACGAAGTTTACAAACATTTTCGAATCATTTAAAGTTAAATATTATCTACTGTTTAGCAGTTGAAACCGTACGTGGTAAAAAAAATCTTTTAGTCTGTCTTTAAACGAATCAGCGCACCGAGAAAAGTAGAAATTTCGGGTACTTTTTCATTTCGACGTATCTGCTAATGAGAGATTCTCTTCGTGTCTCTTCTCTTCCGCTTTTTACGGCGATACTAATGCATTGAAAAGAAAATTTTCAAAACATTTGGCTAGCTAGTGACTCCGGCAAACGATTCATGCAAAGCTGATGTGTCAAAATGCATTAGTATCGTCGTAAACAGCGGAAGAGAGGAGACACGAAGAAAATCTCTCATTTGCAGATACGTCGAAATGAAAAAGTACCCGAGAAATGTGCTATTGAAAATCACCCTCATAGGTGCCTTTTGCTCATATTCAGTGCGCTAGTACTGTTATCTTGGGAAGTGCCACGAGCTGATGATTCTAGGCGGAATGATTTTAGCAATTTATTAGAGCATTAAAGGGAAACCAAAAAAATTGACAAAAATTGAACTAGGGAAAATATATTGCTCACAAACACTATGGTATGGAACAGTGAACTTCTTGGCAATTCTAATAATAAACCAGATTTTTATAATCGCCTTTGCAAAGATATTGGGAGTGATGATTTCTGAAACACATTTGATTTTCTTGTCATGGGTCTTTATACGCAAGCCTCTGACGTTCTGATAGTACATACTGGAAGTTAACAGAATAGGCATTATTGCCTTCTATAATTTCTGTATTTTTCCATAGAATAAAGCCATAGCTGATAGAATAAAACCCCAACCACCGATCACTCCGAAGAAATGGCCTTGCAAAATGCAAAATTTTATTCTCGGCTACTGTAAGGCTGTATAATGTGGTATCACAAATAGTAAATCAAGGCAAAGTTTAAGTGCAACATTCTGTTTTCGGAACTTGACCTTCTGTTTCTATTCACACTGTCAAAGTACAGTCGACTCTAGGTCGAGACATACGACGACTGACTTATTAGACCAGCATCGTACCTCGAGGCCAACAAAGAGGTTTTCACAGAAAAATGAAGTTAACACTTAAATGTTTATTTTGGACCACTGAGCATCGGTTCAAATCGATAAATAGTTCATAGTACACACTTAAAAAAAAGTGCCGAAGTCAGCAAAATTTTGCCGAGATTTGGACAGCCGAGCGTTCGGTAAAATTTTTTATGATGCCAAACGTTAGTAAAGATCCGTAAACGTCGATTTGCAAAACTGAAATTTTCACCGAACGCTCGGCTGTCCAATTCTCGGCAAATTTTGCTGAGTTTTTTAAGTGTGTAGTATTTAAATATAACATAATGGATCACATGCATCTTATGTGCTTTTCAGATCTACATTCAATTTACTCTTAGTTTTTCGGAATTTACCTTCTCAGAAGGCGCAAGCGAAGAGCATTTTTTATTTTGCAGTGTTTTATTGGTTTGCTCTGTCTGTAATGAACTGCGACTGTTTCCCGTTTTAACTATCTATATCTGATATTAATGTGTAGCTTCTACTTATCTTAATCTAAAGTTCTGAAAATACCTCCAAAATCTAAAAGCTTCCTACCATCCCGGGCTCTAGCTACGTCAATGTCCCTGTAGCTTCATAGTCCGGTATTGTCAAAAGGTCGCTTAACGATGCTGGCTGCTGGCTGCTAGCTGCTAGATGCTAGGCTAGGCTGTTTTCGTACGACGAATAGCAGGATGAAAGTGATAATTTGCATACATACAGGATTTTTCTCATTTCGTACCCACCGACGTGTCCCGTTGAGACATTCACTTGGAATGGATTTGACGCCTATGGCCATTTCGTTAGCAAATAATGCGAAGGCTTATCAAAAGCTTCTTTTTTCCCATCATGTTTACTGGTTTGTTTCAACCGTACATACACCACCACCATCCACCGGGACAAATAAGCTGCAAATGCTGAGACTAAGAGTGTGCTTGGAAGGTGATACCTAGTAGTTAGCTTTACAAGTCATAACCATGCGATTAATTCAAAGAAAAAAAAATTGCTACCGACTTAAGTTTCAACTCAATGTTCCTCTGAGGAGTGGTCTAAATTTTGTTGAAAAGCCTAGACTTGTGTTCACAGACTCAGATTAAATTAGAAGTGAAGCCTGCTTCTCGATGATCTTAAAATTCATATATGATTTAATAAAAAAATGTGTAGATAAACATCTTTTTTTTTAATCCGGTTGTTCCTTCCGTCGCTGCTTCGACCAGTAATTTGTACCATATAATTTGCAAATTTCAAGCTATAAGGGTACATTTTGTACAATTAATCAATTGCAACCTATCATTGATGTTTAATTGACACGATATTCTATATGATCCTGAAACCTCGGATTGATTTCGGGTATTAAATTGAATCTAGTTTACTTACTCAAACCAATTTGAAGGTTCAAAACAATTTTTAGCATGAAACTATCATACAAATTAGATATATCATTTACGGTCATGCACGATGAGCCACCATACAAGCATTTTCCTTATCTTGCTAGTTGCAAAGCAACTATGTATCTCTGGAGAATATATGGCAACTTATTCGATTTCAGCAAACACATAACGATGCATAGCATTGGCTTCCAAGACGAAACAAATCTGAATTATTTTTTTCGAAAAAAAACACCTGCTAGTCTGATTCATTTCATATATAAAATAGAATAATGAAAACTATTAAACCACTTTGAAGAACGACACTGTGCAGCGCTCGGCACGGAGTCGACTGAATCGTGCAAATCTGTTTATCTGCCATTTGCATATTGTTCCGTCCATTCGATGTTTCTGAAAGCAATCTCGGGCCATACCTACATTGATGTGCTAATGATAAGGTAATATCAAAGTGCTGTTTGCAAAAACACCGGAAAGGAACCGGCGCAAGGATAACGTTGAAAATTCAATCCGGACAATCGGAATCGCCGTTGCAACAATATTGATGTTATGCAACCTTCCGATGTCGTCTGTGAACCAAAACGAGTTCTCGAAAGCCATACGAAAAAGCTATTTCCCACCGTCATCGTCACCCAAACGGCATCATCAACATCATCATCGTCACATCGCATCGCACCGTAGCAGAGGTTTATGCGCCCTCTCTGCCTTGTGGAAGCGAATTCCATCGGGCGAAGCACCTGATGGCTTCAACCATCCGAACAGGATCATATTGCGGTCGACCACCCGATGCCACTAGGGTGGTGCCCGTTAAGCATGACGTTTATAACAGATTGCAGTATTTGGAAACTCTCTTCAACAGTCTTGCCGTAACACCTTTGGGCAATAGAGGACTGACAGGGCTTTGGATATGCAAAAGACTACGGACCGACCGACTCCTACCGAGCAAGAGCTATCGTTTGGGCACACAATTCAATTACGACTGTTTCAAGACTTGGTCGCACTCACATGTCCTGTTTCCGGTGCATCGATAAAGAGCTCTCCACGTGTCAGTCTGTCTTTGTTCTTGTCTGTCATCATGATGCACTTTGGGCTGGCCGGTTTGGCACAAGAGAAAAGTCGATAAACCAAATAATTTTCGACAGGTGGGCTAATGCCGTAGCGCCCCTCCCGGTAGGGTCCATGTCAGTGTCATAGCTTTTAAGCTCTTGACCAGGCAAGCGGAAGGAAAATCGATTGCATTTCAGATAAGTTGACCCTACGACATCGACGATGACGACGATGACGACGGCTTTGGCTATCGTCGGAACGGATTCGGAACTGTACAGTGGTTTGCCGCTGAAGGTTTGATAACCATATTTTCACAGTCTTTAATCTTTTCTATGTGTTCCCTTCACAGAGTAGAAGTTTACTTTCTCGTTAAATTTGTGAGGAAAACATTGCCTTTTATGTTGCTGGCTGCCGAACTTTAGAAGCAATTACTGCTCTTAGTGGATGGCACACTGCCAAAGAAATTTCTTGAATTTTTCAATATAATTAGGCAGCTTGTTCTACAGAATTATCTTAAAGTAAATTCTTAAAATCGATACAATAATGTTATGTTTTCCATTTGGTCACTATGCTTAGTATGATGCTTTTGCTTTAATAACCCTTAAAAGAACCCTAGTAGCACGGTTGTCATAAAATTGTTGTGGTAAACAAATTATGACTTATTTCAGTCGTAATTCGGTTGCTTCAACAAAATGGACCTATTTTGTGCTACTTGGGAAGTGCACGTTTTGCCTAGACTGTTATCTTCATTCTGTTATGGAGCATAAATCATACAATGCTTCTCGAACCCGCTTACAAGCAACTAAAAACGATGCTTTTGTTTGTCTCATGATCGGCAGGTGACTAGAGATTTTACGTGCGTGAGGAAAAAAATTCGGACGTGTAATCGATCCTCACGGATTTGAAACGAATTTTCGTTCATAGTAGGTCGAATGCAGAGTAGTAGTAGTAGTAGTAGTAGTAGTAGTAGTAGTAGTAGTAGTAGTAGTAGTAGTAGTAGTAGTAGTAGTAGTAGTAGTAGTAGTAGTAGTAGTAGTAGTAGTAGTAGTAGTAGTAGTAGTAGTAGTAGTAGTAGTAGTAGTAGTAGTAGTAGTAGTAGTAGTAGTAGTAGTAGTAGTAGTAGTAGTAGTAGTAGTAGTAGTAGTAGTAGTAGTAGTAGTAGTAGTAGTAGTAGTAGTAGTAGTAGTAGTAGTAGTAGTAGTAGTAGTAGTAGTAGTAGTAGTAGTAGTAGTAGTAGTAGTAGTAGTAGTAGTAGTAGTAGTAGTAGTAGTAGTAGTAGTAGTAGTAGTAGTAGTAGTAGTAGTAGTAGTAGTAGTAGTAGTAGTAGTAGTAGTAGTAGTAGTAGTAGTAGTAGTAGTAGTAGTAGTAGTAGTAGTAGTAGTAGTAGTAGTAGTAGTAGTAGTAGTAGTAGTAGTAGTAGTAGTAGTAGTAGTAGTAGTAGTAGTAGTAGTAGTAGTAGTAGTAGTAGTAGTAGTAGTAGTAGTAGTAGTAGTAGTAGTAGTAGTAGTAGTAGTAGTAGTAGTAGTAGTAGTAGTAGTAGTAGTAGTAGTAGTAGTAGTAGTAGTAGTAGTAGTAGTAGTAGTAGTAGTAGTAGTAGTAGTAGTAGTAGTAGTAGTAGTAGTAGTAGTAGTAGTAGTAGTAGTAGTAGTAGTAGTAGTAGTAGTAGTAGTAGTAGTAGTAGTAGTAGTAGTAGTAGTAGTAGTAGTAGTAGTAGTAGTAGTAGTAGTAGTAGTAGTAGTAGTAGTAGTAGTAGTAGTAGTAGTAGTAGTAGTAGTAGTAGTAGTAGTAGTAGTAGTAGTAGTAGTAGTAGTAGTAGTAGTAGTAGTAGTAGTAGTAGTAGTAGTAGTAGTAGTAGTAGTAGTAGTAGTAGTAGTAGTAGTAGTAGTAGTAGTAGTAGTAGTAGTAGTAGTAGTAGTAGTAGTAGTAGTAGTAGTAGTAGTAGTAGTAGTAGTAGTAGTAGTAGTAGTAGTAGTAGTAGTAGTAGTAGTAGTAGTAGTAGTAGTAGTAGTAGTAGTAGTAGTAGTAGTAGTAGTAGTAGGAGAGAAACCCACCATCACTTCAAGGACTTGCCAGTGTATGTAGGTAGAATTACATTAGATCCAAATTTGATTATCAAATGAATTTCACACTAATGATGTTACACAAGGGCCAAAAGGGATTGGGCGAACCCACAAGCAGAGGCACTTCTGCGTATTCCGGGGCTATAAGAGTTGCCTTCCAGCAGGATCCTAATCCATGGAATAATCAATTTCGCTGTACCAACTTTAACGTGATTGTGAGAATTGAGAACTGCCATATTTGCTTCAGACCTTAAGGATTCAGGTTGTCAATCCACTCCATCATCCCTCCACATATATGATATCAATAATAATACTATTAATATTATGATATTAAGATGAAATGTTGTATATATGGGCAAAAATAGAACAATCTCACAGCAGTTCTTCGAATAGAATAGTGTTTCGTCCTTTGAGTTTCCAAGTGCTCCCAATAATTTTTTCCAATTTTCCAATTTAATTTTTTCTTCTGGTATCCATGTGCAGTATTACAACTCGTTTTAGCCAAAGTTTTCACTATATAACAGGAGCTGCTGCATAAGCTAAAACGAAAAATATAATTAAAATAACTTATATTAGACTTACTTATTAGCAAAGCCGTGTGGCTGCGCCGTCTGCCCAAAACCGCGGTTTTGAAGTCATGCAACCGGGAACCATACGGCATCGCACCTCCTAGCTCAGTTACTCAATAGAGCATTACCGGGTATGGCCACGTGGAGGCATCCACGTCCACGTCCACGTCCACGTCCACGTCCACGTCCACGTGCACGTCCACGTCCACGTCCACGTCCACGTCCACGTCCACGTCCACGTCCACGTCCACGTCCACGTCCACGTCCACGTCCACGTCCACGTCCACGTCCACGTCCACGTCCACGTCCACGTCCACGTCCACGTCCACGTCCACGTCCACGTCCACGTCCACGTCCACGTCCACGTCCACGTCCACGTCCACGTCCACGTCCACGTCCACGTTCACGTCCATATTCACGTCCATATTCACGTCCATGTTCACGTCCACGTTCATGTTCACGTCCATATCCATGCCCAAATCCAATTTTGAGGTATGGGCCCAGTATCGTCGCAAAACCCTGTTTAACATAGTACGACGTCAGAAATGTGGCTGTGTCTAGAATACAACCATTCCGAACGCGTTGAACATCTATTCTGATTGAAGCATAGTAAGTCGAAACATTCGCTGAAAACATTTGAGTTCTTATTTCTCACCAAAAAAGTTAACAAGAATAACATTTGTTTAAATCTTACGGAAAACTGAAAAGTAGGTGCCCGTTGGCTTCCATTATAGCACAGACTAACAGACGTAACACTTCGAACAAATTTTTTAACAAAACATCGTTTCAATGACACTCCTAAAACTTGGAAAAAACTCTAGCATCACATGGTGCAGTCTTCGCGCTACGCAAAGCAGCTTCCTATAAATTTTTCCATGCTATAAATTTACTTGTATATTATCTGACAACAGCGCCAGCGCCAGTGAGCGGCGTTCTCGCGCAGCGACTGTTGTTTGAGTCTTGGCTTAAGTGAACATTTGAAATGATCGTTTTTATTGGCGATGGAATGAGGCTTCAGCGTTGCGTCTGTTAGTCTGTCATTATAGCTTGGTGCGATCCCCCAGCTAGGGTAAAGAGGAGAGTTATATAAACTTATTAAGCGTTACTACGTCCAAAATTTGAATTAACGTCCTCTCGTTTTACGTCCATAATTGGAATTAACGTCCTATTTTTACGACCGATCTTATTAACATCCCTTTAATACTTTGGACTTGAGTATATTCAACACTAGTTAATGAGAAATCAACGATATTGGTGCAGCCAGTTCTTCCGCTCAACTCACACAGCTAAATGGAGTCAGTCCATCCACTCCAGGATCTTTTACTTCATCTGAATCGTTCGGCACTTCAAGTATACAAACATATCCGTGAAACGGAAATTCGGAATGATCATATCGTATGATGGTAAACTGGTGCGGAACACGCTGTTGAAGAAGTCAGCAAATAGATTGGTAGCTTCTTTGGCTGTATTGACTGGTTCAGCTTCAGATTTGATTTCAGTCTATCCACGTATCCAGACCTCCCAGTTGACCTCGAGGTAAGATGCTGGCCTAATAAGCCAGTCGTCGAATGTTCGAATCTCGGCAGGGAGAGGCTGTTGGAATCAATAGGATCGTAGCAACTGGCCCGGCAATTGTCCTGTATTCTAACAGCTGGCTGCGAAGTCTATCGTATAAAAACAGAAGGTCAAGTTTCGATAACGGAGTCTAGCACCTAGGCTATCCACGTACGCTGCATAGGACATTGTAAGTAGATCGCTGTAGTTACTTTCGATGATTCGTAGACGATTACTGTTATCTAAAAAGCAGTTACGGTCTCATCTATCACAATAACAACTCAAGCGTTGGGTCCAATTGATTATTGAGATCTTATTGCTTAACAAGCTGGAAACACATCTTCTGAAATCGAGGGCAATGTCGTCTACCGTGGCGTTCATGTCAATTGCAAAGAAACTGCACTGCAATGATGATCTTCTTGGGCCCGATAGGGTACATTAAAATATCGTTTTAAATTTGGTACGCTATAGCATATAGCATAATCGGTTAACTGCGATTAGTTCTACGCCACATCTCAATAGTTCACTTGTAGAGTCGCTTCGATCGCACCTGAAGATACAGTAATCTGAGAATGTTTCAGTATTCATGATGTCCAGGCAAAGCCTTGTTTTCGTAAGTACCAGAACGTCGCACCTAGAAAGTATTAAATTAAGCGCTTTTTTAGTAACAGATCGTCAAAAAACGTTCTGTTTTTGCAGAAGTCACATTGAAGGCAAGAGCGGTAGCATTTTTGTCGACTATTTCAACGGAACTACATATAGTCTGCAAGGGTTGTAAGCGTAGAGGTGGTCAGATGGGTACATGTAAAACAGTTTTCGTTTGAGTTGAGTTAGCGAGATCGCCAACGATAGCGGCCTCGGAGTGCGTATTGTTCGCCACGGTTGTCGCTCTTGCTCGATCCACCCAGTTGATACCGAACGCTCACGAGGTCCTGCACTCTTATTCGAGGGCGTAAAACACAGCCATACATCTTACTTACGGTCACCGGCTGTTGACAGCTCACAAGCTGTTGATTTCGTGAGCCGGCTGAGCAGAACGACGTTACGGGACTGGTGCTCCCGAGTGTGTCTGTAACAGAAAGTGTGCACCCAGCAACAGCGGTTATTTGTCGTACGCATGCGTCAGTAGAGTAAGCGTTGGGTGCTATGCTTCTCACACTCGCTCGCATACGGAGCGGCATCGATTGCTTGATTTGCAACATTTCCTAAATTGGATATTAAGTTTCACTTGAAATTGGACTAATTTAAACTTGAAGTTTTACTATAAACCTGATATGGATTATTGCCCAGTTCGAAGTTATATGGATTATTGCCCAGTTCGAAGTTAAGCTACGATGCTGGTCTAACAAGCCAGTCTTGCTCGAATCTCGGTTGGGCGTGGCTGCTGGAGTAAGCAGGATCGTTGCACTAGCCACGTAATTATCCTGTACTCTAGTAACCGGCTGCGAAGTGTTCATAGACAAAGGGTCAAGTCCTAAAGACGTTTATAACCCAAGGCTTTGCTTCGGATATGAACACGAAGTTTTGCCATTTTTCGTCTTATTCCCTCACACGTTTTACCTCTATTATGTCCCGTTTTTTTGTTTCCTTTTGTTGTTTCTCTTTTTTGTTCTGTTTTTTCCCTTCTTAAATATACTATTTGCTTTGGTATCGCTCTCTGGTTTTCTCTGCTTTTCTTCTTTTCCTCTCGTTTCCCTTTTTTTGTCCAGTGTTTCCTGCTTCATTTTTTCGTTTTTCTTCGTTACTTGCCCCATTTTTTTCTTATTTTCAGTCTTGTTTTTTCTCCTGTTTTAAACTCGTTTTATATTTTATTCGTTTCCAGAGTTTATTTTTTTTTAATTCTTTTTATCTCTTTTCCTTCTTGTTATTCGTCTTAGCCTGTTCCGTTTTTGCTCTTTTTGGCGCCCCCTTTTTTCGGCTTTTCTGTCGCGTTTTTTTTTTTGCTTTCTCTGTTTTCCCTTTCCTCTTTTTTTATCTTATGTTTTAAATCTTTCTTTCTTTCGTTTTACTTTTCTCTTTGGTCCGTTTTACCTATTTTTCTTTTTTTCTCTTTTTCTGTCCTATTTTTCCGCTTCTTGTCCCCTCCTGCTTTTATGTCACGTTTGATCTCTTTTTTTCTAGTTTTTCGGTCTAAGTTTTTTCACCTTACTATCCCGTTTTTCGCTTTCTTTTGTCCCTGTTTCCTCTAATTATGGCCTCAAACTATTTCTGGGACTGCCATAACTCAAACGAGGGCACCTTAAGCGAAAGATGAAAAAAATATGAGTCTAAAATTAACCGAAAAGGAACAAGTACACAAATTTCGCATCGTACAATCGTAGCACTATTGAACTTCGATAACTTTTTTCGTGGAATTGCTGATATTATACTTATTTACTAGACAAATTTAAATATTTGTGACAAAAACTAGAGTCAACATAGTCCTAATAATTGATTGTTTGTGGCAATATACTTCCCACTGTCTTTGAAAGATGTAGGCAAAATTCTTAGTATTTTCAAGGAGTGGGAAATCAATATTACTTGAATGGTAAAAAATCAACCAACCGTCGGAGTTGGTCGGTTGCTCGGTATATGGAACAAGCACGCCGCTATAGTATAGTCAAACAATTAATATTCCGAGCTCAGTTCTGTGCTTGAACTTTGGAAGCTCTTTCGAATTTGCAACCAATCCATTGTTGTTGTTGTTGTTGTTGTGCAATTTCGAATTCCTACGAGCACTCTCGAGATGTCGGATGTAAAGCGAAGGTGTTATAAAGTTTCTGTGCAAACAATTACCACACCGGACGGCGGACAGTTCAGACGATCGCAAGACTGTCTCAATTGGAGTTTAATACCAAACAGCCCTTGGTTAGGTATCTAGCAGTGGTGCTTGGGACGGTGCAGGTTTTCCATCTAAAAGCTACTGCGAAGGAAGCCAAACGGAAACTTTCCCTAGCTCGCAGCTATCGAAGCAGCAAATTAGCAAAAGTTTTTCTCTTTTTTTCAAATACCTGTTTCTGTTTCTTTGCTGGCTTTTGTGTATGTAGCTGAGCCAATACGTTTAGCAATCGCCGGTAGAACTAGAAGTAGAAGAGGCCGGCCGAAACTTTTGGAATCTCTTCTATTAATTAGCCAAATGTATTTTATTATTCTACCGGAATGGTCATTCCTACGCGAATCGGAAATTGTTTCATCCGCTCCGATGGCATCAGGAATCGATTCGGAAATCTTAATTGGTGATTTCTATAATTTGGTGTTTGAGTTTGGCACGCTGGCTGTTGGGAGTGAATGTAATTTTCTAGCTCGATACCTTTCGCAAAGGAAAGCTCACTGGAAGAGGAAGATAACTGGGTTATCTTGGAGCTAAATTTGATAATTAGTTACGTGCTGAAGTGCTCAATTTGCTCTTGTTGTATTAGGTTTGTTAACACAAAGTTACGTTGGGAGTGTGCTAAATATTGTTTACGTGGGGTTTTCAGGACTGGCGAGGGAGGCATTCCTGGCAAGATTTCAATTGTTTGAACAGGCTATTTTGGTACTGCCTTCTCCATGTCGCACAATGCACTTACGAATAACTTACGAAAAGCTGAACTATAAGGTTTGCCCAAACTGTAAAGTTGGTTGATAATCATTGGTTGATTCTTCTTTTACATCATGGCGATAAATAATCATTCTGCATACTTCTGTCTGCTACTTTCATTCAAACGACTTTCAGTAACTTTACCGTTAAAGAAACACAACCAACATTAACGTCGTAGTACAACCTACAACCGTTAAGCTGATTGCTGTAATGACCGACGACGCCAAGATGCAAAAGCTGCAATGGCCACCATCCGATTAGACTCGTCGAGGAAATATTTCACCGGGATGAAAAATTCATCGCCTGTAACGTCATTACCGCTGGAAATTTGCCTAGAAGTCCTCTTGATGCGGTCATACTGTTTACCGAGTACCGCTATCATCGCTTCTCATTTTCGAAATATCCCTGCAAATGGAATAGCTTTCACTGCCCGCCACTTGCTCACTGGCATGCCACCGGGCAGGGCCAGGCCACCACAGCACTGCCAAGCATAACGAGAACGATGATGATGGTTGATGGTCGGCTCATCGTGCCGTGCTTAAAAATATCTTCCTCGAAATCCTGGCATTATCCCCGAAAAGACACTCCACAGCTCTGTAGCATATCGAATCATCCTTCCTTTGCCGGGTTACCACCTCTTCTTGCTGCTGCCACACCGCGGGCATTTATCCTTTACCACTACTCACATAACTGCGGTGGACCTTCTGACTGATCTACCTATCTCTTACCTCAGCCCACCTCCCCCCACCCAACTCTTCTGTCGAGCATTTTCTGCCTGCTTCAATCGCCCTGCAGTAAGTAGCAAAATTTGCATAAAATTGTTTGCTCGCCAACATGCTGACTTTCGATCGATGATGGTGCGCAGGGACTAGGTGAAGCGGGTGTGAAGTGCGGGTAGCCGGAACGATGCAAGCAGAAAGTGGTTCCTCTGGGATCGAATTGACTAGCTTTCACTCGAAAAAGCACTTATCTACCTTTTGGACGGATTTATTTCCCATTAATTTCACCGTCGCTTCACGCTCTAGCACGGAATGATCGGACATGAATTATGCTGCTGCTGCTGCCGCTGCTGGTGCTTCTGCTAGCTGACGCGACGACGATGCGGACGAAAAATAAAAAAAAACCTGAAAAGTAGAGAAGACTTTTGCCCTGTCCAAGATCTCCGTGCCATAGGACGAGTTATGACGTCAGCCATATTTTCTCAAAGGAAGATGGTGATTTGGAGAGCGAATCGTGCATTTGATGAAATTGTTCGCTACTGTTCTGATTTTGTAGGATGTTTGATGTTTTTCTTAAAAAACCAATTATCCCATCCATTTGAAAATTATTTGTTCAATTATCTCATTCAATTATTATTTTAAATCTAAGGATGCAATGTAATATATCTTCGACCGCTCTATCTTTAGGTTTACCCTTACGTATTTTGCCCATTATTTGGGTTACAAATTACACCAAATTATAATATAAATATTTTTAGTTATAGCTTTTATTATTCTGACTATAAACAATACCAACTTTTTTTTATTTGTAATTAGCAATACAATTCAATTCTCTTATTGACACTCACTCCTGTTTTTCGGCGATTGTTTGTATTGATGTGGTCGGGATGATAACTTATATTTACCACCTTGCGTTATTCGTTCCTTTGTAATAGATTTAGGCGCATGGTCGCGATTCATTCACGTTGTTGTTTTGTTATTATCGTTTACAGTTAAAAATGTTTGAGGTCTGTAGGGCACAAACGAGGAGCTCACGTAGGACTACGAACGCAGGTTCAATTCGAAGAAGCTTGACATTTTGCAAATGTTTGTCTCGAAAATTTTGAATTTACTGGCATGAATATTCCGTCAACCATTTTTTCACATAAGACATCAGCTTTGAACAAATTCTTCAAATTCGAAAGATTGAGTTGATCGCTCACTTTTTATAACTGTTAAGTTTCAGGACATCAAACTCGACTAGGCTTATCGCGGTCCTAAGAAATCTTATTGGGATAAGGAGACTTATCACTTTTTTGGCGCACTTCCCTAACACAGACATCAAATTTGTCTAGCATTTTTTGAAAGAAAAAAATAGTTTTCACAATTGACCTGTTCGACAGAAACTTATGCGCTGACGGTGGTGGTCTTTGGAACTAGCCGAACGGTGAGAAAGTTGACAGTTTGCTTGAAGAATCGGAAAAAAGTTCACTTTTTTAATTTTCTTAATGTAGTGAAACAATGTACAAGTAAAATTACTATTGCAAAATGTAAGAAAATTGAGTACTTTATTTTTGGTATACACTTTGTCAGTGGTTTATTTACAGTATATACGAGAAAATAATGTTAATGTTGTATATTTATGCGACAACAAACAGGTTACATATCACGCTAAATTATAAAAATCCACTTGCTTGAGTGGTAAAAAACTTGTTTTTTTGTGAAATTAATATAAACCAGGCTATTGCAAGCAAGATACAGGATAACTAAAGAGAACATTCATATTTTCATGTAGTGCCGGAGCAACATGGTTCGATAAGACTGAAAGATATTAGAATCTCCAGAACTTTGACTTGAACCGATACAAAACAAGCATAAGGATCTTGTAAAGTAGAAAAACATTCCAATAATATGCAAAAACCGCTTTAGGATCACTGCTGTGTTCGATTAGTTAAGTCGTCACACTAACTTTTACAGTATTCTTTAAATTTATGCTCTTTCAATTCACTATTTTAAAAGTGTTTTTAAAATAACTTGTAAAACAGCAAATTTCTTATAAAACCTGATAAAAATGTAGTAAAGTTTTCAATCGAAAACCAGTTAAAAATTAAATTTACTGAAAATTTTTTATGATATATACCGCATCTGACATTTGTTTTCGTTTTTCTCACCATCGCAGCAGGTAGCGACACGCCGGCAGTTTTTACTCAAATTTGTCAATCCAATCTCCAAATGGTTCTGGGCTAGCTTCAATCTTTTGTTATCAAAAGTTTTGGGCGATACCGTATCGATAACCGCGACATCGATACTCGAAGGCCGATATTTCGATATACACTGAAGTCGCTTTTTACGCGGTTTTTTACGCGTCTATTTTTACGCGAATTTCGGAATTTACGCGGTTTTTTTTACGCGAATTTCGGAATTTACTCCCTTTTTTTACGCGAATTTCGGAATTCACGCGAATTTCGGAATTCACGCGATTTTCGGAATTTACGCGGTTTTTTACGCGATTTTCGGAATTTACGCGGTTTAGATTTACGTGGTACGTATCCTTCGCGTAAAAAGCGACTTGAGTGTATTTCATCGATACCTACGACGCCGATATTATGCTAAATCGATACTTTCATCCCGATACTGTTTTGAAAAGCGGGATACACAGCTGAAAAAATATGGCCTAAAGTAGAACAAGAAATGCTCAAGAAAGCTATATTTTAAGAATTTTTTCTCGCGCTGATTTTTCAGGTACGTAAGCTTAATTCTCAAATTTACTTTATTGGAAGTGAATCTTATGTAAAACCTTGAACAATGTCACTTACATTTTTAACGCTTATTGAACAGTAGGTGCATACGATACGCGATTTTCAGCAATAGGACACCGCCTCTTGTTTCTGATAATAAATAACAGAAGTTGGCGCAAGTGTTTCATCATGCGCCGTGTGTGAGAGTATGCTTGAAACAATCAATGTTTTCCTATTGAATACAACAGATGTCGTTACTTCGTTACATTTCGGAAACAGCTGAATTTTGCGCGATAATAAATTTACTGAACACAGCAACCTTACTGTCTCACGCATCTCAGTTTCTTTTGTGTTTATCGCTAATCGCAATATAACGTTTAACACCTGAACCAATAAATAGTTGGTAAACATTATTTTTATTTATTGCGTTCATGTTGCGAAATTTATTTTTTTCGAATTGAAATGTCGCAAACATGTTCAGCTCCTGGCTCTCGCACGGTATTAAATCACTTTTCAGGGCTCTCGAATGACTGGTAGTAAGATGCTATGGAGAAGTATAGGAAATGTTAGTTTTTTTATCAAAATTAGGCAGAAATCATGAAAATTAAGTATAACAGAATAACTGTACCACAAATAAAATATGATTAGTGATGGTTTTTCAGGTAGGTAAACATAAATTAGTGAAAATTTTTGATTTTACAACCACTAGAAAAGCGCCATCTCTTGAAAAGCAACGGTTCGTATGGTGTCCTATTCAGAATTGATGAGAGAGCATAGAGAGTACGGCAGTTTTTACACGCCACAATAGAATATGTGTTCATAAAACTTGAACATTATTTTTGACATCTCTGTTTACGTCAATTTAAGCATTGCCAAGAGGAAGAGTTTAGTCGGGTTTCGACGAGCGCGGAATGAGTTGACCACGATCCTGAGGAGGAGAAAGTAGCAGAAGTGGGACAGCGATCGTGAAGAGCTAGAACCGGAAAGGACCGGCTCCCCGCGGAGCTCTGCAGGAATGTCGTCTATCCGCGGCGCCAGGAGAGTTCGTAGGGTGGTACCAGGGGGACTTTATAGAAGCCCTTGCTACTGCGGATCAATTTTTTACTCTCCGGCAGGTCCTCTAGAGGTGCCGGGAGTACAATGTGTCACCCATCATATTTTTGTGGACTCCAAAGCAGCATACGATTCAGTCGGGCGCGAACAGCTGTGGCAGGCAGTTCACAAGTGCGGTTTTCCGAACAAAACGACATGGCTGAAATAGAGCTAGAAATAGAGTGATGTGTTGCGTGCGTGTTTTGGAGCACTTTCTTTGCTCAACATGCTGTTTATCAGTTAATTTTTATCAATCCCTTTTTTATGTAGCATTTTCAAATCCTAGAATGCTGCCTTAAATAGTATCGATAAAACTAATATCGATACTTCACTAGCGATATATTCAATTACCGATACTTTTGGAAATTTTACCCAATGCTACTCTGAATTGTAACGAACGGCAAAATACGATGGGAGAGTCACGGGCCCGCAAACTGTATACCCAGATGCTGACGAAGCCTCATTGTCTCATCATGGATGATGACATTGACGTCAAGGCGGACTGTTCTTCACCACACCTTCCAGCACAAGCTAGATGTTCCGGCGGGAGTAAGAAAGCAGAAACTTCCAAAGTTTGCCAAGAAATACATGATTTGGCAAGCGATCTGCTCATGCGGCAAAAGGAGTGCGCCATTTGTGACTACCAGGAATGTAAACGAGTTCGTAGATGAAGAAAAAAAGAAAAAAATAATGCAAAATTCCAGTAAATCCCAGTAAATAATGCAAGTATGCCAGTGTGCCACCAGCCTTCACGGGCTGCTGGTTGCACTTGAGTTATTTGACTCGTGAGTGGGGTATGCAGAAAGACGAGATGAGGTTGTGCGTTGTAGATGTGTAGATAGCAGAATGGCTGCATATAGCAACGGCGGTTGTTTGTCTTATGCTCACGTGAATGGCGTAAGCGTTGAATGCTGTGCTTCTCATTAAAGAAGCTGATCAAGGAAATGACATGTAACTCATTAACGGTTCGTCGAAACCTCGTAGACATGAAAATCGATGTAAACTTCTGAATCTTTCACTTGAAAACTTGCGGCGTATCAGTCGTTGAACGCAGGAGAAAATATTAACTACAAGCAAACGGCTTCAAATCCCATCGTATCATCACGAAACCAATCCTGCTGCCTAACGAAAGCACCAGCCAATCAAATTTGTAGTGTAAGCAAGGCAAAGCTAAACTTAGGTATGAGTCATGTTAGGAAGGTTTTCCGTTTTATTCTACTAAAAATTATACTACACAATGTTCACCTTAAGGATAATTACAAAATTCCACTATGAAGTATTCCACCACGCACACATATAAAGATTTTTTGACATTAGTTGGGGCCCTCGCTGAGGCTGTTTGCGGTAGGAATAATATCAAAAACATCACCTCCTCCACTCTTCGCTCCCCTCTCACTCCTACATAATCGATCCGCAGCTAATGTCATTCTTGTTAGTGACGAAACCGCAAATTACTTCATACTATAATTACACTATAACTATAACATTGTAGAAATTGATAAGAATGTATTCTTAATCTACAAGTATATTAAATAAATAAATAAATAAATAAATAAATAAATAACATAGTCAAACCAGCCATCCCTCACGTAAACAATCCGCAGATACGTATTTCGACTGTTACATACAACCTTCTTCAGTGCTTTTAATAACTTTTAATTAGTAAACCGAGGTGTTAGATTCCGTTATCGAAATTTGACGGTTTGTCTTCGGCAGATTTCGCAATCAGTTGTTAGAGTACAGGGCAATAGCGGGGCCAGTGCAACGATGCTATTGACTCTAACAGCCTCTCCTAGCTGAGATTCGAACATACGATAACTGGTTTACTAGAACAGCATCGTACCGCAAGGCGGAAGGAACCCCTATTCCCCTATACTATCTGGAATGCTTGTTGGGAGCACTGGTGGCGCTTGATACGATGTTTTTTACGCCCCAGATTTTTCATGATTTAAAGTGTGTTTAGGTCTAATATATGTGTGTAATCGATGTTCAGGAGTTTTTTGTTGCTGCTGTTTTCCCATGGTTGGCCAGTCGTCGCCTGTTCATTAAGGTGAAACGGTACTGAATCCCAACATGGCTGGATCGACGGCACCCATATCCCCACACGGACGCCATTTTCCGGCCATGTTGAAATTCAGTACCGTTTCACCTTAGGCTGTCATCTTTCGAAACCCCACATAAAATTTGTAGATCGGCAAGGGCAACGTTCGGATCCGACGAGTCAACCGATTTCTGCCTAGTTCAGTTTTTTTTATTTTTGTAACCACCGTGTTTCACTTTCCGTCGTGTCCGGGTGTGTTTTGTCGTCGTGGCACTTTGCGAAGCAGCTGTGTCTTTGCTTAGCTGTATTTACCGCCGTGCATTCTTTCTTGTTGGATCGTTGGACGCCCAGCTAGAATTTTTATTTGTATACCGTGGACCCCCGTTCGTTTGACCGTTTTTAATCTGAACACTTTTTAATTTGAACCCCGCTGCTTTGCACGACGTGCAAATTAAAAATGGTTCAAATGACATTCTCAATATGACATCATTTGGTTATATAAATAATGCACATAAACACGATTTGTTTGTACTGACCTAGCATGTATAATCTGTTTCATATTCCGTTTTCCTAATGGTTATGATAGAAATCCGATCGGAGAATGCAATATTGCTGCTTGCAACTGCGCACTAAATCAAAACACCAAAACAATAACAAAGAGCAGGGCGGCCAGTTCATACAAGTTTCAGCATATTTAGGGTTACCAGTTGTTCAAATTAAAAACTAACCGTTCAAACGAACGGGGGTCCACTGTATAAAAGTTAAAAACCAGCATTACGTATAGATATGCATGTTAATAAATCGTGTTTGATGCGCAAAACTAGCATATCCGTACAATTTTGGGGGTGACGCGTTTCATCTTCATCTATATAAATAATCATATACGATAATATCTTATTGAGCACGACTCGCTCCGTAATGCTATACAATTCTGTTCTGAAAACCGCATGTATGTTAGTTGTTATCATTATATACGACTTAAAATCAACTTGGGCATACTTTATTTAGCTTTAGTTACGATTCCGAATTTGTTGAGAGCTTTACGGTATTTTTCATATACGATTGATGTACGATTTGGTGCCAGCTGGGTTTTCATTAGTTGGATCGAAAACGCGCTCCGCCAGATGTCCAAAACAGCAGCGAGTTTTTATCATTGATATTCTCACAAACCGCAGCGACTGTCCATCATTACTTGCAAACATTACTATAAATACACCTGTTCGCATTCTTCGAACTAATGATGCACTTCTATTGTCACTTAATAGAACAAAATATGGGTATAGTAACCCATTCAGTGCTTGTATCCGTTCTTTCAACGCTGTCTACGAATAGCTTCGTTTAAAGATTAGTAAGAATGTTTCTAAATAGAAATAAGATTTTAATTTAACCTACAGACCGTACAAACATTTTCGAAAACAAAGAATAAATAAATAAATAATGAAAAATCAAATAGAAACATGTTTTCAAACCAAAAAGTTTCATATATTTTTATATTGTTATTGTGTTCTGCTGATCACATTACCTCGAACAATCCTGAATAGTATTGAGGTATAACCAACATTTCACAGCATGACCGTTCAACTTTCAACATACTGTAAACAAAATATTTATTATTAAAAATGAACACCAATAATAGAAGGAAAACTTCATCGCTACTTGATACGAATCCCGGAACTAGCTTCCCGCTTCGTTAGTCTTACCTTAGCTTGCAGGATGAGATAAAAATAGTACCTACACATTGAGGACTGACCCACTTCGGGAGCTCAACATCGATTCCGTTGCAATGTCAGATATTCCTGTTGCCAAAACCGGGCACAGCTTTCAGTAGGTACCTACCTACCCAGATATTTCGCTCGCATTCGCATTCGCATGGATGAATTTTGTTTCCGTCATTCACCGGTAGGTACCAATCGGAAAAGATATTTCCCGAGTTCTGCTGCCCGGACCGGTGATGCCTGTGGGCAAACGATATGTCCATCAAACGAGACGCGCGAAAGTTGAATCGACAACGACGACGACGACGATAGACAAAAAATCTCAATTAGCTAAAATGATTTTCTCCTCCACACGCACCGGTTAGGCCCTGTGGCCAAAACAACGAGCGCAATTTTTCTTCTTTGTACTGGCGTTGTGTATGCGTGCGTGTATGTATGTACGAATGCGTATGTGTACATAAATTTTTCAAACTGTGTTGAATCTCACAATCCGAGGGCGGCGTAAGTCACGTGAAAATATTCACATAGATTAAACTGGCAATGGCTGATATCAACTAGCAGGAGGCGGTCCGGGTGCGAGGCAGAAAGCGAACGAAGCAATCACGTTGAATAATTGAATGATTATTGATTGATAGCAAAAGGTACCTCTCTACTGGCTGAGTTTTCCTATTGCTGGGAGAGAAAAAAAATCGACCGATCAATGTTGCCTTAACGATGCAGAAAGAAAAACTGTTCCAGACAGGTGACTTTGCTGTCTACTTAATCACGGTTGAAGAAAATTGACAAGACGAAGCCAATAATACATTCCAATCATAACAAGCAAAATAAGCCTAGAAATTGAACATTTTTAGCTTGAAAGATACCTACAAAGGCTATTTTGTACAAATTTGTTTTCGTATTTTCGAAACTTGGCTTTCTGTTGAGTGAATCTACCATTCCAACTACCAACAGCTTCCATTTTCAATTTCTTGCTCACCTTTCTTAATGAAGTCTTATTTTTTTAAATAATATTTAGTTTTATACTATAAACGAACCACAACTATTTTCACAAAATCATACTTAACATTAACTTATCAAGCTTTGTGTTTGCCAACAATCGTGCACTGACCAAACAAATCACGATAGAATCTCGAACTTACCGCTAGCAAAATAGTTCAACTCAAGCGTCGCACTTCTTTACACTACTGCTATTTCGATTGCGATGACAAATATCACCTCTCAACTCGACTTGACATCGAGCAGAAGAGGACCTATACTTCAGCCACAGATCGGTTTCACAACAAGCTGGCATTATTTACCAGCGAAAGTGGATCGATTGTTGGCGGACAGTGAACTGTGAATCCTCGAGGTAAACCGTACCAGTGCATCGGGAACTCCAACTTGGAAATGTGCCTTTCAATGCTAAACTTTCTTTTCGATCCGATCCGATATAAAAAATGTTCTTCTCGAATGCATATGAAAAATTCAATCAAATCGAATCAAGCGGCATTTTAAAATTGGAAGAGTTTTCAAACTACTAGACAAATTTAGAGCCACCCTTCTGTTGTTTACTCCTCCCTCATAGCAGCGTCTGACTAAATAGAACCAATCATCTGTCAACCGCGAAAGTGCTGTCGGTTAACAACGAACATTGCGGTATTAGTGCTTTAGTGGCCGTACGCATAAACAGCAAACTATCATATCACTTCTTTGAAGTACGTATCATGATGGCCTTAAGGGCAACAATTATCTGCGGTCTAATTTAATGCAGACACACACATACACTGCCAAACTCGGTAAATTTCCTACTGATCTTAACTATGCTGTGCATTCACAGCAAATTGAACTGATATAAGCTACCCTCTGCCGAGGTGGTAGGCATGGAAGCCTCAAGTTACGCAAGCCGGCGCTCCTTGGCAGCAATTTCTCTTCCTCCGGAAACAAGGCACGCAAGTACAATTTCGTTGTACGCCGGAGGATTCGAATTGATGAGTGTTCTTCAACAGGGCAGACCTATGTGAATAACGTTCGCCATCGTTGGAAAAAATGAAGTCCATACATTTCTCGCTTTCACGGGTCCGGAATCTATTTGTTCTACCGTCTAGTCTGCCGTCGAATGTTGCTGCGTCGGTTCGGAACTCAATCAGCGTTAAGCATGCCGAACCCGTCTCGTCGATTAACGTTAGCTCTCAGTAATGTCTGCTGCTCGTCTCATCCGTTGAAATATGCTGCTGCGAATTCAAATCGATTGTACTATATTTTACTGACCGTAGGATATAGATTAATTTTGCTCATCTATGTGTGTACTTTTTTCTTTCTACCTTTTTTCAGTGTTTGGTTCTAACGTTAGTACGGGCAACGCACAGAGATAACAAAAGTTTAAATGAAACCCTAAGCAGTTGGAGTCCGTCCAACGCCGATCCGGAGGATGAAGACGACGAGGAGGTACAGGTAGGTAGCAGTTAGTTCTAGAATTCGAAAAATACATTATAGCATAAAACATCCAACACATATGCCAAGACAATATTTTTATCAGGTTTATTTACGTGTGAAAAATACTTAATTTAATAACAAATACTATCATCAAATTTATCAAATTTAGCAGTAAATATTACTGGATTTTTCAAAATCCTCTCACCTCCGTCTATTATTTTGACCTTATATTAAGAATTGTTCAGTTTGGCTAAATCTACATTTTTCGCATTAAACATTTGCTTTTCTTTTAATGAAACTTTTTTTGATTTTCTCAAATATCAATTGTTTGAAAAATCACATCACATCACGGACATGCGAAGAAAGGTTAGATTTCTATTGTGTGTTTACATTTGGTGTTATTTATAAAATATAATTTAAATTTTCTAATTGCAATGCGAGATCATAATACACTGAAGTCGCTTTTAACGCGGTTTTTTGCGCGAGCTTCAGAATTTCCGCGGTTTTTTACCCAAATTTCGGAATTTACGTGTTTTTTTACGCGATTTTCGGAATTTACGCGGATGTGCTCAAAACGTCTATTTTTTCGCGTAGTGTTGAAATCCACAAAGTTTTTTTTTACGCGAAATTTTGTTTTTTAAACGAATTTTGGAATTTACGCGGGTTTTCACGCGAATTTCGGAATTTTGAGGTTTTTTTACGCGAATTCCGGAATTTACGCGGAGTGTATATTTTATTTTTCGGCAGGACAGTCAATCGGCAAAGCAAAACGACACTTTATCTCTCCTGCGCCCGACGTTTCGATGTATTTGACATCCTTTCCAAGGGGTTCTACAACACGAAAACATGATTAACATATATTTTTTATGTAAAACTATAAACATCATACAGAACCACGTATTGTGTGGTCGCTTCTGCTGAAGGTTTAACCCCTCTAAGGTCCACATCATTTTTAGCATCGCAAAATTCACTAAAATGGTCGTAACTTTTTTATCTTTCAATATTTTTTCACCAAATTTGGGGGATTTTCCGAAAATCTTTTCTATTTTCATAATATCTATAGATAATGGCCATATGGCTTATGGCCCCGGAGTTATTCCGAAGTTCCTTGGCGGACCGCGACATGGCTTTTTTAGATAAAGTTGCCAAATATTTAAAATTTGTTTGAAATCTGTTGATTTTTGTAAATATATCATCGACTGTGGACATATAAGTTACTTTGCCGCAGTTATGAGCCATGGCGCGCACGATCCGGATCCGAGGGGACACTATGAATCCGGAACCGGTTCCCATAAAGGGACATTTCAGCATCAGTAAAGTATGTCGTGTCGCATATCAAAAAACATCAGCATTCGACAAAATAGCGATTGGCAATCAGTTCATGTCTCTCAGAGGGCATATGACCGATTCCGGCCCCGGGGAGAGTTTCTTTTCTGATTCAAGCACGGAACGGATTTCGAAGGAATTTGTACGGGATCTGGAATTCGCTGAAGAAATAACATTTCTAGCTCTTTCTGATGCAGAACTATAGAGCATTTTCTTGGAAAGTTCTTTAAAAATAGTTTTTCATACTTAACTTTTGTTGGTTGCATTTTATAAAAACACATCTTCTAGGCAATTATCGAAGTTCTCAAAAAACACGTTTTTGCAAAAGATCGCAAACCTCTAGGACATTCACTTGCCAAGTTATCGCACTTTCAAGCTTTATTTTTTCTTAACTTTACAAGCCTATAGGATAAAATGGGGCAAGTGGATATATCAAATCACTGCTTCATCTTTAGGTCAAGTATTACAACCTTGCATAGGGGACAAGCGGCAGTCCCCACCCACCCATATGAGAGTACGGCAAGCATGGTTTTTATGTGTTTTGCGTTCGCTGTAAGCTCAATACACGTCCACATTTTGTGCTAGTAGATAGAGACATGTTTTCTTCGGCAACAAATTTTACTGGAAAAAGGTCATTTCTATCTCTATCGGGTGCAGAACTAAAGAGCATTTTCTTAGAAAGCTCTTTAAAAATTAGTATTTCATATTTAAAACATACACACTTAAAAAAAAGTGCCGAAGTCAGCAAAACTTTGCCGAGATTTGGACAGCCGAGCGTTCGGTAAAATGTTTTATGATGCCAAACGTTAGTAAAAATCCGTAAACGTCGATTTGCAAAACTGAAATTTTTACCGAACGCTCGGCTGTCCAAATCTCGGCAAATTTTGCTGAGTTTTTTAAGTCTGTACGTTTTTGCCGCAGGCCGCAAATTTCTATGATGACCTTTCTATAAAAAGTAATTACTTATTTAAGGTTTATTTTTCTTTAACTTCAATGTTGTAGAATGAGGTAAGTGGATACATGAAATCAGTGCTACATCTTGGATCTAGATCTCTAGATCTAGTAGTGGGCTTCGTAGCCGTAAGGTTTCTGGGAGTCTGCTTTGACATGCGAATGGTCAATGGTTTATTCTCAGGCCCACTCATTACCCATCCTTCATGCTGAATTCTATATAACCCCCATAAAGCACTCATACCAGTCTGGGGCCACTTCCGGCGTAGTGGTTAGCATTCACGCCTCTCACGCCGAGGACCCGGGTTCAAATTCCAACCCCGCAGAAGTCACGAATGACCCAAAGCTGGATAAAGTGACTCCAATCTAAAACAAAAAAAAAACTCTTACCAGAGCAAAAAATCACTCTTGCAGTTAAATGTACTGGTCAGCCTCGCCAGGGATGGCTGCAATTGGAGACAGTGCAGGCTTAGCCTCCCAGTTGGCCCCGAGGTATGATGCTGGCCTAATAAGCCAGTCGTCGTATGTTCGAATCTCGGCTGAGAGAGTCTGTTAGAGTAAATAGGATCATAGTAACTGGCCCAACAATTGTCCAGTACTCTAACAGCTGGCTGCGAAGCCTGTGGTATAAAAACAGAAGGTCAAGTTTCGATAACGGAATGTAGCACCTAGGCCTTGCGTTGCTTTTTTGCAATGGCGGCATTGAGGAGCAAGGTGGGCAAAGTAGAGCTAGCGTTGAAGGAATGGTAAATCCCACTACACTTAAGCACTAATATTTAATAAACATATCACTCATTCAATAGCGATTATACCAAAAAATGCAGTGCAGGTTATGCAGCAAACACCCGGGCGATTTCACAATAGTCCAACGATACTGGTCGCAGTGATGGGTACATACAGGAAAAAAGATCAAGTACTATAAGCTTGTATAGGTGATTCTTGTTCCCACTCACCCTTATTAGAGTACGCAAAGCATATATTTCAAGATAATAAAATATTGATTTAATATATCCACTTGTCCCATTTTATCCAATAGGTTCATGAAGTTAAGGAAAAATAAAGCTTAAATAAGCGCAAACTTTGTAAAAAAAGGGCCTATAGATTTGTGGGCTTCTACAGAAACGTGTGTTCTGAGTGCTTCAATAATTACCTATAACAATATGTTCTTGTAAAATGCAACCAACAAAAGCTATGCATGAAAAACGATTTTTTAAGAACTTTCAAAGGAAATGCTCTGTATCTCTACACCCGAAAGAGATAGAAATATCATTACTTCAGCAAATTTGTTTGCCTTTATATTTTCAACAACTTTGCCAAAGAAACTATGTCTATGTTTCCCAACACAAAAAAGTTTTTTTTTATTTTTATCATAGTAAACTATGAGTAACTTTTGACAGTTTCAGATAATGCGGGGTATTCCTACGAAAAAAAAGTTCCAAAGTTACTATATTGCTAAAATGCAAGCAAAAGGCAATAGGAAAAAAGTTCCACTTTGCACCCTTTTGGACCACTATGCAGAGGTACTGCAAGCTTGCCTGCTGCCTCCAAGATTTTTGAAACTATCGGAGGTAGCACAATTCTCAATCATACCAAAAGCAATATATCCACCTACCAGCACGAGTGCATGCCTGGGCAATCGATCTCAACTAACCTACTCAATTTCACCTCATAGTGCATTGTGCTACTCGAGGAAAAAGCACATCTGCTATTTCATCTGTGTTTACCAATAAATCTGGTGTTCCTCACAGAAGCAACCTGGGATCTTTTCTCTTCATTCTATTTTTCAAAGACTGATGCGAACTTATTTACGCTGACAATTTTAAATCGTTTCTTATCGTGCGTTCCATCAACGATTGTCGCCGGAAACAAGGATCACTAGGCGTCTTCGTGAGCTGGTGCAAGTTGAACTACTTGATTATGAGCACAAAAAATGTGAGATAATCACATTCCACCGCATCCAGAGTCCATTAATCTTCGACTAGCACATAGACGCGAACACTCTCCGGAGGGTAGATCTAGTTAGCGACCTCGGCATCGTACTCGATTCCAAACTAATGTTTAATCTTCACTATTCTGCCATTATTTCGAAAGCATCCCGATAGCTTGGGTTCATTGCTAAAATTAGAAGAAATGTCAAGTATCCTCACTGCTTAAAATCTTTGTATTGTGCTTTAGTCTGTCCTGCACTTGAAAATGTAAGTGTAATTTGGCTGTCCCGTCAGCTCGCCTGAATTTTAAGAATCGCACGCATTCAGAAAAGATACATCTGGATGGTCCTAAGAGATTTGCCCTGGAGAGATCCTGATCATTTTCCCTCATCTCAAGAACGTTGTCGTCTAAGCCTAGACAGTTTGGAATGGTGCCGATAAGTTTAACAGGCAACGCTAGTGACAAAATTACTGAACAATGACCGACCGTACTGACAAAAGTAAACTTTCGTGCTTCGAAAAAATATTTACGTGTCACTGCATCATTGCATAGCGAATTTCATCGAACCACATTTGGGTACCATGAACCACAATGGCAGCATGTATTCGGACATTCACGCGGGCTGAAGGGCAGTTCGAATGTGGATAATCAACCGGAAAATTTGAGCAACAATTGAAGAAATATACTTTTAATTTGTTGATTTGTGCTTTATTATTCATTAAAACGTTGTCAGATGGATGTAATTAAAAATAAATAAATAATTTCAAAGTTATGAGCAGTCGTACACTTGTGTGGATTTTTCAACTACCATCGAAAATTTTGTTGAATATTTATTCTATGAAACTTAAGAATTTTCAAAATCAGCGATGTTTGAGAAAATTAGAAATGTTCCTTTGTTTGTCGTGAATACGTTCCATCGGCCAACTTGCAGCCTGATTTCTTTGATAAAAAATATGCGTTTGAACTCTATTACAGGCTCAGAATTCCAAATATGGATCTAATGCCGCGCCATTGTCGTGAGGCCGCTTTACGTTTATTCTCGCATTAACACTTTTTTTCAAAATCTCCTTCATTACCGCACCGCCGGTGCAGTTTCATCTGCTCCTGCTTTAGCAGTATCTTACTGTCCGAAACGGCAAATACCTGCCCTTTTTGCTGCTGATGTTGCTACTGCATGAGCTTGGTCCCGGATCCTCCAATATTTGCCTCTTCGTAGTTCATCACAAGAATGAGCACCTGTTTGAACAGCATCTGTTTATATAGCATCGCCTAGTAATGTCTTATTTCATTAGAACACTTTCTAACGGACAAATATCTATCTTATTAGACCACACTGTGAAGTTGCAGTGCCGTCAGAAATGTTGCCATTTCGAATGAAATATTTTATTTTCTGCTTTAAAGTTTTAATAATTAGTATCGGGTAATTGTAACATTTCATCAAACTCATATCTCCCACAAAGTTACATAGAAAAATAGTAAAGCTTGATTTAAATATTGTTGAAATTTTGTTATTAATGTTTGAATATTGTATATTGTTTGTATTAATAAGTGTAGGGTTTCAAAATTTTGTAAAATTCTTCAACTGTAACATGTACATCAATTTCTAAAAATCCAGCCGATTGCTTCCAAATACAGGCGTTGTTAGAATAAATTAATAAATTGGTCTACGATATCTGCAATTATCTACGATATGCAACATTTAAGCTAGGGCTTTTTTTCTAATTCCCGTCGTAATAAGTAAAGCCATTCTAATTTTCAGCATTTGTTGGATGGATTTAATGAATACTTCAAAAGTTCTTGTGCTGATTTGACTAAAACACACTTACCTTCCGATCCGTGAACTTTGAAATCACTGAAAAGCGACTATTAAAGCATATTATTGAAATTACGCAACTGACTTTATTTCAAAAATTCGTCGTACCGTTTTAAAATCCGTCCATCAAAATTTTTCATCGTCCGAACTAAAAATCACAACAATGTTTACGAAGCTAACGCGCATGTATTTGTGTATGAAGGCATAACAAATGTTATTCTGCAAAATTTCTGCAGGTCAGGCAAGTTTTCCTGGCTGTAGAATAAGGACAATGCCTTGCGTGAGTTATTTTTATTAGTGAATGACGGAAATTAAAACGATTAATCGACATTTTCTTCTTCGTCGCACGAAAAAACGTAGGAAATTTGGCTGGTAGGACGTCTTTAATGATAAAAAGCATTTAAATAGATCTCAGCTCACTTTGATTGATCGCGTATGATAGACAACAAACTGAAATATCAGGGAATAACTAGCTTTGCATTGTGTGTCATAAAAATGCGGATATTTTTAATAATTTGTGTTGGATAGGACGGGAATAGGCAATTACGACGAAGCAGCAACATACCCTAACTCAAATGGTATGAGCTAGATTTATATTTCAAAGAAATGGCTTGCGGTATCCACATTCTAAAATCAATTGAACCAAAAACTAGAGTTAGGTTTTTTTTACGAATATCTCTCATACATTTTTGTACAGTGTTCTCAATGATTTCATCCTAGTGATTGGATCTTCTTTCCATTTCTTTGAGAACTCTACGAAGGGCTGCATTTTGGAACAGTTTTTTTATTAATATTGAAAAATTAAATCCAACCTGCAACAGGGACTACAAAGTGGTATTGTAATGCATAAATTAAATACCAACCTAGCCGTGAACATCATTTTAACCTAAGTGTTTGTTCTCTGTTTATTTTCAGAAACGCGCGAAAGCTCAGGGTTGGTCATCGTGGACCGAATGGTCAACGTGTTCCCGATCTTGCGACGGTGGTGTAGCATACCAGCTTCGACGCTGTCATGCACCGCACGGCTGCAAGGGAGACGCGGTGCGATACAAAATCTGCAACATGCAGGTAGGCTTGAAAGCGTTACACTTTTGCATAATCAGAACCTTCCCCGGCGTCCGCACAACGAGAGCGTATCCTAATAGAAGATGCTTTTTGTCTTATTACAGCCATGCCCGGAGCAGCAGGACTTTCGTGCCCATCAGTGCTCGGCGTACGATGATGTGCCCTACGATGGTGCACTGCTCAAGTGGACTCCACACTACGACTACTCGGAGCCGTGTGCTCTGACGTGCAGGTAACTTGTTTGCGCGTTTTCCAGTTGGAAAATTTTACCCGAAAAACAAATTGCTCTCTACAAATTGCTAGTTGCTCCGCTGTAAGGTGGTTTTCAGTAACGAAAAATAAAAACCAATTCACTGGACTGACTCGCTACGAGCAGCTTCGAAATTTCCCGGCACGGTTTTCTTTGCAAAGCTGTGTACCGTTTCAAACGAGCAGAAAGTGAAATTCAACAGTTCTCCCATAACTCCTAATACCGAATATAATACCTTTGCTCTCGGCAAATGCCCCGCCATGTATCTTCCTGGCAATAGCGGCACTGCATTACACGGAATCAGGCACCAGGGAGTAGTAGCGGTCGATCGACGAGCTTCGTTCATCTTCATTTCCGGCAAAGCCTTTCACGACCCTGATGGAAAACGCTTTTTGCTGCTCGCCTGTTTCTTTTATGCTGTGCAAACGTGGATTGTGCTGTGTTGTGTTTAGGAGTTGGAGCTTTGCTTTTTTCTTTTCGAATCATTACAATGATTTGTCGCCACATCCTGGATTGTAAGTTAGAAAATGTAGGATACAAACTTGCGCCATTTCCGATTTTGTGTTTTCGATTTTACAATTAAATTTTACATTTCAGATTGATGATGAGAGATTAAGTGTGTACTTACGTTTTACAGAGAACTAAAGCAGCCGATTGCCAAGGGATAGATTTTAAACTTTTTTCTTTTATCAATTTTTTCCGACGAAAAAAGTTTTAATTCTACAAGGCAAATTGCTCAATCAGCGCAGCTGCTCTAAACAGAAATGTTCCAGAAAATAATATTTGTTTATGTGCTGCTACGAGCAAAATGTCTGCGAAACAAATTCGTCTTGACCCTCGTAAAACGCCAAGTTTCGTTTCAGCAGCGAAGATAAAATTTCTTTCATTCCAAGCCTACGAGCCAGTGAAGTTGCTGGTTAAAGAGAAAGTTTGCTTTTTTCTTTTTCGATTCATAGTCTGCTCGTATTGATTTCGTTCCAACGAAAATTAGTTGTGAAAAATTCATTTGTTTTCCTTTCCTAACATCTATGTATACTTCCTTCCTTTCAGGGGTCGACCACAGCATCTGCTGGAAGATATGCCGGATTCGGCGGCTGCCAGCGAGTCCTTTCCGCCCGTAGCTGGCGACGACGAGCCTAGCGTCATAGTGCAACTCTCGAACCGAGTCCAGGACGGTACCCGGTGTCGTCCCGGAAGTCTAGACATGTGCATCCAAGGCAAATGTCAGGTAGGTAGTGGAAAATGATTTTAGTCAGTTCCCGTGCGGTCGGCAAACAAAATTGATTCTAATATATCTGGAAACTCACATAGTGTAATAAAGTTTCAATCATATTTTATACTGTCGTCTAATTTGCAAATACCAAATCCTAAATATTTAAAAAATTGTTCTGAAAATTTTCAATGAATAATTGAAATTTTTTAGAGTGTAATTATTTGTTAGCATCATATTATTCAGCTTTCAACCAATTAGTTTATTTAAGACGACGGTGGTGCACTATCAATTCCTGCTTTCCATCTTGAGGCACGACGCGGTACAAAACTAATGAAAACCATCTTCAGTGATAGGCCGTCGCTAAAAGCATTCTTGTGGTACACCAAATAATTGACTTTTAGACAAAAGCTATCTCCAGGCAAAACGTCTTCACGACGACGACGCTGGAAGTTTGTTTCATGTGGCAGCTCTGTTATGTACAGGACAAGATATACAAATTCAGCTGCCAAACCAACATGGCTGCTACAATATACCAAACGACAATCATTGTGTTCTCTTCCTTGAAACAGCCATTTTAGATTATGCGGCGTACTACCAGCAAGTAAATGTTTAGAAAAACTCCTCATGGCAACCGACAGCGTCAATTCATTTTCTAAAGATCCTTCGCTCTCCAATCGGCTAATGCATCAGGCTGCGAGATAAAGAAAATCTTTTCTACGCCTAGCAAAAAAAAAAGCAAAACAGCAAAAGCCGACAAAATCAAATCTGTATTCAAATTAGTTCTAAGACCAAAAAAGCTGACTCTTCTTGGTGCGGGCGGCCCCGCTGCCGGCTGTAAAAGTCACTCCGCTATGGATGGAATTGAATGATTTTTAGTAGAAAATTGGAACAGTCAAGCCTTTCATTTTCACGCAACCCACCGGTGAATAACCGCTCATTCGTCCCAACAAAAGGACCTTTTGGGGCTGGGATCGGGATGCGTAATAAATAATAGCCAAATTTAATTTTCTCTAAATTATCATCCCATGATTGTTTGCTTCTCATCCACGGAGTCGTATTTCGGTCCAACAACGATGGAATTTCCCCTGCCCGAATCGAGCGCCTACACCGACAACAACGGCGAGGACGACGAGGATGCCGACGACGACGACGACGACCGACAGACATTAGGGGCTTATTAGTTCCACTCTGCGAGGGCTGTCTTTTGCGGACCGTTTTTGCCGCTTTTGCCGGTGGCGACGACGACGACGACGACGGACGAGCACTAAATTGTATGCTGGTCTGGTACGGACGGGGGAAAGTTTTGCTACACAGTAATGGAGTTGAATATCTGACATTACATCTTTCCTTGCATGTGCCACTCCATTTCTCGCACTGGGCCAATCCTTATCAGACAATATGCTCGGAATGGAAATTTCCCACGATTGGAGGGGCGCATCGAGTAAAAGATATGTCAGACGCAATGAACGAAGCATCAGAATTAATCGTTTCAAGTCCGGGCTGAAATCGTTCACAGCAAAAAATGATTGTGCTATAAAATCAAGCCTTTGACTGCGCATTCCTTGAGAGTGAAACAAAAACTCGAACAATTTACATTTATTTAGATAACGAAGGCAGAATATTTGCACGGAATGTTAAAAAAACATAATCACGTGGACTGTTACAGTAAGCTCAATCAGTTGTTTTGATTGATTATTTGAAATAAATCTTATTTTTCTTAGAACTCTCTTCTTACGATTGTACACCTTAAGGAATAATAAAAAGCCTACAAACTTTTATCCGAAAGACTATGCAGCCGATTGTTAGAGTACGAGAAGGACATGACTACCGTACGATCTATGTGGCCAAAATAGGGGAAACTGATAAACGTCTCGCCGAGTTGAATAAAATTTTCAACGTGTCAAGAACACAAGAAAGTACTTACTTCTAGCAGCGTAGAGCCGAGGTGGCTCCTGCCGTATCAAGAATTCTTCAGAATCTCTACTGTATACGGTCCTGAGTTACTCGACACATGCAAGTCGGCTTCAACCTGGTCGAGCCATCTAGTACGTTGGGCACCTCTATTCCTGGTGCCTGTGGGGTTTTGAAGAGAACGGATTTCACTGCACAGTCGTCCACCATCCTTGCGACGTGGCCGGCCCACTAAGTGTACGATGAGAATCTCTTCAAGTAGCGCAGTTCGTAGTTCATACGACTCACCACTCTGCAGTGTTCGTTTGTACTCCGCCGAAAATAATTTACAAAACCTTTCGTTTAAATGCGGCATACTGCTAGATCAAAGCGTTTTACGGAGGGAAAAGTAGACTCGACTTCCAGCCGATTCGACCACCCAATGTAACCCAATGCTCCTAGCCACCGCTTATAGTCTGGCGTATAATGCCACCCCCATCCCAAGGTTTCTAGTAATGATGACGAGGTCGTCCGCGAAAACTAGGAGTTGGCTACATTTGCTAAAATCGTTCCTCTCGTTTCGATGCCCGCATCACACCTTCTATAGTGATGTTGAATGCGATACAGGATCCTATGATCCTCTTGCCGCAACCCCCTGTGCGATTCGAAAGGACTCGAGAGTGCCCCGAAGACACGCACGTAGCACATCACTCGCTCCAGAGTAGCTTTGATCAGCCCCGTCAGTTTGTCCAGAAAACCGTTTTCGTGCATTATCTGTCATAGCTGTTCGCGTTCGACTGTACCGTATGTTGCCTTGAAGTCCACGAATATATAACGCGTGGGCACGTTGTACAGCCGATGTAAAAGTTTGATCCGTAGTAGCACGAGACCGCCTAAATCCCGCTAGATAAAGTCCTACAAATTCTCTTGCTATTTGATAGGGTTAGATGATGTAACAACATTTGGAAGAGCACCTCGTATGCTGCGGTAATTATAACACTCGAGCCGATCACTCTTTGGTTAGATGAGACAAACCATCACCACTTCCAACCCATAGAAATTATCCAGTAAAGTGCCGTTGTTAGTAGTTCTGTGCCATTTTTTTAGAGTTCTGTCGGGAATTGGTCCTTTCCGGCGGCTCTATTTTGTTTTAGCTGACCGAGGTCAGATGACAAGCTTTTTTCGTTGGCAGGCACTCTTAGGTGAAAATCCGTTCCGCATCCGCCATTGACATGCCCATCGAAGAACTACTGCGAGTAGTGATGTCCGTTAATCGTTCGATTAATTCAACTAATCAAATAACACATGGAACATTCGAATAATTTTTAATCGAATACTGCCAGCACGAGTAGTTGCATTAATCGAATAGTTCAATGAGTACGAATAATGCCCGAATAATGCTCGTTAATCGTTCAAAATCGTTCGATTAATCGAATTAATCAAAGAAATATTCGAATATTTTTAATCGAACACCACTGACACGAATAGTTGAATTAATCGATTAGTGCAGACAACGCTCACCGATTCATCGGTAATCGAACAATTGAAAATTTCGGACATCACTAACTGCGAGTTGTAGTCCAGCAGGCTTCGGTGTGTATCCTTTATGTGATTGATTCACTTTCTCATAGAACTTGAGTGTCTCACTTGCCCGGAATAGTTGTTCTAGCTCTTCACGATTTCTGACCTCCTTTTGGCGCTTTTTCCTCGTCAAGGTCGTAGTCAACTCATTCCGCGCTCGTCGATACTAAGCCAAATTTTCCCATGTGGCATTGCTTAGATAGCGTTTCCAAACTCTTTTTTGCCTTCCCATTACTTGTTTTCATTGGGTTTTCTGGAAATGCGACTGACGCGGCTGATGAAAGCTACCCTGGAGCGAGTGATGTGCTACGTGCGCATTTCGGGGACACTCTCGAGTCCTTTTGAATCGCGCAGAGGTTAGCGGCAAGAGGGTGGACTGTCCTGTATGTTATTCAATATCACTATCGAAGGTGTGATCCGGCGAGCGGGCATCGAAACGAAAGAAACGATCTATAGCTAGAGTAGCCAACCTAGCTTTCGCAGACGACCTCGACATCATTACTAAAAACCTTGGAACGGCGGAGGCAATCTACGCCAGACTAAAAACGGAGGATAAGAGGATAGGGTTACAAATCAATGGGTCGAAAATCAAATATATAGTAGGAAGTAGCTCTAGAGAAAGCAACGTTTACCTCCCACAGACAGTGACTATTGACGGCGATGAACTGGAAGTGGTTGATAAGTTCGTATATTTGGGATCTCTGGTCACCGCCGACAATAATACGAGTGACAACGCAATTAAGCTGCAAATCGAACCTACTTTTCCCTCCACAAAGACGCTTCGATCACGGATCATATGCCGGCACAAAGCTGACGATGTACGAAACGCTAATCAGACCGGTAGTCCTCTACGGACTTGAGACTGTAACTTTGCTTACGGGAGACATAGGTACACTTGCCGTATTTGAACGAAAGGTTTTGCGGACTATTTTTGGCGGAGGGAAACGGATAACGGAGGGAAACGGATAGCGGAGAGTGGCGTAGGCGTGTGAATCACAAGGTTACGAGTTGCAGGCACTACTTGGAGAGTGGTGAGTCGTAAACCTGGCGGAAGTCGGGAGACTACGGTAGGCCGGACGGATATTGGACGATTGTGCAGTGAATTCTGTTCACTTCAAGAACCCTACCGGCACCAAGAGTAGAGGGACCCAACGTACTAGCTGGATCGACCAGGTTGAAGTCGACTTCCGTGTGTCGAGCGCGCTACGAATTGACGACGAGGAGTCCAGGACCAAGTACAATGGCGAAGAATTCTTGATACGGCAAGAGCCACCACGGCTCTCGGCTGGTAAAGTAAGTAAATACGTGTTGGCATTCCCTATGCATGGGAGGTTTCTGCATCCAGCACCACGGTTGTCTTCGAGAGTCGCAGTACCTAACTTCACAGAAGAAAATACTTCTCGGCAACACGCGAGTTCCCTAATTGTCGAATGCATAACCGGCGGCTGCGTTACGAGGTATATACCGTCGATGGTTTTGAACGCTACTAGGTAATGATCCGAGTCGATATCCGTATTCCGTAGAGAGCGTATGTTGGTGCTGTTTGAGAAAAACCGACCAGCGATGACAATATGGTCGATTTGGTTCAGTGTTCGTTGATGAGGTGATTTTCAGGTGGGTTTGTGGATATCTTTGCGAGGAAATTAAGTGCTTCTGATCACCAGACCTCGGGAAGCTGCAAAGCTGGTGCTTCGCTGACCGTTATCGTTCGTGTCGGTGTGCAGGCCATAAGACCCTATCACCGGTCTATATATTGCTGCCGATCAAGGCGATCATATCTCCGATGAGAATCTTGATGTCCCATGGCGAACAGCTACGATGCTTCCAGTTGTGCATAGAATCCTTCCTTCTCGTCATCGGGTTTACCTTTCCATGTGGACAGTGCGTTTTCGATGATACAATTGAAGAAACAGTCTTCCAATATCAACATACACATCTTCTCATTGATCGCCTTCCAATCTCTCACGCGATCCTGCATTCTGCCCGTCTCTACAAAACCCCTTCAAAGCTCGTTAGTCACTCCATCATCGCTCTGGTTGAATTGGGCCATGCAGCCAAGGATCCTCGGCACCTTCTCGCCTTTACAAAAGGGTCTCCTGTAGTGCCACGAGGCCGAACTTTCGGGGTTCTAAGTTCTAAATACTCTTTTACCACCTACACAATTCGGCGATCTGTTACAGTTCCCGGTACTAAGCATTTATTCCATAATCTTATTTCGTCGCCTTTGTCAGTGCCAAATGATTGGCCTGTTACTTTGGTTTGAGCAGGTTTCCTAAGGCCACGCTACCAAGTATCGTGATGGGGCTGCCATCTTAGGAGTAGTGCCGAAACAACCACCGCAGTCACACCATCGCGCATTCAAATTTACACTGTCCGTTTACTGGTGGAATACGAACGCTTTGTATAACACAATTAGCAGTTCGCTCAGTCATACCTCCGATTATACAGCAGAACGAATGCGGTCTGATCTTTTTTTACATTTTTATTTCGATCAAGTTTCCTTTACAATTTGGAGCAACGAGCTTACACTTTTCATTATGAACACAAACGACCTCGAATGGGTGCCTCTTTATTTGTCGCTATACGCCCTTAGTTTCCACCGGGGTTGGTTACCCAATCTCCGCTAAGGTTGCTCGTATTCCGGCTGGTACCACGAAGAGGTAGGGATAGGAGTTGCTGAATAAGAGGCAAAGCACTACTATATGGGGTTTATGTTACACATAAGCCAGCCCTTCACCAAGAACTAACAAAACAACAATGAAAAAGTAACGAGAAAAATAATGAAGAATTTTCCAAGAAGATCGCTCCAATCGTCCTAAAATTGGATATTCGATATTCGTTTATAGTAATTCTCGTTCAAACGGGGCCACATGAGGACTTCAAATATTAGAACTTTTGTGCTTGATTGATTGAAAATGGTTAAAAAGAGAAAACTACACTCGTAATATCTCGAAATAGTGAACCCCTCGTTCACCAAGCGGCCCAACAGTTTCAAACTGATTCACATAACGACACGGTTGGATGGATGTTGGATTTTGTAAGAAAATTAAGTTTTTCATCATGAGCGCACCAACCGATTTTAATTTCAAGCTCTCCATTAGAAAACTGAGAAAAAATGCTATCCGACTCATGTAATATTTTCTGTCATTTCAAAATAGGGTCACTAGAATGATTTCTAGAATGACTAGAATGATCGAGTATATTTATTTTGTCTGAATAACCGGATTTTAAACATTTTGATGGCGCGTTGATCCTAGCCACCTAATATGCACGATAAAATTTAATGCGCATATGCTGCACAACCACATATATCGAAACTATTGAAAATTTGTTGATTATTCTTTCGGATACGTGAAAAACCGCGTTAATTCAAAAATCGTCATAACATAAACCGTGTTAAATCAAAAATCGTCATAAAAAAATCGAGTTAATTCAAAAATTATAAAAATAAACCGTGTAAAAAAAGACTTGAGTGTACATGAAAAAAGTCCCAATTGATCCGATGTTGCTCAAATTGAAGGGGTAATATTTTTGTAACCAGAGGAAACTTTGAACGTTTGTTTGATATTTTTTCTGAAAAACTCATCGCCTGCGCAGCATTCTCGTCACCTATCACCCTCCTACATCCATAATCATACGAATCGTTCCGCTGATTTTATATCACGCGGCCGCTTATGCTCTCTGTTACACTGCTAATGGCTGAGGGTCTTCGTCCAACTCGTACTCTTCCGGCAACGCTGCTTCGAGTCGTCGTTGCTTCAGCCGCGCGAGATTTAACCGAGGCTAGCGTCGGTACCAAATAAAGGGTGTCCCACATGTAACGTAACACATGTAACGTGGTGTACCACGGAAAAAACTCTGTAGAAAATTTCGATGCCATAACCGTATGCTCGCACCTTACACTTTACTCCATTCATAAGATTCTGTACAACATCTGGCTGCAGGTTCTTCTTCAAAAACCCAAACGATCGTAGGGCCCCTCGTGTTGCTTCATCAGAGGAAGCAGACATTTATGTAGATAGGTAGACAGGCCTTGAGGTAGATCTACCCATTTACGGTTCCGATAGTCATGAATGGCGCACTCTGTTTGCCACATGAGCAGATCGCTTGCCAAATTATGTAAGTTTTGGTAAACTTTGAAAGCTTTTGCTTCCGAACTTCCACTGAAACATCAAAATTGTGCTGGGCGTTGTTTTCAGAGTTTCGCAGTAACGTTTAATCACACGGCTGACCGTTGACTGCACGATTCCGAGTGGTTTTCCAATGAGAGATTTGAAGATTTTGTAGGTGTTTGCGAAAATCAATTCGCGACGTTGCTTTTCGGGTAACGCCATTTTTTCCAATTTTCGAAAAACTGACAACGATAAAAATACAGTCTAAACAATACACTCTAAACTGCTTCTATCCAAATTTTCAAGAGAAAATACCCAATGGGTAATTTTCTTAAAATTCTTAGAGAAGCCGTGTGCCGTGGTCGATCAGTGTTTTGGTCTGATTTGGTGATATCCAGGTGTACTGAAGTAAGAGTCCATGCGCGAGGCAGAAGATACTACAAGGTCGATAAGTTTAAGGCCCTTTCGTAGGTCCGCAGGTGTACGCTGAAGACTCCAATCGCCGGCCGGTATTCCTCCCAAGTAACAATTTAAGTTTTATTGAGATCTTATTGTGGTTTTCATGACAAATTTTGGTCGCCAGAACCGTCAAAAGTATGTAATAAAACCAGCAAGGTTACTTGGGATGATATCATCATGTTGATATCATGTTTTGGGCAGCGGTAGTATTAACGCTCCAACTGCGCGTAGAATTGCTCGTTGCCGACTTTTGAGGTGAGGACTGTGCACATTAAAGATTATTATGTATAAGAACCGACCTTTCATTCTCAACTGGCGCATTCGTGGGAAAATTAGGTAAAGAAGGGTCATTAAGGCAACGCTTATTAAGTTTGTATAATGTGCCTCTTTACCCAAACTGGGGGATCCGCAGATCGAACCAAGCAAACAAGAGCCAAATACAGCCAGATTCGAGCCCAACTCTTATTGGTGAACCTTTGAACCATACTCAACTGGATAAAAAGGAAACTCTACAACCCCCTTATTAGGCGCGCGACGTATTTTAAACTCAACCAGCAAAGGTAGGTTGGGTTATTTTTAAACACAAATTGTACTTCTTCCGCCTCGTTTTCAAATTTCTGTTGCTATCGGCAGCAATAACATCGACACTGAAGTTCCTCGTTGAATATTCAGTTTGGTCAGGCCACCAAACACGAATGATAAATGTCAGGTAGCGATTAATAAATACCTGCAATTTTTGCGTTGTCTCCGCTGAACCGCTTCGCGTTTCGCAGGCGTACAGCAATACGAATTTACGTTTAAGTTGAAAATTAGGGATCTGGCATATAAAGTGGCCTGGTTTGAGTGGCAGATGTTACGCAGCCCTGCAGACTTTCCTGATCCGTGTGGCTATATTTGTTTTGGTATCACCATCGGATGTTGTCAGCTGCTAGAGGGAATAATATCAGACATTATAAAATCAGAGTTGAAATATCTGAAGTTTTACCAAAAACTGCGCTTTGCCAAGTTTACTGTGTACTTTTTGATTATAAAATCGATTGCCATAAAATTTTGTTTAAAAACTGTATCTTAAATTGATAAACCTTGTCCACCGTACGTATAAAATGTAAATAAAATATATATAATATATAATACACCTGTGAGATTAAATATTTTAGGATGCTTAAGCAATATGTCGAGAATGATTGACCTTTACCAGGGGAGCCTAAAATATTTACTTCGTCGCAAACAGTCAAAATGTTAAAGAATAATACAATCACGCTTTTCTTCAAAGCAATCATCTCCCCTTAATGCAAAGTAAAACGAGCGGATGGAGAAAAGTCACCCATTTCCCACTTGAATTAAAACACGCCTTTCATTGCGACGTTTTCCGCATCTCTCCGTCCCTCCATCCCACAAGTTTCGAATTCCTTCGGTGGTTTACGTACTACTACTGTTGTTATGTGATCCTAGTGCAATCGAGGGCAGGAGACTTTGGAACTGAAATTACAGCAAAAGTACTTGCGCTTCTATTATGAAGAGTGAGTGAGTTGTTCCGCATTTTTTCCTTTCCATCTTCCTCCTAGCCAGCCGCAGCATCTTGAGGAAGTTTGTCGGCAGCAAACGGGGTCAATCCGACTTTGCCTAGCGTATGTATACATAGCTACATCTATGCTGCCGGAGATTGTTTCTACTTAGTTCTAGTCTTCACCGTCTGAATCAGAATATTCACCAGCTCAAAGTTCCATTCATATTTTATGTGCTTATTTGCATTACATATTCAACAAAATGTTCCGCACATTCTTGTTCCATCAACCAAAAACCATACATCGTTTTAGCAACACATTTTCCGAGTTCAAACTGGTTGGTCGCATATCGAATCCTACATATACACAGAAGAAGAGACGAGAGGTTGAAAGTTTCATGTCACTACTAACTACAATCCCTTTTTAGGATGATGTCTCATTCTCGTTCTTCGGTCCCGGTATGACCCCGTATTGTGTTGGGGAATTATGTGAAAAATGCATGTGTGACTGTTTGGAACGGGAAAGCGCCCAACTATGAGGGAAGTGATAATGGTCAAAGTGGAATTTACACGCTACATAAATCGCCTTCATGTGGTTCCACGCTGTGGTTTGGTTTGGTGCTCCACTAACGAACTGTAACAGCGAGGACCTGGGTTTTCCTTTCAATTTAAGACCGGTTTAATTATGCCTTCGTATGAATGTCAGAACAATGCCAGCCGGGTTCGGTGCACTTTTTTTGAGAGATTTTTCAGCGGAAACGCTAAATTTTCACTAAAGCAATTTGAGAAAATTAATTATACTGTTTACAATCCCGTAATCCAAAAACCGAAAAGCTTTGACTACATGCCGGGATTGAAATAAATCCACATTGAAAACTTTAATCCCCCAGCTCCGGCTGTAATGCCAATCGAGGCTGGCAACTATTAGTTTCATGATTAACAGATTGCTGCGAAATCAATCCAATAATCTACCGCCCGGAGCAGTTTATAAATCAAAACAATCAACCGCTGCGCATCTGGCACCGGTTGAAATTTTCCTGCCAGCAAATTTATTCCCACTTTATACAAGAGAATTGTATACTTACGTGCACCGTAACAGTGCCAGTGGGAGGTATGAACGTTATGTACAAAAAGTCCTTCCTTCGGTCTATTTGTACTTGCGTTCTTCGATTCGGGGCGTAATAAAGCACTGTAATTTAGCGATAAACTTTTTCTCCGTTTCGTTATGAATTTATTTCGTCGTTTAGAGTCTACCACCACCGCCACCGCCACCGGTGATGCTGCGGTTGCTTTGCCTTTACTACCAACCACACGCAGAGCAAAATAAACCATCCACTATCCGACTTCCGTTGTGGAAATTCCGCCTGAAGCCAGCAAGTAGAAAAAAATAATGATCCAAGGCGAATTCAAATCATTTTCTTAGGCACGAAAAAAGAGTTTCCGTTTCGGCGATGAATGTCTTAGGGAATCAGTCCCCCGCGAACGGCTACCGGAGTACGTTTCCGGCGGAATAGGTTGAGCAAGAAGCAAATGTGATTTAATGAGGATTTAAATATTTTTCCAGGCTTCCTAAGCAATAAAAATTTAACTTACAATCACTGTTTCGATATGTGTTTTGTGCTTAGCAAAACTATTTTTGAATACTCTTCAAGTGGTTCATCTGCGTTGTACCACTAATCAAGTTTAGTAATATCCAATAGGGCACGGGAGGGTATTTTCAGCCCATTAAGCCACCCAAGTAACACACAAAACAAGTTAGAAAATAAACTTCATGGAAAGTAGTCGTTTAAGAGTACTATAAACGTACTTTGAAAACATATGTCGTTATTATTAAGGTTTTGAGATGTTTTGTGATAACATGAATTTATTTGACAGCTCATATCAAATGAATAATGTTTGTTTTTGTCAACATGTTAACACGAAGTTTTTATTATGTCTCCATTACTAAATTTAAACTACTGGAAGAACAAGTTGTTGCTTATGCTATCATAACGTTTTAAAATGGTATGAAATAACCTGATACATACTTCTTTCAATTGTTGTTTCATTAGACTTCAATTTTTTGCGCTTTTCTGGTAATAGAGAAGTTCTGATGTATGTAATGTTATACTATTCTATAACAAGCTGTGTTGCTTGGGCATGGCATCTATTTTTTCGGCCTATGGCCTAGTTCTAGTGAAAGAACAGGTGGTTTTGACGTTCTTTGAATAAAAAATAGTAGATTGCTTACAGTACTGAGAAATTAGTTATAACATATTAAAATTGTATGTCGGCAAAGTATTTTTATTGACGAAAGAAGAGGCAAAAAGGCTGAATTTAGAAACCTGCTGAAAATATGTGTTGCTCAACAGAAAAATCTTGAAAATATAAATTTCCTATTTTTTGTGGAGGTGCATGGTACTTGGAGAATATAATTACGTACATGCGTTGCGTAACATAATTCCTCCATTTAATTCGATCCATGGCAGCTGATCTCCAGTTTCGCGGACACCCAGTGCTTGCCAGATCTCGCTCCACCTGGTCTTGCCACTTCAATCGCTGTGCCTCTCTTCTTCTTGTTCCTACCGGATTCAATGCGAAAACCACTTCAGCAGGATAGATGTCCTACCCAACATATCCGTCCAGCTTTACCCACTTTCTGAATACATACCCAGAGCCTTAGCGTGACATTGTGGCTCCCTTGGCGAAGACACAGTTTGGCGCCTTTGCATATCCTAAAACAGTGTTGTTTCCAAATTTATCGTTTTTTTTCAAGTTGTACAATCGTGTATCATTCGTAAAGCGTTCTTTATCTAGTACAGTGCTATACTTAACGTATGCATTTAAAAAATGAACTGTTTTTAGCGATTTATCGTGCGATTACACTCCCACCTGGCAATGAGTCCACATGCTGTGTACAGAAAACAATTGGCAGCTTTATTAGTTAATTTGCCTCTTTAATGGCGAAAATTATCAACCAACTACGCTCGATGCTTTAATCGTACTGCCAACTGCAGCTCGGAACGAAAATGCTGGATATCGTAAGGCACTTCGTGTCCGCCGAATATTACTGATTCAATATTTACAACATCCTCTCCCTTCTGGAGAAAGGCAAGAGCGTTTCACGGAAACCTGGTTCCGGTTGTCCAACGGTGAATTCCGACCGAAAAGTGCTGCAGCCGAAGCTTAAGAGGAAAACTGAGAATGGCAAAGTGGACTCATCGTTCCCTCATGCGTCACGGGTAGTTTACCAAGTTACCGAAGAAGGCCCTCCTGTGGCTGACAATCAGCAAGAAGGGAATGTCTAATCCTCTATTCTATCCTACGGGGCTTGCGGTGAGCGGGAAAATATACAGTATGGACCTGCCGCAAGTTGGCACTAAGAGTACAACCAACTTCCTTAAGTCCGCCCAGCAGCAAAGTATTTTTGCAGAATGCCTAATAAACTTAGGTTTCAGGAAAATTTGATCCATTGCATTAAGTATCTTTCTTAGTTTTTTTCATCGCCATTCGAAATTAAGCCGTTTTTAATGCATGTGCGCACCGCTAAGTGACGATGACAGGCACCTCGACCAACATACCGCTGCAGCAGTGTGAACAGTGTCACAGCATAGATGTCAAAACCGAAAAGTAAACAAATAAAAGCAGAAAGAAGAAAGATTTAGTTAGGAAAGATTTGTAAAGGTATAAAGATTTGTAAAGAAGCTAAAGAGAAGATTTTCAAAGGAGAGTGAATAAATTGAATAGAAGAAATTATATAGTTGAAAATAGAAGTGCCGTTTTGGTGGATAGCTGGAAAGAATTTTTCGGATAATTATAGCTACACCAGGTGAGGAAAATAGTTTTACTTCGTGAAACCATTCATTTACTAAATACGTTATTAGATTTTGTCGAACCCGCGAAGATAACCTGAAAAGAGAAGATAAAAAAAATTAGCATAAAACTATAAATGTAAGTAAATTAAAATGAATTTAAAGATATAAAACTAATGCAAATTAATAAATAGTTTCAAGCCGTTGGTAACGAAAACGTTGCTGTGAAAAAGTTTATTGCTAAAAGGGAGTAGTCCGAACAATGCATGAAATTCATGCTCTTTTCGGCGCCCTCACGAGCCAGCGACCCTGGCGGGGGCCAGTCTAACCAACCGCACGCTACGGCGCTGCATAGACCTCTTGCACGCCGTCATAGATGCTTCTTAGCACCCGCCATTCGAAAACTCCGAGTGCTTGTAGCTCCTCTTCCAGCAATGTCCACGTTTCATGCCCATAGACGACAACCGGTATAATTAGCATTTTGTACAATCTGCACTTTGTACGGGGACCCAGCTTGTTCGACCGGTAGTGTTTGTGGAGTCCGTATTAGGCCCGACTTCCGCTGATAATAAGCCTTTTAATCTCACGTTCGGTTGTCCTCTTTTGCCAGTGAGTTAAGGTATACGAACTCGTCGACTATCTCAAACTCATCCCCGTCGGATACCACGGTACACTACCTAAGCAGCACCTGTCGCCCTCGGTGCCCGCCAGCGTATACTTGGTTTAAAACTTATTTATTTTCAACCCAATCTTCTCCACTTCGCGTTTGAGTCTGGTGCAGCTGGGTATCTTCCACCGCCTCAAATGTTCAGCCGACAGCGTCCACATAGTCAGCAAAGCAGATAAATTCTGTGGATTTATTAAAAATCGTGCCCGGCACTTCGATCGCCGCTCGTATTACAACACCTTCAAGCGTAATGTTTAATAGCAGGTAGGAAAGACCATCTCCTTGTTGAAGTCCCCTGCGAGATTCAAATGAGTCCGACAATCCACCCGAGATTCTCACATAGCACTGAATCGCATCCATCGTAGCCATGATAAGGTTAGTAAGCTTACCCGGAAAGCCGTTTTCGTCCAGAATTGTTCATACCTCTTGTGGGTTTACACTACCATATGCGGCTTTGTAATTAATGAACAGGTGCTGCCTACGGACATTTCTGGAGAATCTGCCGCAATGTGAAGATTTGGACGGTTGTAGATCGACCCTCCATGAAGCCGGCCTGATAACTTCCCACGAATTTATTGGTCATTGACGATAGTCGATGGAAGATGACTTGGGAAAGCACTTTGTAGGCGGCCTTCAGGATAGTGATCGCACGGTAGTTTTTACAATCCAGCTTATTGTAGGGTAAATAACCCCGTCTTTCCACTCCTCCGGTTCATCGGGTTTCAAATGAAACCAACTGGCCAACTTGACTGGGCCCATCTTAATAAGTCCCGCTCCAATGCTTTCCTTTCCTACTGCTTTGTTGTTCTTCAGCTGCTAGATGGCTTTTATTTCGCTTATCGATAGGAATGGCACCTCTCCGTTGCTTGCTGCACCAATGAAGTCACTTTCTCCGTTATCAAGGTCTTCCGCCTGCACGCCATCCAAGTGTTCAATGTGGTGACGCTTACAAATACAATCAAAATACCTCCATCTTTATCTCTGGATAGAGATGGACATTTCGGCCCGCGGTACAAAGCCTTTGCGAGATTCGTTGAATCTCTGGAATAACTTCCGCGGGACGTAAAAGCGGTACAGCTGCTCGAGCTCTTCGCACTCCTTCTCTTCCTGGTGGCGCTCCTTCTCCTGGAAGAGTCGGGTTTGTTGTCTCCGTTTCTGTTTGTATTGCTCCACTCTCTGACGGTTGTTGTACCCACCCCCCAGCTAGCATTTTCATATGTATAAAAAAGGTAAAAATCAGCATTACGTACAGATATACATGCTAAATAAATCGTATTTCATGCGCAAAATTGGCATATCCGTACTATTTTGGAGGCGATATACGTTATTACGAATAATTTTGAGCGTTACGACTATATAAGTATTTATATACGATAATATCCGATTAAGCGCGAGTCGCTCCGTACTACTCTACGATTTTGTGCTGAAAATCGTATGTATGTCAGTCATTATCGTTATTTACGACAGAAAATGAACTTGATCCCACTTTATCCAGCTTTAGATACGATTTCGAGTTTGTTAGGAGATATTTACGATAGTTTTCGTACATTGATATACGAGTTGGTGCTAGCTGGGCCGCGCTGCGTTCTTCTCGTCCAATATCTGATGGTACTTCTCGTTAAACCATTCGTTAAGCCGATGCGGTGTCACACTGCCTATGACGTTCTCCGCTACACTGTTAATAGCAGTTTTCACGGCACTCCAACAGTCCTCAAGAGGGGCTTCATCCAGCTTACCCTTTTCCGGCAGCACGGCTTTGTGAGGTAACGCGTAGCTTCAATTTCGAGATTTAATATGGTGTTTTTCCACAAAGTTCTGAAAATATGTACAAAATACTGCATTTTAAGCTCATTTATTTTCAACTGATTAAAACAGGCGACCCCTGATTTTAACGTTCCTTACCCTATTAGTTTGTTAAACAAAATAATTCTCTATTTGTTTCTCAGAGCGAGCTTTAAAATATTTTATCAATAAATAACAGCAGCGTAGCGACGCTGGAAGATTTCCTGAAAAGTTTGAAAGTGAAACAGCGCGCCTAAATGAAAGCGAATAGGAGATAATTTTGCGAGAAAAACTACTAGAAATGGAGAAAGTTCTCCATAAGAAACGGCGGTAAATGAAGAAAGTATTCCGCGAGAAACAACCGCAGCAAGAGCACGACCTATAAGAGAAGCGTAAGATACGGGAAGAGGAATTGGTAAAGGATGCCTGCTTTCAAAAACGGAGCAAAAAAATGTAACGGGTGACAAGTAAAATTTTGGAATTTTTTCGAGGTCCCTATACTCAACAACGAACAAGCTCAGAGAGAAATAAGAGTATATATGTGTCAGAGCTCTCTTTCGCCTTTTTGTCAATATTTTTTGTTTTGTTTAGGCTTGCTCAGTTTTGCTTAAAATGGCGTCGAAACAAGAAGCAGTTCGGGAGCGCATTGTACACTTCTACGAACTGCCACAGAAATCTCTGCAAAAAGTATGCGGTACAACATTTAAAAAGCGATCATGTTGCAGCTTAACTGTTTACGACTGTTTACCGTATCCTAAAATGCCCAACAACTATTCGCAAGCAAGGTAGTAGAAGACCAGCCAAAATCATGGACGCAGAAGGACATCGTTCTCTTTCTCGTGCCTTCAACAAAAAGCCCTCTGATTTGGCTATCAATTAAGATGTGCACCAGACGAATGTTTGAAGAAAAATTTGATCCAGTTTCTACAAAAACATCAAGCAGATGAACAATACAAATTTTGGCCGGATAATGCATCATCGCATTACACCAAAAAACACAATCGTTTCCAACATTGGACAATGTATCTTTAATTTCGGTAAATCAGATCTTCTTCATGTATCTCTGTCTATTTTTGTCAGCTTGAGAGAAAAAATCCAAAATTTTAATTGTCACCCGTTACGACGAATTTCAGAAAGTGGTAGATGCCGTCGTTAAGCCGGCAGCAGATGGAAAAATAAGCTTATGCCAGCAAGAAGAAGCAGAAGAAAGTTAGGACGAACATGAAGAAGAAGAAGAAAACTGCGTTGACGTCTAAGAAGAAAGCAGCGATGATGCTCACGAGGAAAACAAAGAAAATGATGATGCAATGTTCCATCTGACTATATGAGAAAGGGCCTGCTAGCTGGCAAAAAACCGAAGAAGCCGTCTGTGCAGAATTAACAGCCATCGGAGAATAAGTAAATCGTCTGTGAGCAAGTCGTCAACAGTGACAGTAAAAAGAATAGCAGCAATCCCAGCAATAGTAACACTTCCAGAAGCAAGTTCGAATATTCGTACAGAAGCTATCCAAGTAACAGATTGCTGCCTACTCCAAAAACCTTCCAATGGTTATTATGTGGACGGGTAACGTGGATCGTTATGAGAATTGGTCGAAATTTGACCTCAAGCTCTCACGTAGAGAATCCCAAGAAAAGCTGCAGTTGAACCCTCGTTCTGTGGCAACGTTGAAGCTGCTTAGTCAAGCACTCCTAGATAACCTAGATTTAGATAACATGTTCACTCGATTGGAAACCTGCATGGGCGAACCTGATCAACCTATCGCTGTAAGGTCGAAGTTACAGTGGACCATCTACGGACCGAAAGATTACACAGCTGTCGCGAAAAGTTTTGTCAATTTTCAGTCTACTCAACAAATCATCAATGATCGAAGAAATCCGAATTCTCCGGAGTTGCTTTGGAGATGCTAGAACCGATCAAATCGAGAACCTTGATCTGCAAGTGGCAGTGTTGGGTCCCAGAATAGCCTTTGTGGAACGGGACGGCCATTTGTTGGAGATTAGGCAGCAGTTCTTCTGGATGGACTTCTTGACGGTAGATTGGGCCAGATCAATGGAAATACAAGGAGTACTTATTAGTACAAACCGGGTGGGGTGGCACTGGGTTCCAACGGGAATGAACGTCGCAAACCAACTTACGAAGTGCACGAAAGGTCATAAAGTACGTTCGACAAGCACTTGGCTCACTGGGTCGGTGTTTCTATATCTTACTTACTTACTTACTTATATGTCCATGTCCGCCGGTCCGGAAGAACAAAGGGATGAAATCAGAGATCTCCACTGCTGACGGTTACCCGCCATGGCTTTTACCTGTCGCCAGGACAGGTTCTCGTCTACAGCCCGGATGTCGTTGGCTAGGCTGCGCCGCCATGAGCCTCTAGGTCTGCCTATTCTACGCTGTCCTTGTGAATTCCAGTCGAGTGCTTCTCTACAAACCTCGATCGCTCCTTTCCTCAAGGTGTGTCCGATCCACTTCCACCTACGTTTCGGAATTTCTGTGGCTATCGGCCGTTAATGACACCGACGATGGAGTTCCTCATTGGATACCCAGTTATCAGGCCACCAGGCACGACTGATGTATCGCAGGCACCGGTTGATGAATACCTGCAGTTTTTACGTTATCTCCGCTAAGACGCATCATGTTTCGCAGGCATACAGCAGTACGGATTTAACGTTTGAATCAAAAATTCGGGTTTTCGTACGTAAAGTGATCTGGTTTGAGCGCCAAATGTTTCGCAGACCTACAAAGGCACCCCTGGCCTTCCTGATCCGTGTGGCTATATCAGTCTTGGTACCACCCTCGGACGTTGTCTGGCTACCAAGATATCTGCCGGATAGATATCTGTTTCTATATCTGCTGGAAGCAAATTGGCCGAATTAAAGGTAGCGCGTCGGAGATTGAACTAAGAGCACATCTGCTCGTTCACGACGTGCAACTTCCCGCTCCGGAGATGGACGTCACTCGAATGAAATGGGTCCGTCCGTCCAAAATGGGTGACCGCTAGAAACGTTTAAGCGGATGAAAAGGCAAGAAGAGAGGATTTTCCCGTTCGATTATCTGGTCTCACGGACGCCACCGAAGCATAATGAAAATGAAGAGGCAGAAGTCTGGCAGAGGGGGACAGCTCAGCCGGAGACGTTTAGTAACGAGTTCAGGGTCCGGCCGAGACGTGGTCGAAAAATTCAGTTTTCTCTACTAGCTAACTCCTCTCATCGACGAGAACGGCTTTCTGCGTATGGAGGCTCGGACCGGACCGGCTGAATTCCTATTCCTGGCTTCCGATTTGCGTTTTCCGATGATTCTCCCAAAAGACCACATCGTTACCCGACAAATACCGAAAGACCGTAAACAACGAGTAGCAGCAACGATTCGTGATTCCACAGGTGGGCAGTGTTGTACCCAAAGTAGAGAAAGTTTGCATACAGTGCAAAGACACCAAACGTCGTCCATGATATCCACGGATAGTTGCACTTTCGGTACAGGAATTCACCCCTTACCTATGACCACTCTGCTTCATAGAAACCGATTACTTCGAGTCGATGACTGTTGGGCGTCCACTGTTGTGAAAAGAGATAGATGTCTTGTTCACAAGTCTGATAGTCAGAATGGTTCATCTCGAAGTAGTGCATTCTCTAACCACGCAATCGTGTTTGATGGTCATTGATGGTCAAGATCTGCCATTGGAAGCCTTCTAGGACAGAGACACAAACTTCAAGTGGGCAAGCAATGAAGAGGAGATCCAAACACGCAGCATCAACGAGGACTGCGCAAAAGACTTGACATCGGCTCGGATGAACTAGAACTTCAAGTAACTTGTTGCATTCAACATAGGCGGAGTCTGGGAGAGACTCGTTCGTTCCACAAAAGATATACTGGAGTCAATAGACGATGGAAAGTGACTGACAGAAGAAATATTGCCTACCACATTAGTCAAAGCAGCTGGAATTATAAACAGCCGTCCGTCAACGTACGTAGATCAGGAATCAGATCATTTGGAAGCTCTTATTCCCAACTAATTTCTCAGTGGAATCGGCCCAAATGAACCGCTCCACCCACCAATCATGCAGTAACTTTGCGCCATTCGTATCGCCGAATCTGAAAAAATATGATCTTGTGATTGCTAAGGGTGACAAGCGAAAGTCTTAGTCGCCAGGCCTGCATTCGAACCAACATTCCTTTGCTAAAACAAGCGACAGCGAAGCTTGCAGTGCCTGAGATGAAGGTGACACTGGACCGAACAAAGTTCACGGACCCCGTCATGTTCAGGTCAAAACCGCAGGATAGGAAGCGCTGTTTCGGACAGCTGCGCATAAATTTTTCTTTTAATAATGTTGCTCAGTATTTTTGCAAAGAATGGTAACTCATATTTTTAAAATCAATGTTTAACTAAAGCATATTAAGATGCATAGCAATAATTACTGGGAAAGTTTTCCGTTTTTAAGATACAGTGCATATAGTAGAATCACTTACATTCTTGATGACCTGTTTTAATCTGTTTGAGACAAAATTAACCAATTTCTCAAATATTCCTGTATGAATTGCTGTTCTAAAATCTTGTTTTAATTTTATTGCGAACTTAGCTCACGTTTTCACTTCTATGAATTATACTATAATAGGTGTCAATCCATTTTGAAACATCTAAAAGCTTAAATTAAAGTCATTAAAATAACAGTGCTTCATGTAGTACTAGCATCCACTGAAACATACAACTTTAAAACGATGCAACTTTGAAATGTCAATGAAATTTCTAGGTTGTGTTACTCACACACACACTCAACCAGGTTAGTCAACTTTAACAGCGTGTTTCGCTTTCACATTGAGAACTTTAAGGATTCCGAGTAAACGCAGCAAAAAACTGAGATTCAAAGTGAAAAGTGTCATTCCACTCTAAGAGCACCAACTGCTGCTGCAGCTAACTTTTGGGAAAAATTTTATCCCGAAAGTTTATAACTACTACCCTTTCGGACGATCGTATGACGGTTTTCTATTACAAGGCAGAAAGAACAAACGAGCAAAAAAAAACATCTCAAAACTTGAGGATTCCACTGCCCGCTGGTAGAAGTTTTATTACTGGTAAACGCAATGATGTTTATCAAACTGTCACTTCAAATGCCGTATAATTTCAGTTAATTGCAAAAAAACGCGATTTTCCATCTCAACAAACTAAGTAACTGCTGGATCCAGTTGCTTTAAAATTATCCCAACTCTCGAGTGAAAGTTTCCTCATGCAAATGATGTTGAATATTTCCCCAGTCAAGTGATACTCACAAATCAAACACTATGCGGTGAATATTTTTTTGCATTTTATTTTATTTATCACCACTAGAGGGAATAACCAATTAAGCTCTGTTTTATGCGTGCAAAAGATATACGATTGATGAATCGTAAATTTTTCAAACAATGTAATCATATTACGTTATATTGCTTGCAAACCGACCGTGTGGCATCAAATCAACAATTGAACACGTCAAGTCGTGCTACGAGTTTATTCAAATAAATAATTCATATCTTCATCCATCCATCCATCCATCCAAACCAGCGCGTCGGATGTGACTTGAAAATCGGTTCCACGAAGAAGATCGACGTGTGCGGCGTGTGCGGAGGCGACGGAACATCCTGCAGCCAGCCGCTCTATCAGTGGGAGATAGCACCGATGTCACTCTGCTCTGTCACCTGCGGAGGCGGTAAGTGAATTTCGATACACGATGTCCTGAGGTGTATGTCAGTGAAAGTAGGTACGCTCTAGCAACTCCAGCAACGAAACCCGAAACCCGGAACAATGTCTCCGCTGTTTGTAGCGCCGCAGTGCTCAATCGGCTTGTGTCGCTTCGGCTGTACTGAAACCGTTTCCCGGGTTGCTTGTAGCTATAGCTTGAACTTATTTTCTTATGACAGCCACTGAAAGCTAGAATTTATGTTGAACACTAGAAAATTCTCAACATTGTTGTTTGTTATTGAATTATAAATTTAACATTTTTAATTGAAAGGATACAAAATGGCAATGCCCACATGCCGGAATCGAGTGACTGGCGTTGACGTAGAGGAATCACTGTGCAACGCTTCATCCCGGCCGGAACCTACGGTAGTGCAATGCAACACCCATCTATGTCCACCGAAGTAAGTCCACCATTAGTAGTAGCCCCGCTAACATCCTCGGGAGGTAACACTGTGTAATTTACTCTCATTTCCCTCCTCTCAACAGATGGGTCACCGACGAATGGCGACCCTGTTCCAAGTCTTGCGGTGGCGGCATTCGGGAGCGCGTAGTGGTTTGCGCGGAAGAAAGCAATGGTGCTAAAAATAAGGTTCCCGACGAAGCGTGCCGGGGCGTACGACCAAAGAGCCAGGAAGCGTGCAATACTCAAGAGTGTCCCAAATGGATCACCGGAGAATGGAGTGGGGTAAGTGCGAAAGCTTCTTCTGATGATTTGTTTTAAAGGTGTGATCGATCGGGCTTTAAGCTATTTCAATGATTTTCAGAGTGCTTAAAATTGGAGTATCAATATGCATACTCATCAATAATCAGGGTGTTGGATAGAGGATCTCATTTGACGAAAATCATAATTCTATACATATGATCCAATATCAATCATTACAGAGTTATTAAACATTTTTAGTTTTCGGTTTTGTTTTTGTTCTGTTTCGGTTTCTAGCCTTAAATTAGTTTTAGTTCAAAAAGTATGCTAGCCATAGTTCAATTCTGTTATTGTCATTCGATAGCTGTGGAAATATTGTACTAAAAATTACCCTTACGCTTACCTCATGAAATTTAGTAATTTTTCAGAAGCTAAAAGCTTTGAAATAAGTATTTCTCATTGCGTTTTCATCAAATTTCTCCTGTAAAAGCGTGACAAAGTTGGTTGCTTTTATCAACTAATTTAAAGCTCGAGTATTGTTTTACAATTTTGTTCTTTGACGTGAAATGCCTATCTCTTTCAGTTTCTTTGCAATTTAATTTTAAACGTATCGTTTTAGTGTTGAATTAGTATCTGAAAACTGCACGAATTCATACAGCACGCATAGCACATCAGATCACCGCATGCGATGGCCACGGTTGACGCGTATGGATAACAACAACAATAACAGCTCCTTTTAGACGGTACACAACTTCTTAACATTTCGTTACTCGCGTCGATTTCGATTTATAGGCATGCTTAAACCTAGCAGAATTCACTCGAATACCAATGCCACTTGGTAAAAAACTTATGAAACCTTTTCCATTGTTTGAAAGATCTTGGTCTGCGGATCAACTTTGTTGAAAACAGCAATTTTCTGTTTTGCTGAATGCCGAAATATACCGAGATAAAGTTAACGGTTCACAGGCTTTGTACAAAATACAACAGCGCGAGTAACGAAGGGCTAAGTGGTGCTTCAATGACCCTCATTACCTAATTTTCCGCTCTTTTCCCTTGACACCTGGTCCCATTATGTTCCCCTGGTGTTTGGATCCCATCAACAGTTTTGTTTCATTACTTTCTCCTACCGTCCCCTTCATTGGTAGTAAAAAAAAAGTAGAAGGGTCTCAGAACACAAACGCAGGCTTGGTGTAGGACTATGAATGTAAACATGAATAGGTACAGTCCCTTCGCTCAATGTTGATAGTACGTATAAAGATATTAAATTTGAACATTATTAGGTCAAAGTGTATGCTACAATTCGATATACCTACAACAATCTATGAATTCTACTCTTTAAATATTTTAAATGATGGAACACAATTCGCTCTGCGACCAATCTGCGTTCGTGGTTCAAGACGACTTAATTTACGGTTTCCCAATTATTACCTAATTTTGATAGATTTAATGCAAGCTCTGCCTCAATATATTGTCCGTCAAGTTTAAAATCAAGCTGTAACCACCACACAGTTTCAGTGACTAGTCTTGAAATAGCGACATCGATCTACCTGGCTTCCAGCGCTTTGCATAGTCAACATTCAAAGAATAACACAAAGCTACATATTAATTAACGAACAAGACTCGCACTATTGGTTGAAAAAGTTAACACAAAAAATATACTCAACTGAATGCGGTGGTCCTTTAACCTAGAAGAAAATTGAGGTATTTAGAGCACATAAACGAACTAACTTCTCCTTCTGCCTTTCAAGCAAGCAAAAAATAAACGTTTTATCATAAACCCACTGCAGTAGAGGAGAAAAGTTATCAATCACTGGGTATTTACGTTTTCCAAACTCGCTGATTATAGCTCAATAGTAGCAGGAAAACAGCCTTTAGTTGGTGTTTTCCCAATTATTACTCAAAAAATAGCATGCATTGGATTTGTAGGTTTAAATTACGCGCTTTTGAGCCGTAATGCATAAAGATATTCGAACTGGTTCACGTGATTCATTCAAATCAGGATTTGAGTTTGAGGTTTAAAAGGGACCCTACTGTGGAAGACCGTTTGGTTATTGCTTAAGGTGTATTTAAAGATGTATTTTGTGTTTTTTGAATATCAGAATAGTGATTATTATGCTGGTGGTAGGTGGACGCGTGGATGCTCTTTAGAAAATAGTTCCTTGCTGGCGGTACGTGCCGGGAACCAACAGAGTATCGTAGAACGGATTTCAAGGATGATTTTGAAGCTTTAGGTCAATACCTAAATTGTTACGTAGCGGTTTTTGAAAATTCTAAAAATTACCAAACTGGCGATAATTTTTCCAAGAGAAAGATGTTTTGCCTTTCTACTATATAAATATATAGTATAAAGGTATAGAAATCACTCGGAAAACCGGAAATAGAAAGAAGGTCCTGCGGGCCGAATGTCATATACCATTCGACTCAGTTTCGAAAACTGAGCATTTTCTGTGTGTGTGTATGTATGTGTGTGTGTGTGTGTGTATGTGTGTGTGTGTGTGTATGTGACGCTTTTAATCTCACTCACTTTTCTCGGAGATGGCTGGACCGATTTTAATGTTCTTAGTGTCAAATGAAAGGTCTAGATGTCCCATTGGTCGCTATTGAATTTCATACTGATCGGACTTTTAGTTCAAAAGTTATGTATAAAAATACGAAAAATATGGGACTTCATTATCTCATAGGTCCCTTAACTGATTTGAACAAAATTGATTGCATATGAAAGGGGAGCCTTGCAAACCCTTAACTTCCAAATTTCATGACGATTGGACTTGTAGTTTGAAAGTTACATAAAGAAATGTGAAAAAATAGTATTTAAAACATATTTTTGTAACATATAACCATCAATTCAATGAAAAACATCACACATTTTATTAGTATTTGAAAATTACTGCTGAGATCTATCAAACGAAACCAAGTTATTTAAAATCGGACGGTTCATTCAAAAGTTATTCAAACTTTAACACTTAAGCACCGTATATTAAACCGTTAAAACGTGTGAAATCAAAACATATCAATCAAATGTTGATTGTATCCAATGTGTATAATGTATGTATGTATGTATGTATATATGTATGTATGTATGTATGTATGTATGTATGTATGTATGTATGTATGTATGTATGTATGTATGTATGTATGTATGTATGTATGTATGTATGTATGTAACTATGTATATACGTGTGTATGTGATGTCAATTTGCAATTTTTAAATTTGCATTGAAATTCAAGCAAAGTGAGAATTATGTCAATTGTCTGAAGTTATTGAAGCCTCTTAGTGGAATACGAACTCTGAAATTAGAGGAAAGAAAAAACTTTTACCGACTAAATTCCACTATTTCAAATTTATTCGCGACAGATACGTATACGCTTTGAAATAAGACACTGATGAAGCCTGCACGTCGTAGGTGAACTACGTATCTGTCGCAAATAAATATTAAATAGTGAGATTCAATCGAAAAGTTTTTTCTTTTCTTTGATTTCAGAATTCAATTGTCATTTTCTTCACTTGCTGTTGCTCACAATTGTACAAGAAAAGCAATACGCGAAGAATAGCAGTTAATTTAAGCATGTAGGTATAGTGGTGATAGGATTAAAAATACTAGTAAATTGATTTTTACAAATAAATTTATACAAATTTCAAACAAATTTTCCGCATCAATAGATGCTCTTTTCAATCAATAGATACTAGAGCTTAGAAATGCTATATGAAAAATAGGAAGTAAACGTTGCACGGTAGTAATTTTGTAAGATTTATTTTCGTTAGTGACATTTTAAAGGACAGATGTGTTATGTCATGAATCATGTTTTAATAAATAAATAAAAAATGACAAGCACTGGAAATCATATCGATCATATTTCCCATTCTCAAGCATGTTTATGGCGCAGCTTTTGCACTATTTTTCGACCTCATCTTGTTTTCCTAGCCCTCTAACATTGGATACATTGGAAAAACGATGCGATCAAGCTAATGACTATCTTTTCATGAATTACATTCAAAAGAACCTTAAGTTTTGATTTTCATGCAAAAATAATTATCTGAAGGAGCGCCAGCTAAGAAAAAGTTCAATTTTTCTTTTTCATATCTAATGCTTTAATCAGTTATTTTTTCTAATTCAGATATATTGCAAAATTCAAGCCAAGCAAACTAATAGCAAAATTTTGAGATTATTCATTTTGTTGTAGAATTCGTTTTTCTTCAAAAGCGAAGCATCATAATAATTTTTCTGAACTTTTGTTTTTCAAAGATGCTAATTTTTGAACGCATGGTATTAATATCAAAATAACAAAATATCAAAAAATCTGCTATAAACACATATTTCATATTGTCAATTCAAAACAAGTTTCGTATGTGGCTCTGAAGCCCGAAAGTTAAGGCCGTCTGTAGACCCGTTAGAGGGTTAATTTCTAATTTTCTATATATATTCATTGAAGTCTGCAAAAATTATCTTTTGTGTCTACATTATTTTTCTATAAATCACGTAAATATTATAAAACTAAATAAGGTGTTCATCAAGTAACATAAATGACGCTTACAAGTATTTACGCACCCAAGGAAAGAAAATATAATTGCTCTACGCAATACGTTGTGAATTTTACTGGCAAATGAGTATTTTGAGGAATACGGAACGGATATTTAAGAATATAGTCAAGTTAATTATAGATGTCCCTGGGAAATTAAATAATGATTATTGCGGCAGTAGAAAGGCTAGGTCACGCCGCTAGGTGGATTAATTCGGGTTTTTTCATTAAAAATCGCCAATTAGGCCATTGCAAATCATATTTAAAGTTTTTGTCTCCCCCCCCCCCCCCTTGGAAATTGGCTTGAAAAATCGGGGGGCAAAAAAATAATTTGTAGGATATGAGTCAAATTTCTTTTTATAAAATCAATTGTCTGTGGGCTCTACAGTCTGAAAAACTCGAAAATGAGTCTCCGAGTTGAATTAACGCTTCTAGCATGAAACAGAAATGGAAATTCGAACAATGGAATTTCCGAAAATCGTGTAAAAAAATTTTCCTTCGTTTTTATCTTTTTTTGAATATTTTTGCATAGAAAATAATAACGTATATATTATAAGCAAGAATAGATTCGGTTTTCACGTTTAAACCTTATATAAAAATTCTTAAAATCCATGTTTTACCTTTGTTATACTATAACAAAGGTTTAGGAATTGGTCGAAAAACACGAAATTGATCCGAGGCCCGGAGGGCCGAGCCACATATACCAATCGACAGGGTTCGACGAACTGAGCAATGTCTGTGTGTGTGTGTGTGTGTGTGTGTGTGTGTGTGTGTGTGTATGTGTGTATGTATGTGCGGAGCGCAACTTTTCTATCGCCTGTTTCTCGGAGATGGCTGAACCGATTTGTTCGCTATTACTTTTGTTTGAAAGGTATTATTACCTAGTATATCACTATTGAATTGTTTCGAGGTCCGACATTTCGTTTAAAAGTTATAAGTAAAAAAGTAAAAATTACGTGACACGATTTTCTCCGTACCCAAATGACCGATTTCAACGATCTTGGTATCGAATGAAAGCTCTTGTTAACACTAAATTTTTCGGATAAATTTTATTGAAAACAAACAATCAGTTTAAAAGTTATGCTTAAAAAACCTGTTTTGACAAGGTAATAATTATCGCCTGTTTCTTAGAAATGACTAAAGCGATTTAGACGCTATTAGTCTCATTTGACAGGTAACATAACCTAATAGATCACTATTGATTTGTTTTTTGATTGGACGTTTAATTTGAGAGTTATGATCAATTGAATACAACACATTAAAATTTACAATAATTTATAACGATTTCATCTAAGATGATTTATCTAGTTTGAATTATTTTGGCATCAAATTAGAGATTTTAATGCTACAAATATATCTGCAAAATTTCAGAAGAATCGGTTTTGCCGATCAAAAGATATTAACCCTCCAACACTCGCGCCGACTTTTGTAATTCGGTTACTCGTGCGCACAATGGTCCAAAGCCAAAAAGACATGCGCATTAGAATTTTGACTGGGAAAACTTGGTTTTAGGTTTATGGAACCTTCGGAAGAATTTCTTGAAATTGAAAGTTCTATCGTCTGGTGCAATTTAAATTTTGATTAATCCCCCTATAAGTGAAATAAAAAAATTATTTTTCTTCAGTTTCAATATAACACATTGATGTGTTCTGCAAAGTTTTAGAACATATTATTACAAGAAATTTTGTTGAATACAGTAACCTTCTATCTATTAAGCGAAGAGAGAAAAATCCTATTCATTGTATATGAATTTGTAAGATCAGAGTATTTTAGCTCTTTTTGTAATTGTTGCATTCCTTTTTCATGTATTACAAAATTGTATAAATAGTAAAAATACACAACTTTGATTAATATAGTATACCTCTATGTTTGTTTGTTTAGGTACTGTAGAACTTTGATTAAAAAAAAGCCTTAATGTTGACCCCGAATGACTCGACTACCAACAGATACATTTTAAACATTTTATATTTGCTAATTATGTTGCTGCATACAGACACCATTTTTACATATGAAGAAACGAGAGAAACTTCCAGGGCCAATCGCGGTACAACTCACATGCTGATTGCTTCGTTTCTGTGATGTCAGTTTATGCTGATCTATTTGCCCAACAATTTAAAGTATTAATGCATAATTATGACATTTTGCTCATAACAAGGTAATTGAAGAACATACGTTAGTTAAGCAGAGATTTGTAACTTTATAACAATATGGCATTCAAAAACCTACACGTGTTGTACAAAATGCAACAGCGTGAGTAATCGAAGGTTAATAGATATTGATGAAATTTATTCAAGAAAACTTTATTGATGTCAATCAAAAATAATGGCGTTACAGAAATTTATGCGTAGTTCAAAAACCTATGAACTAGACTTTTACTACGCAATGTATATGTTAAAGAATAATATTTCCTCTTATAACTTGCTTTTACTTGCACTTACTCAAATTAGAAACAACCAGCTTACCCTTACTCAGTAATTTCATGAAAAAAGGATCTATCAAAATTTATAGGTGCTGCTATTTTGTTCAAATTTTGTAAACTTATTAAATTTCCAAAAATTTAATGAAAGCCAACGCACCACGCAACGATAACCAATAGATGAATTATGTTTCGAAGACGTGTCGATTTCTATCTCAAATAGCAAGTAAGACCGTATAACAAAGGTTCCTTTCACCACTAGGTGGATTAAATCGGGTTTTTTTACTCGATTAAAAAATTCACTTTGTTTTTTTCGCCCCCACCTTCAGTGGCCGGACACCGGAAGGACAAAAACTTTATAAAATATTTGTAATGGCCCTATGAGCTCATAAAAAATTGAAAAATTATGATATAAAAAAACGGCTGCGTAACAATTTAGATAATTCATTTTTACATGCTGAAAACAAATTTCAGCCAAATCGGTTTACTAGATTCTGAGATAGACGTACCGCCAGCTAAAGAAACATGGTTTCGGGGAAAATGCGTTCAAAGTTTCGTACAGCAATGGACTTCCCTTGAGGCGACTCCACAATATTTGCCGTAAGTTTTCAACGAGATCAGATATCAAAAAATCCTTTTAGCTTGGCATTTCTGAAGGTATAAGCGTCTCGAAAATGCAAAAAAATAAAATACAAGTTTACCGACTTTCCAGAGTAGGGCCCCCCCTTAAGAAAGCATCATAGTCGCCCTGGCAAAAGTATGCATTTGGAATGGTTTGCATAATCAAAAATAAAACTACTGTCATCCTGTTACCTTACAGAAATAAAAAGATTTTCCGATTGATTGGTGCAAAAATATTGTGATCGGGAAATCACTAAGCTATTAGCGTTCAAAATCCGATCACCTTTCTAGAAAGATTTTTTTGAATGTCGCCTTATTTAGTTAAATTTTGCCGTCAGGCGTAGTCTTGCGTCAAAACTACCGTTAAATAAACTTAATTACATGTCTGACCCCATTAAAATTAAAAGTGAAGGTTATTAAAGGTGGAGGATCGTTTGGAGGGAAGAATGGTAGACTAGATGAAACTGCGAAACTTCGATATGGGGCCAAAAATATATTGCGTAGTTCAACTGCTGAGTGGGACTCTAACCCACACTCTCTCAGTTTACGCCCAAGTGTTTTGACAGTTAAACTACCAGCACACGACACCCTATATTAGATAGTCTCACGTGAGACTATCTAATATAGGGTGTCGTGTGCCAAGTAACAATGTGAGTTTAATTGTACTCTTATGGCGGTGTTCATGACCAATTTTGGTCTTAAATGCCATCATAAGAGTGTAATAAAACCCAAATTGTTACTTGAGACATCTAGTTTCGATCATTCCAAAAAAAATTATTACCGTCGACGGGTGAAGCGTATGTGTGTGCGTATGAATGGTTAGACTGGAGTTAGACGTAATCCATCTCTTGTTGCTCCTGGAGAACAAAACGAAAAAGAGCACGTGGAAAATCGTGACAAAAACTGAACGAACGAGGTAGAAAAAAGGGAAAAACGCGAGAGAGAAAAATAAGAAAAACTGGAATGAAAAAAAATAACAAAAGAAAACTCGGAGGGAAAATGGAACAAAAAAAAGATGAATGTGAAGAAAAAGGAAAAACGAGGCGAAAAAGGACAGTAAACAAAAAAGAGGGAGAACAGAAAAGAAGAAAGCTAACTGTAAAGTAGGAAAAACGATAAATAAAACAAGTAAGTCAAGAGTGAAAATGAAAACGAACTAGACATAAAGTGAGAGAAAACTGAACAGAACACAAGAAATGAAAATTTTTTGGTGAAAGAGGGGAAATAGCGGAAAGTTGAGGAGGGAGGGTATTGGTAGCTACGCTTAACCCTACCGTCCCTTCATCAATTGTCAAACCACCGTTTCAAAGAAATATTAACTATATGTATGACCGCATTTCAAGGTCAAGACATGAGATTAGTGAACAAAAAAGTAACAATGGAATGAAATAAAATGGAATAATACGGAGGCAGGAAAAATACGAAACGAGAACATAAAAATGGATAATGGAGAAAAAAAGAAAACGGAAGACAAATGAGATAAAACGTAAAACAAAACGTGACAAACAAGGAGCAAAAGCAGCACATATAAAGAGGGAGCCAAAAATTAGAAAACGGGACTGAAAGCAAGACTAGAAAACAAGAAAACGGGCTTGAAAATGATTAAAAAACATAAAAAATAGAAAAAAAAATGAGGAAAGTTGTGAAAGAAAAGGACGAAAAAAGGAATAAGAAATAAAGGGAGTGTGAAAACAGCGGACAGGAAAAAGTAAAAACAAAGGCAAAACGGAGGGAAAACGAGACAAATAAAAGGACGGAAAAAATCTTTAAAAACAAGAGAAAACGAGACAAGGCAGCAACAATGAAAACAAAAGAAACCAGAAGAGAAACGAAGAATAACGAAAGAGAAAAAAGGAGACTGATTGAGGAAAAGAGAAAAACGAAAAACCAGTAAATAAAAGGAGAAAGATGGGTCAAAATGGGAATGAGATGGAAAAATGGGACAAAAAAGAAAGAAACAAAACCAGAAAAAACTGACCACAGAAAGAGGTGAAACTGTAGAGAAAAACTAAGGCGAGACGATGGGAGATACAAAAGAAAAACCGGAGAACAAAGGGAAAAAGGGAGCAAAAACAAAATAAACATGACAAAAAAGAAGAAAAGCCGGAGCATCTAAAGAAAATTACAAATAACAATAAAAAAAGAGACAAGAAACGAAGAAAAAACGAAAGAAAGATAAGATAACTATACCGTTAGAAAAAGAACAGAAAAAAGTGGAAAAACGGGATTAGAAAAGCGAAAAACTGTAACAAAAAAGAACTAAGGGGCCAGCCATATACCACGTGGACAGCTTAGAGGGGGGTGGGGGGTACGTGATTGTCCACGCTTGTCCACGGAAGGGGGGGGGGGGGAGGTGGTATAGAAAATGTCCACGTGGACAAGCGACATTTTTGCAATAAATAGAACTTTCATTTGTGCCTTTTGAATTAATTAAAATTAGGTCACGACGTGTATTGTATTTTGCCTTACAATCAAATGCAGCTCGCCACGAAAAAGAAAATCCATTGACAACGTATTTGAAAAATAACTGGTCTTCCTAAAATGTTCACGTGGACAAAAAATGGAGGGGGGTGGGGGTTGAGTCAATGTCCACGCTCGTACACGGAGGGGGAGGGGGGTGTTGAAATTTGGCATTTTCCACGTGGTATCTGAATGGCCCCTAAACATGTGAGAGATAGAGACGATATATGTCAGTCTTTATTTCAAGTAAAACTTCTTGTCTAATTTCGTTTCCATGTCCAAACTCACAAGTCACATTCCTAGCAAAATTTGAGTACCCATTTCATGTCTAATTCCAAATGAATTTCTTAGACTAAATATAAATCCAATTTTCAATTTCGAGTATAATTTCAAGTCCAATTTAAACTTTTATTTCAAATCCAATTTCAAGTAAAACTTCAATTCTAATTTCAAATTTGAATTTTAAATTCTCTTTAAAGTTCGATTTCATATCTAATTTCGAGTAAAACTTCCAATTTAAATTGCTCCAAATTTAATTCCAATTTTAAATCTGACTTTAAGTTCAATTTGAAATAAAGCTTCAAGCTTAAATTAGTCAAAATTCAAGGCGAATTTAATGTTTGCTCCAGTTTCACCCGCAAGTTCTGAGTTTTAAACCTGATCGGCCAGTATGTTTGTGATAAGTAATATAGATTCGCCATCTTAGGACTACTCGATTTTCCAGGAGCGAAAATTCTTCTGAAAGGTCGGGACCTTTTGATTATATTTATGTGCACGCTAGTGAAAGTGAATGTAGTTTTCGATCACAAGAGATGATAAGACGATAAGTTTAGCAGCAAGTCTAACAAACGATATGAATCAACCTACTAAACGTCTCTTTGTTAGTCACATCCCTGTATTACTACATCCAATCACCACGAAGAACAAACTCTCTCGCGCTATTAAAGATAGAACTAAGGTTTCAACACTGTTAATAAAGCATAGAGTTAATTTTGAACGGCCCTATCCAGTAGGCAACAATATGCATGTATCCCATGAGCAATCCCTTAATTCATTATGACCAACAAGAGAACACAGAAAACATTAGCATTAAACTTCCCCCTCTTCTCAACGATTTACCATATTTGGCATGTTGGCCTTTAAACTGCTGCTGTCACTATTGAATTTTACCATTCTATTCTTTTCCAAGCCTTGTTTTCACCCGACGGGCAATAACACAGCTTTTCCTACCTTAGTTCTGACGTGTCGGCTATAATATTGATAAAGTTTTGGGTTGAATCCAATGACGAACTTTTCCCACACGGTCTTTCCATCGGAACAGCAGTTTTGCAGCTTCGGTCCCGCCGCCAGTCAGCCACCCAGCCAGCCAGCCCGTCCGCCACCCATTGTCATGCATATTCCATAAATCAATGAATTTCCACATTCACACCAAATTATTCAGATTGAACAAAACGATAGGATATCACAACGGCAGCTGGCAGAGCGGCACAAGCTGGCCGTTCTTGCCATCCGGTCGAAGCCCTCCCTCTTCCCCATCTTCCAAATGTGAGTACTTTCATCTTGCTCCAGGGAGATGGACGATGGTTGAGCTATAAATTTATTGTCGAAAATTTGAATAAAGTCGTAAAGAATTTTTATGAACGTCATTACAGTCCTGTGCACTCCCAGGGCGGTCGGAATTTCCAGGACGAAAGAAGCCAACTCCAATTCCAATGTTTACAAAACCCGCAAGCAACGAGCCGAATTATGAACCGTACAATCATTAAGTGTGTAGACGACTATACGTGGCTGCTTTGCTTGTTTTAAACATTCCTGAAATAGCTCGGAAGTTTTATGCCGAACTTTCCGCCGGATGCCGGCAGAAGAGAACGATAGGCTGCAGCAATATCAGCAAGGCTTACGATGCTCTACCTATGCACTGATTTGTTCTAGCAGCTGGGCCGATAGAGAGTCACACTCTGCAGGCACTCGATGCAACGGTTCGCTGGCTAGATGCAATAGTGTGCCTACGAGTTAGTTAGTTTTGCGCGGCGAATTTCACCGCTCTCGACGAAGTAGTAGTTTTTCGGATGAAAGTTTCCGAACAACAACGGTGACTCCACGAAACTTGTTCCGCAGTGCCGAGAGAAGTGAATAGTTTAGTGTCGTGTTCCGAATGCAATGCAAATATACAATCGCTTTGAGGTATGCCAGATTTTCACACTGGCTGCCGGAGATACTATTCCAGGATCGGCCCAATAAAGGGGCTTCGAGGATGTAGGTTAAATGAACTGTTTTTATGGTAGCCGGGAAGAGCTGCACTAAAGCTGTCTGCTATTAAGAACTTTGCCATTTATTGCGCTGCACAGTAATATCGAGTTTCGGGTAGGTCTTAAATTTTAAAAGCCAACTGCTAACTTCGAACAAGTTTAAAACAAGAGATCTACTAGATCGTTTCAGCGCTGGTGATAAAACAGGGCCGGGCTGGGATTCGCTTGTAAGATTCTAGAGATACTATCCTAGTCTAAAATAATTTCAGCGTAGAATTACAGGTCATCACTTTTTATAATTCTTAATCTTCCCAAATGGCCACCGGGTAAACCAGACGAAAACGAAATATAGTGCAAAACAATTGGCAGTAAAAACCTTCGTATATTGTAGATAGGTAAACATTGCTTCCATTATTAACCCATTAATGGGTTAAGTCACAGGAATCCATGTACAGCTAGTGTAGCGCAAAAAGATAAAAACACAAATAGCAAATAATATAATATTCTTCCGAAACCATCAAAACAATTAACTAACGTTCATGCTTATTCAATTAATACTATCAAACATGAATGCTGTTGCTAGAGACAAAATCGGAGAATGTAAAATTTCAAATCTTACTTCCGCTCTATTTGTTGCGTTCTATCGTATTAATGAGCTGTGCCAAAAAATTCTAGAAAATTTAAGTCTTGAAAATGAGATATTATTGGCAATAATCACACCATATACAGTTCAATCGTCTGTGTTTGGGAAGAAATCGTAGAGAAAATTACTCTGAAGAAGATTTGACGATATTTTTAAAAATAATAATAAACTACACGCAAAATAATCCACACGTTCTTTCTACGTAAAACATCACGTAAATGTCTCTATAACCCTTTAAGCCCGAGCCCTCACAATTGTGTAGGTGAGACATGACTACTTTTAAAAATTTTTCCTTTCCTTTCTAAACGTCGTACTTTTACGTATATGGTGCCAATCTCTTGTGTAAACACCGTAACTCATAAAAAAATAGAAAATAGCTGAAAAGAAGTTTTCTTTTGTATTTGGATTAATTATTGTCTAGTCTTCAAAATCTTGTGAAAACAGCAAAAAGTTTTATCTGTCGTATTTTCTTATTGGATCCGTATTTCGAAATTGCTTAGATAAAAAATTATTGGTAATAAGTATTTGTAATTGATGTAATTAAAAATTTACGAGAAATAACTTTTAAAACTTACTTATGCACATTGATTTTCATACCTACACAATTGTGTAGATTCGGCCTTATTGCATACCTACTTTAACCTTTACGTTCCCGCCGGTTCTTCAAAAATTAGTGTACTTGCCGTTACACTTTTGGCTCTTTCTTTACTATTTTTTGATCGATTTTTATACAACTTGTCTTCAAAGAACCACCTTAGATTGACCTTCAATGAAAAAATATATTAGCAAATTTTGGATCCATTTTCCCGGAGATATTCCAGATCGCAGTGGGATTATTTTTTCACGTCATAAGTAATACATAAAATAAAACGAAATTTGCTGTTGCCATCTCATTTTGAGTCAGTAAGAATGAATACATTATACTGTATAGCATTCGTTCATGCTCCACACTACGGAATTTCCGTTTAGAGTACTACCAGAACCTAAAACTGGTCATTTATAAATTGTAAAATAATAAAGAAGTGTGGCAAATGATGCATTCAACTACGGGATTTTCTAAGACCAATTCTTGGATCAACATTTGAATGTTTTTAAGCCAATCTGGACGTTCCGGTATATCTGTTGTATTAAGGTTAGTTAAAACTTAACTTGCAAAAAGTTGCGCGTATTTCCATAGCTACGTAGCGACCGTTCCGCTGCTTCAGAAGCTGAAGTCTATGAGCCTCGAAGCGATAATCTCGCTCTAAGCTAAATGAGGTCAACCCTATTCAATTCTGTGGACTTCGTTACACAAAATAATTAGGTTTTTCATGTTTTGTTTTTTCAAAGCCTAGCTTGGTATAGTCCAAAAAGGGTAAAAAATGTTAAAAATAGGGGAAAATGAGCAAAATGGGGCACAGGATGACAAACAGGAAAGCGGTGGGCACCATGCGATTCTCCGGAAAATTTTACATAAGATCACCTACATTTTATCAGCCTGCAGGCCATATCTTATTTGCATCCGTTTTTTCGGCTCGTTTATGCCCATAGTGCAATGGTATAAGATAAGGCCGAACCCTCACAATTGTGTAGGTTGCTAAATTTAGCAAACATTTATTGCAATGTGTAGAATACACTGGTTTTGGTAATTTATATTTAATTTAATTTATATTGATCCAAAAACCAAAAATATCGTAACTAAAACACTCCGTGCTTAAAGGGATAAAAAGTTACGCGATTTTCAGTTGATTGTATTAGAAATATAAAACATCTATCTGATGTTCACATAAACGCATTAGAATTCTTGCTAAGTATCTTCGGTTTAGGTTAATAGTACAGGAAAAGTTTGATGGAAAGTATTCACATCTTTTCCCTTAATTTCTACGTGAAAATTATTTTGAGTGTAATTTATTCTTCTTCGAGCACATCGATACGTTTGTCTGAAAATTGAAAAATCGATAAGGCGGGAAATGGAAAAATCAAGAAATCGAAAATCAGGAAGTCGATAAAACCACAAGTCAAGAGCCCTAGAAATCAAAAAGTTGGAAAGTCAAAAAGTCAAAAAACCAGCTAAAACATTTTAAATCGAAAATACAAAAAATTGTGAAGTCAAAAAGTTCAAAAGTTGAAAAACTGAAAAGTCCATAAGACGAAAATCCATAAAGTCGAAAGGTCAAGACGTCGAAAACACGAAAATCAACAAAAAGAATAATTAAATTAAATCGAAAAACCGACCAGTCAAAAAGTTAAAAAGACGACAAGTCGAAACGTCGAAACACAGAGAACAGATATCCATTCAGGAACAAATTTTTCGGGAATTCTTGGATAAAATTTCAAATTAAAATCACCTAATATGCTAGCGTCACCACCACTATAGTTTCCCAACTAAATGATTCTTTTGATTTGCACACTGACAACCGTTGACTCCTTTGGCGCTAGTATATATGGACTATAAGCGTTATGCTAGCGCCAGATGCTAGCTGTTGTGAGTTTAGTGTAGAATTTTATGCGCCTTTAGCGACACCATCACTATAGTTTCCCAACTAATTTGACATTAGTTTTATCCAAGTGGAGACCTTTCGCTTGGATGTCTGTTCTCTGCGGTCGAAACGTCGAAAAGTCTAGATGCAATAGTGTACCTCCGTCACAGTCACTGTTGACTGGCGTATGATTGAAAGGTCGAATATTCAAAAATTCGGAAGAAATGAAAAGTCAAGGGGGAGTCGAAAATTCGAGATCCTAAATTCCCATGAAAATTCGAAAAGTTGGAAAGTCAAAAAGCCGAGAAGTCGAAAAATTAAAATGCCGAAAAGTCAAAGTGTCGATAAATCGAATCCCGTAAATTCGAAACATCTAAAAATTGAAGTGTCGAAAAGTCAAAAAGTCGAAAGCCAAAAAACCGAAAATTCAAAAAGTGGAAATTCGATAAGATGTAGATTTGGAAAGTCGAACAGTTAAAAGGTAGAAAAGTAAAAAAGTCGTGAAGTTTAGAAGTAGACAAATCAAACTCGAAATATCAAAAAGCCAAAAAAAACAAAGAGTCGAAAAATATGAAAATCAAATATTCAATGAATCAAAACGTTGCATTCAAACAAACGATGTCATTAAATTGAAATCTCGAAAACGAAAATTTGAAAGTCAAAAAGTCGGAAGATCAAAAGAAGTATATTCAAAAAAATCGTCAGAGCAAGAAAGTCACCAATAGAAAATCCAAGAGCTAAAAAGTCTCAAAGTCGACAACTCGAGAAGTTGAAAAGTCGAAAGGTAGAAAGGTAAAAAGTAGAAATTGAGAGTCAAAAATTCATTTACGGAATAAAACAGGTCGAAGCGATTAAAAATCGAAATGTTGGAACGTCAAAAAATGGAAAACTCGAAAAGTCGAGAAAATGAAAAATCAAGTATGCGAGGAGTCGAATGCCAAAATGTCAAAAAGTCGAAACGTCGAAAGGTCTTGAAATCGAAAAGTTGAGATACAATCATGTGCCTACATCACAGTTAAAAAGTGGAAATCATAAAGTAAAAAGTCTAAAAGGTCGAAATTTTGATTAAAAAAATCGTGAAAAATTCAAAAATCTAAAACACGAAAGCTTGACAAATCGTAGAGTTGACAACCCAAAGGTGCAGAAACCGTGCAGTTGAGAAGCCGAAAATTCATAAAGAAGATAAACTTCTCAACGAAGTCTAGAAAGTCGGAAATTCGAAAAATCTAAAAATAAAAAATTAGTAATTCCTCGACATATAGCGAATTTATTTTTATTTTCGGCAATCAAAAACGAAAATTATTTATTTGACCGGATTTAGTCAAATAAAAGGGAAACCTTTCAAAACCGTTACGTTATATTAAAGTTGCTTTAAATCGAGGTTGCCTTATATCGAGGTATTACTGTAGTTGAATAATCAAAAAGCCCCATAATCGAAAACTCAAAAAGTCGAAAAGGTGAAAAATGAAGAAGTTGTGTACTCTCAAGTCTTTTCTTACAAGTTTTTTTAAGATTTTTGAATTAACTTGTTTTACGTGTTTGTGAATTAACGTGTATTTGTTTTTTAATTGCACTGAAGTTTTTTTTATACGGATTGTTTTTTTCGATTACTCAAATACGGTGCAACTTAGGGACCACTTACAAATTATGTAACGAATGTCGGACCTCCCAAATGCATTGAGTAATAAGTGAATGGTCCCTAAGTTTCCCCGTTCTTAATAATCGAAAAAACAAACTGTGTAAAAAAGTACTTGAATGTACGCGGTTTTTTACAACATTTTTCGAATTACCACGATCTTTACAGCGTTTTTTCTATGACTTTGAATTAACGCGATTTTTTACGTCGATATTTTAAACAGTTTTTATGAAAATTTTCAAATTACCGGGGTTTTTTTAAATGGTTTTCTTCTAAGCACCACGTATCCCACGTGTAAAAAAAGACTTGAGTGTAGTTGAAAAGTAAAGTAAAGTCAAAAAATCAAAAAGTTGAAAAATCGAAAAGTTAAAAAGTTAAAAAGAGCCTAAAACCCAAAAATCGAAAATTAAAATATTACAAGAAGTAAAAAACCGTAAACCTAAACATTAAAAAGTTAAAAAGAGTCGAAGCTGTGAAGGTGAAAAGTCATAAAATCTAAAAGTTAAAAGTTCAAAACGTCATGAAAAGTCTAATGCCGAAATGATGCAAAGTCGAAAAATCCAAAAGTAGAAAAGTTGAAATGTCGATAAGTCGAGATGCAATAGTGTACATAGATCACAGTTAAAAAAGTCGAAAAGTTCAGTTAACGTCATAGTTAAACGTTGAAATCGAAGGACGCAAAAGACGAGAAGCGTAAAGTCGAAAAGCCAAAGAGTCAAAAAGTTGAGGAGTTGAGAGGTCGAATAGATGAGATGTCGAAAAATTTGAGAGTGAAAATGGTAGGAAGTCTGAAAGTACAAAAGTCAATTCGTTTAAAATGTATGTGCTAAAATGTCGACAGCTAGAAAGTCGAAAAGTCGAAAAATATAAAATCAAAAATTCAAATAGTCGAAAATATAAAAAGTTAAAAAACTATAAACATCGAATATTCATGTAGTTGCAACATTGAAAACCCAAAAAGTTGAATGATCAAGCATTTAAAAAAATTATCAAAAATCAAAAGTCAAATTCGAAATCAAAATTGAAAAACTGAAAAATCGAAAAGACTAAAAGTCGAGAAGGTGGCAAGTCGAGATGTCGAGAAATAGAGAAGTCGAGAAGTTAAAAAATAAAAAAGTCGAAAATTCGAAACGCTGCGAAGAGCTAAAAGTTTAGAAGTCGAAGTGTTGGTCGAAAATCGAGAAATCAAAAAGTCAAAAAACCGAGCAGTCGAAAAATAATAAAGTTAAAAATCCAAAAAGTGGAAATCGAAAATTTAAAAATTTTAGAAACTAAAAAATTTAGAGATGAAAAGTCAAAAAACGTCTAAAAAGTGGAATGTCGAAAAGCCGAAAAATCAAAAAGTCGAAAAACAAAAAGACGTAAAATTCTAAATAACGAAAATTCATGCATAGTTGAAAAATCAAAAGTCGAAAACTCGAAAAGCTGAAAAATTGAGAGATCGAAATGTCAAAAATTAAAAAAAAAGTCAAAAATCGAAAAACTGAGGAATCGAAAAGTCAAAAAATCGACAAAGCCAAAGTATTCGAAATGTTGAAATGTCGAGAACTCGAAAATTCGAACAGTGAAAAAATCATAGAGCCGAAATGTCACAAAGTCGACAGACAAAAAATCGGAAATTCAAATAGTCGAAAAATCGAAACGTCGAAATGACGAAAATCGGTCAAGTCGAACAGTCGAAAAGAAGAAAAGTGAAAAAGTCGAAAAGTTGAAAAACCGAAATGTTAAAAATCAAGAATGACTAAGCGAGATGTCGTGAAGTGGAGAAGTCGAAAAGTCAAAAACGAAAACTCGAAAATTCAAAACGTTGCGAAAAGTCAAAAAGCCGAAAAGTTTGGTAGTCGAATAATCGAAAAGTCGAGAAATCTTCTAATCGAGAAATCAAGAAAACGAAAGCCAAAAAGTCTTAAAATCGAAAAGCCGAGCTGTCAAAAAAAAACATAAAGTTAAAAATCTAAAAAGTCGAAAGATCGAAAAGTCAAAAGTTGAAAAATCTAAGAGTTGACAAGCTAAAAGTCGAAAAATTGAAATGTCGTAAAATCGAGAAATGGAAAAGTCTTAAAGCTTAGCTTAGGTTAAGTAGTCATAAAGTGGAAAAGTCTTAAAGCCAAAAAATCGAAACGTCTAAAAATCGATGTATCGAATGTAATAAGGCCATTGCAAATTATTTTTAAAGTTTTTGTCCCCCCGCCCTTCAAAATTGGCTCTAAAAATCGGGGGGCAAAAAGGAAATTGGTAAACGTGAGTAAAATTTTTTGTATAAAATCTATTATTTGTGGATTTCACAGCCTAAAAAACTCAAAAAAAGAGTTTACGGAGTGTTAACGCTTCTGGCAAGAAACAAAAGTAAAAGTGCAAATAATGTAATTTCCGAAAATCGGCAAAAATTTTTTTTTCGGCCTTGACTCTATTTTAGAAGGTTTTTGCATGGAAAATATTAACTTATGTATGAAAAGCAAGAACAGATTCGGGTTTCACGATTGAATTTCAAGTAAAAATTCCTAAAAATCTCAATTTGTTTTGCGTGATTTAAAAAATTTCTTTGTTTTTTTTCGGCACACCCCCCCCCCCCCCCCCCCCCACCTTCAGTTGCCCAGCATGCGAAGGACAAAAACTTTAAAACATATTTGTAATGACCTAATCGAAAATTCAAATAGTTGAAAAATCGATAAGTCAAGAAGTCGAAAATTGCAAAACATGAAACGTCGAAAAATTGGAAGTCAAAAAGTTGAAGGATCGAAAATTCGAAAAGTTGAAAATCGGAAAGTTGAGTCGAGAATCGATGAATCGAGAAGTCGAAATATTAAAAGGCCGAAAAGCCGAAAAGTTAAAAAGTGAAGTAAAAGAGTCGAAAGATCTGTAGGCAAAAGATTGAAAAAATCACAAGGGTAATTCTCACTGAAACGGGACCACTACTGACACGAGGTGTTCAAATATTGGAACTTTTGCACTTAATTGGTTGAAAATGGTTAAAAATAAGAATTACACTTTGACTATCTCGAAATAGTGGACCCCTCGTTCGCCAAGGGGCCTAACAGTTTAAAAAAAAGTTGAATTTTGAGTAAACATTGAGATTTATATCATGTGATATTTCATAAACTTGCCATGAAACAACTAACAAATGGCCCGGTTCTGTAAAGAAGAAGAACAGGGCTCTCAAATGGAGTAAAAATCTTTCTAACGGCCATCTTGGATTTGGTCGCCATATTGGATTTTTTTAAAAATATCCGTTTTCGCCATGAGTCCCCCAGCCGATTTTCATTTTAAGACCACCATTACAAAGCTGAGAAAAAATGCTACAAGAAACATTCATAAAATTAGGTGTGCAATGGCATTAGCCCATTAAGCCCCACACTTTTGCCAGCAGGGTAGAAAATTGAAACTTTAAGGAAAATTTTCTTTCAGGTCAACTAAGAAAAAGCCGCTGACATGTATTTTTAATTTTGACCCTGTGTCCCGCAACACTATGTAGCGAAAACGCAATGCTGGGCGTTAGGGGTAAAGGTTGTAACATTAAATTTGAGTCCATGAAACTGTCGTTGCTGTCACTCAATTTCTCCAGATATTCCGAAGGCAAAGTTACTTTAACGATTTTATTACGCTCTTATCACAACGGCTGCTCCATCTGCCATCAGTATTTGAAGCTGCGAATTCTATGTCATGTAAACTTTTGTAATGTTTCCGGGATATTTTGAACAAGTAAAAGATAAGATTTACATTCATTTGATTAATAAAAAGCAACGACATCAAATGCAACACCGCAGCGAACGGACGAAAACAAACGTTCCCGTTGCAAATTTTGAACATCGTTTCTTCCTAGCGTTGCGTTCTCGCAACGCAAAGCTTAAAACCTATGCTAAAATTACAAAAATAATCAAAATTATGAAACAAAACTTTTTGGCAAGCAACCGTTTCTTACTAACACTGGTTAATAGGTCAGGCGTTAAAAGAGGTAAAATCGAGTTTTATGACCAGTCGATTAGATTTTTTCCAATCTTTCTTTGTTTCTCAGTGTCCAAGTTGATATCTTAAACCGGGCCTCCTCTAGAATCGAAAGAAAGTGCATTGCGTTTTTGCAACGCTGGGAGAAAATGGGTTAACTGAAAAACAACCAGTTAGCAAGGTTCACACTTTTCATATAATTATTGTGATATTTCCAAAATTTGCAATGAAACAAACTACAAACGACAGTTTTGTAAAGAGGAGAGAAAAAACCGTGGCCATGTTCTGCATCCCACGGAAATTCTCTCCAGCCAATATTCAATTGACAACACGGGATATTTTTCCACTGCACTGCACTATTTTTCCTACCACATCATATATTTGAAAATAGTTTGTTCTTGAAATGCAACACTCAATTTTGAAAGCATCCACAAATCAACCAGCAATCGTGCGAATCACTACTACCATCTCGAAACAACCTGCCCTGCCGTGGGCCCCGGTAGAAATCGGTTGTAAATGGTTCTGGCAACCGCAAAGCAGAAACTACAGCTCGTTAGCTGCTGCACGGCAGGCAGGCAGGCCTTTCAGCCGTAAAGTATGCGCTCGAAAAGTTTTGAAGTTCTGATTCACCGATTTGAATATCGTTTGCCAAGGCCAGCTACAACCGGGATAGAGAGGAGGTAAAGTTTTCCACCATCATACTGTTGTTGTTGTTGTTGTTGTTGTTGTTGGAGCGATAGTACCGGAACCACTCGAACAAGTACTACAAAGTACTATCGAGCAACGATGTGGTCGAGATGAAAGCGTTTGTCAGCGAATTCGAAATGTAAACAGAGGAAACACTTATCCGCATGTTCGGGTGCATCCGCAATTAGATGTTTTGACTACTTTTTCGCAGAAAGTAATTTTCAAACGTTAATAGCCTGAACTACAGTAATATTATTCTCATTGGCCAACAGCTTTTTTGTGATCTCCCAAACTGATATTTATCGATTAACAATACTCACTACAGGTTACCAAGGCTTATAATTTTAAATTCAAAGATTACATGCACTGTAACAGCATAAATTGTACTGTATTACTAAGCAATGACATTTCCTTAATTCCACTTTCCAGTGCTCGGTATCTTGTGGCAGCGGCATTCAGGTCCGTAGCGTTGAATGCATGGACTCGAGCGGCCATCTGAGCAATCAGTGCGACCCTAAGACTAAACCACCGTCCGGTCAGCAGTGTACGACCGGCATCGGATGCAGCGGTAGTGATTTGTCGGGCTCGTCACCCCTAGCAGCTATCATCGCGTCAACGTCATCCGGATCCAGCGGTGCTGGACCAACCGATGACAGCAGCATGCACACCAATCACGGCAATGGAGCTTCTTCGATGAGCGAAAAGCTCGTTCACGTGGAACGAGATCCCACACTGATGACGTACAACGACCAGCCGTACTACGCTCAACCACTGCGACAGGATCGGCTTCCGAAAGCGGAGAAAATCGTATCCCAGAGGGTACCCAGCGAGGCAACGTAAGTATATCAGGATTCCACTGATTTCAGTGATGCACAACGTTTCCAACGAACGAAAGTGTAGCCACGGTTAGTTTGCTCGTATTTTTCGATGATAATTTTATCCGCAATCATTTCGCGGCCCAAATCTCATGTGTCATGCTTGGTGGAAAACCGATAACCAATGCAGACAATGCACCGTGTTGCAGCACGGCAGCAGCGACAGCAGGACCGTTGGTACCTATCATTTGAGAACCATGACGTGATCTGCTGCACTTTATGTCGTGTTCCATCCATCCTCCAGCGGAACTACTGATTTGTGGCCAATCAAATCATGACTCAACACAAAGAACGTTACGAGTCGTTTTTGCTACAACAAGAGAGAAAGTAAATTTCAAGTAATGGTTTCTTGAAGAAATATTTATTTAAGGGATAAGATAATAAAATCTGAATGGCAGCTGGTTTTCCTGGCAGCATTGATTGAAAGGGAACATTGAAAGAGCACTGCATTGCCGAATGCCGATGGCTTCCTAATGGATTACTTACTGCAGTGCAATTTTGAATTAGAATTATCATACAATGCACTACATACGCTCTTCCGCACTATGCCGTTATGTGCTAATTCTTAACGGCCATTTCCCAGTAATCTTGTTTCACGAGAATAGACAAGGATTTCCTAGAAATTTTATTAGTCCTAGCAAAAGCTATTTTTAGGAGTTGGATTTGAATGAAAATTTCAACATAACTGCGGCAATTGAAAAAACAATGTTAATAAACCCGAGCAGGAGCGGAGAGCAAACTGATATGAATTATGAAAATGTGTTGTATGTATGAAAAATGTTATGTGTTATGAAAATCGAATAACTCGTATCTAAATTTGGTCTTTTTTTGGTTGACATAGTTGGTAAAATAACAAATAATAAAATCAAAATTTTGCTCCTTTAAGGACAAATTTCATTCTGTTATCTGAATAACAAACCAATAACATGACTGTATCCAGAGTTTACAATAACATATTTTAGTATTATTAGGGTATTGAATAACAAACGCAGTAGTATATGAGATATTAAAAAATCATTTTATAAAATATTTATAATCTAGAATCTCTTCATTCAATAATTTTTTTTATGAAATATATCGAATGCCATTTTAAGGTCAAAATAAGATATGATAACAAACTCAGTTATTAAACTCACCTCATAACCACTGTAAAATATCTACTCAATAACAAAATGTGTTATCAATGTATCTCCATATCTATTCAATAACAAAATATAGCATTATAACACAGTTTGATTTTGTTTTTATATTATTTTGCTCTTCGCTCCTGCTCAGGAACGTCTGTTATGTTTCCGAAACTGTGTATGAAAGAAAATTATTTTAAATCAAAGGGCAAATTTTATAAAGAAACATAAGGGGTACCCATGGGAAACCATGTACTTTACATTATACTTTAATGTGTGAGTTTTTCATGACGAGCATAGAAAATAAATCAAATAAAAAAAATCTCCTACCAAATCATTGTTGATGGCGATATGTGGACAAAATTTTTGTATGTTTGATGAAGAAGAACTTGAGCAATGTTTTGAAATTATTAACAACATTTACAAGGGCGGACATTGGTTTTACGCTCAAAGTTAAATAGAATGGTAGCTTCGCGTTCCTTGTGGTTATTGTGAAACAAAAATTAGGATATTTTTAATTTGATGCATGGAGTTTGTTGAAAACTCACGAATAATAAACAGAAACCTAGCAATATTTTCAACTAAAAATAGTTTCCAGCTGATCATATGGTGGAAAGATGAATCTGTCAATAAAATTGAATCAGATCGTTCCAATATTCTTAGTCGCTTGAAGTAAAAAAAATTCTTCCATCAATATTGGTCACCGTGAAAAAGCTTAAATTAGACAAACTGAAAGAAGCTGAAATAGGGTTTATTTCTAATTCCCGTCGTAGTAAGTAAAGCCATTCTAATTTTCATCATTTGTTGAATGGATTTAATAAATACTCCTAAAGTTCTTGTGCTGATTGGACTAAAACACATCCCTTCCGATCCGTGAACTTTGAAATCACTGACAAGCGATTATTAAAGCATATTATTGAAATTACGCAACTGCCTTTATTTCTTAAATTCGTCGTACCGTTTTAAAATCCGTCCATCAAAATTTTTCATCGTCCGAACTAAAAATCACAACAATGTTTACGAAGTTAACCCGCATGTATTTGTGTAGGACGGCATGACAAATATTATTCTGCAAAATTTCTGCATGTCAGATAAGTTTTCCTGGCTGTAGAATAACGACAATGCCTTGCGTGAGTTATTTTCATTTATGAATGACGGAAATTAAACGATTAGTCGACATTTTCTTCTTCGTCGCACGAAAAAACGTAGGAAATTTGGCTGGTAGGACTTCTTCAATGATAAAAAGCATTTAAATAGATCTCAGCTCGCTTTGATTGATCGCCCCAGCTAGCATTTTCATGCATTTTCATTTTCATTTTCATGCATTTTCATGTATAAAAAAAGGTAAAAATCAGCATTACGTACAGATATACATGCTAAATAAATCGTATTTCATGCGCAAAATTGGCATATCCGTACTATTTTGGAGGCGATATACGTGATTGCGAATAATTTTGAGCGTTACGACTATATAAGTATTTATATACGATAATATCCGATTAAACGCGAGTCGCTCCATACTACTCTACGATTTTGTGCTGAAAATCGTATATATGTCAGTCATTATCATTATATACGACAGAAAATCAACTTGATCCCACTTTATCCAGCTTTAGTTACGATTTCGAGTTTGTTAGGAGATGTTTACGATAGTTTTCGTACATTGATGCTAGCTGGGGCGTATGATAGACAACAAACTAAAATATTAGGCAATAACTAGTTTTGCATGGTGTGTCATAAAAATGCTGATATTTTTAATAATTTGTGTTGGATAGAACGGGAATAGGCAATTACGACGAAGCAGCAACGTACCCTATTTCTTTCAAGAAACACGTGGTCGAAATCACCAAAGCAAACAAAAAAGCACATAAATTGATACCTTGCCATTTTAGGTTCAAAGTAGCGGAAGACTGCCCATTAGCCTCTGAAAAGTCAGGGTAACACGCGATGCTTCATTTCGTTATTTTTTTCAACTCGGCCTTAAATCACTGGTTGCCAATTTTCCAGGCGCTTCAAAATTCCGAAATCACCTTCGACCTAGTAGAGCCTACTTACATATTTGGTTCCTCTGCCCCTGGTTCCGGTAGCGTTTTTGAAGAGAACGGTTATCACCACACTAGCATCCTTACGACGTGTCCGGCTTCTGTAATCCTTTAGCTGTCAACAGTGCCTGTAACTCGTGTTCACCCATCTCCACCGGACCCGTTGCCAACATAGGTGACTTGTGCTGCTTCAAGCAGTCGTCTCCATTTAACTCGATCTTGGCTCACTTATCACCAATTTCCCAGTCGTCTCAGAAGTCGCCAGTCGTTTCGATCTGGATGAGCCGTCTTGCACGGTTCCTGGTGCCGGTGGGGAAGCTGAAAAGAACAGCTTTCGTCGTACGATCGACCAGCATCTTCACGATGTGTTCGAGCCACCGTAGCCAACCGATTTTCCCCAGATGTATGACGGGAATACCTTCAAGAAGTGCATGTGGCATCCGCAGCGTATTTCGCTCGAACACGGCAAGAGTGCGTATGTCCTTCACGAACAGCGTCACAGCTTCAAGGCCATACAGAATTACCAGGCTTATAAAGCTTTTATACATTGTCAGCTTCATGCGGAGGCGTATGCTTCTAGATCGATAAAAGCAGTGTAGACTCGATTTCCCGCTTTAATACGCCACTGAATCTTCTTACTAGAGTTGTCCGTGATCACCAGCGTGGATTCCTAAAACACGAACTAATCCAACACCTCTGGTTCGTCGCCGTCAACGATCATCGTTCGTGGGTGGTGAACGTTTGTCTCCTTTGAGCCTCTTCCTTTAATGTATTTGGTCGTCGATGTATTTATTTTTAGCCCAATCCTCATAAACTCCGCTTACAATCTGGCGTAGATTGCCTCCGCCGTCGCAAAGTTCCTTGCTATGATATTGAAATCATTTGCCTAGGAGTTAGCTACCTCGGTGAAAATCGCGCCTCTTGTTTCGATACCCGCTTGTCGGATCACCCTTGAGGGATGGCATGAAGAATAAGCCGTCACCTTGTCTCAACCTTCACCTGCGTCTCGAAGGCACTTAAGATACTTGTCCCGAGATAGCACGATACTATGTAGCTCCAATCAGTCGCGTCAGTTTGTCCGGCAAACCAGGTTCGTGCATTATCTGCTATAGCCGGTCTCAATCGACTGTATCGTATGCTGCTTTGAAGTCAATGAAGATAAGATGCGTTAGCACGTTGTACTTCCGACATTTCTACAAGTTTTGTCGGATGATACAAATTTGGTCCGTAGCAGTGCGTGTTCCCGAAAGGCCTGTCGGATAATTCACTACGAAATCTAGTGATATCAATGACAGCCGGCGTAACAGGATCTCGGAGAGTACCATACATGGCGTTTACCAGTGTTATGCCGGAATAGATGCAGAGCCGATCACCCTTTTTGTAGATGGGACAAACCATCCAATCCATGCCAATAGGTGGTTCTTACTGGCGACTTTGCTGGTCTTCAGTAACCCGATTTCTCGTTTGACTTCTTAGAAATCAGGTGCTGGAACGTTACTATCTTCCATGGGCAGTACTAGGATGATTTTCTTTCGCCTTCTTCTGCAACGTCGTTATTGAGGTGTTCATCGACGAATTGCTTCCACTTCTCGTCCATCTCTAGACCACCTCGCGCTCGTTAGTGACGAGATTTCTTCGCTCGTCCCTACACATGTCAGGTTTAGGTGTGTAGCCCTTACGGGATTGGTTCAGCTTCTCGTAAAACTTGCGCGTGTCATTAGCTCAAAATAGTTGTTCTAATTCATCACGACCTCTGTCCTCCTTTTGGTGCTTGTTACTCCTCAGGATCGTGGTTAATTGGTTCCTTGCAAGTCGATAATTGGTCAAGTCTCCCTAATGGCAATGCTTACAAAAATTTACCATACCATTTTTGTTTTCTCCACCGCTTGTTGGCATCCCCGGGATATACTCCGGAACTCTTCACCCAGTATCGCAGTAGCAGCCTCTCCGATAGTTGAAGCCCCTAACTCCTCAAAAGAAGCCAGTGGCTTATCCAGTATTCGCGCATAATTCTCGGTAGATTGCTGGTTTTTTTATTAGAGACGTTTTAACCACTCTGTGATGTATCATGCAGCTATCAGTATCTTTGGCTCGAGCAGTGCGTTCCTCACAATCCTGCAGCTAGCTGATGATCAGAGTCAATATTCGCATCCCGCTAAACGTACGTATGTTCGTGTCCTTAGAACAGAATCAACCATCTGTAACCGTCGGCTTAGTCTCCACCCAAGTTTTGGGAGACTGTCGCGTGTGTAAAATGTTTGAAAAATGTCACGAAATAAAATGTCAAGATAATAGTTGAAATACTCTATTGCGAACAGCTTTCCCCGGCGACGTACGCAGCCACGCATCAATGGTTACCACCCACCCACCACCACGGGGCGAAAAAATGGAGTCAAGCTCGAGGGGATGCGCTGTGCTATCCCTCGCTATGTATTTGACAGAGGATAACATCGCGCTTCCAAAACTGTCAACGCTTTCAAAAGTGTCAAATTTCAATGGCAGTGACATAGCGAGAAAAAAAAGAAAAAAGCAAAACATCGATTTTCATTGTTCGATGTTGTACTCGCTGCTCTCGTTAATGGCGCATTCCCTTGGTCAAGCTAGTGCGGATTGAGAATGGCAAGAAAACGATCAGTCAGAGAGAGAGAGAGAGAGAGAGAGAGAGAGTATGGTTCTTGGCGCGAAAAAAAGGTCTTAGGTCGTTGGACATAACATAAATGAAGCCATTACCTTGTCTGAAGTCCAACCGTCAAAAGTTAATCATAGCAGTACACTAAAATGAACAAAAAAAGCAGAATAAGGCCAAAAGGATGAGTTCGATTAAATACATAAGTTAGAGGAAAGATAGAAGTGAATGATAGAAACATAGAAAGCTTGAAGGAGGAAAGGATAGACGTATATAACGAAGCAAACAAAAGGTATGGCTATTCAAAAATTCTACCAGAGTCCCGACCTTGACCGCCTTGAACCGGATGCTAAAAACCCTCTCGCTCTTAGGACCCCTGTGCTTACCCTGTATTTACCCCGATTACCTGACGTTACCAACGTGACCCGGAACTGTACCTGAGTGTACTGAATTTGGTCCTCACGTCCGCCGCTGCCACTACGATCGTCAACCCCGAAGCTGAAAGAGCGTCCCTGCCATCGACGCCATCGCAGTAACGTCTCGTCGTCGCCATCGCGCTTGACCCTAAGTGAGCCCGCAGTTGGAACGCCGGAAATTTGCCATCGAACCCCGTTCCAACATCGCCGACCTTACCGCAATTGGATCCCGGTCAACATCTCCGCCGGAAGTTAAACCCCGAATCCAAAAAGGTAGGAGTTACCGATGGGAAAATCCGTCAATAAAGGGAATAGTTTGAGGAGAAGGTTTTCAAGTGTTTCCTTGATAATAAGTCGCGAAGTCTCGTAAGTGCTGGGTAGTTACGACCCCATCAGCTACACATCTCTGTGAACGTGCTTAATCTGGTTCATAGTACATTCGTCAAGTGATCTTCAGATGGTTTTGTGTATATCTATGCGCGAAAAAAAGGAAATTTGGATCACCAGGCCTTGGCCGTTATTGTTCGTGTCGTTGTGCAGGTTATGGGCTCTCCCACCGATCCACGCATTTTTTCTCTGCTCCCGGATTCATATCCTAGATGAAGATCTTAATATTCTGTGATGAACAGTTGTCACCCGTTGCTTCCAGCCGCGTATAACACGCTTTCCTCACATCGCCGGGTCTACTATCGTGCCCGTCAGAGCATCATAAAAAACGGCCCTTTCGCCTCAATAGACACATCCTCTCGTTGATCGCTTTCCAATGGAAAACCCCACTTAATATCTGGACGCACTGCTAATTTTGCTGCAGCGCTCCTAGTGGTCGGATCTGCTAAAGGACCATCAAAAGGATTCGTCAACCCTAGTAGAGATTGGGTAACCAACCCCGGTAGAAACAAAAGTCGTACGCGGGAGGGAAAGAGGCACTTAAGTGAATGCTGAGTATTGGCACGTCTGTCCCCACGTTAGGCACGACGGCTCTTGATGATGGCTCAACCACAGACTAACAGACGTAACACTGAAGCCTCATTCCATCGCCAATAAAAACGATAATTTCAAATGTTCACTAAAACCAAGACTCAGACAACAGTCGCTAGGCGAGAACGCCACCCGCTGGCGCTGGCGCTGTTGTCAAATAATATACAAGTAAATTTATAGCATTGCTAAATTTATAGCAAGCTGCTTTGCGCAGCCCGCAGACTGCACCATGTGATGCTAGTGTTTTTTCAAGTCTTAGGGGTGTCATTGAAACGATGTTTTGTTAGAAAATTTGTTTGTGTTACGTCTGTTAGTCTGTGGCTCAACATTCCTGAATTTAGCCAGCGCATTCACTCCAACTCAGAAGCGGCTCACAACAGCGTCTAATCCAAAGCGGAATATTCGCCATTGACCAAAGCGACGAAACACTGACGCAAAATGGAAGCTCAGTATATAGAAATGCTGATCGCTGAATTTCGTAAGTGGGTAACCGGATGCTGCTCGAACAACTTTAACTCCGTAAACTCCAAGTCCACAACGAACTACAGAGCTAATGAGGCTAGCTCGAAAATCTAGCCTCTGCTTTCAGTGTAGTGTGGATTGCCTCCGCCGCTTTCAAGTTTCTGGGTATAATGTCGAATTCATCTGTGAATCCTAGTAGTTGATTACTCTTGTAAAAAAAACATGCCTCTCGTTTCGTTATCCACTCATCGAATCACCCCCACCCGCACCCCCAGCAAGCACAATGAATCGCTCCCTTGGTTCAACCATCTCCACGTCTTAAAGGACCTCGAAAGTGTCCCTGAGATGCACACGAAACGCATAACTCGATCTGATAATCATCTGCATCAATGCTTTAAGCGTCAATTTGTCCGGAAATCCGTATTCGTGCCATAGCTGGCTCGCATCTCGTATATTGTATCGTATACGGATTGTGAAAATTTGGCCCGAGTGGTGAACCCCATGTAACCCACTTGCTGTAATTCCCTACGAATCTTTGGCCTATCACAACAAGAGTAACAATAACTGAAAGAATATTTTGTTGACAGCATTTGGCGGTATTCTGCAGCGATGGCAGCAGCAGTTAAACCAATGTAGATTATACAAGCAACTCCAAGTACCTTAGCTTCAACATCCGAGTTGACGAGTTTTTTTAATTCAGTCGCCGGCTATTGTGTCGCCGGACATTTTCGTGACCCACCTTGGCATGGAGTGAAGATGTTTAATAACTTGAGGAAACGACCTTCCTTTTTGCAGTTAGCGGCCAAGCCCAAGCTAGCAATAGCCTCGTACTAACACTCAACATTCGCACGAGTGACCCCTACGTTTAACCTTTACGTCCCCGACATCAAAAATGAAGGTACTTTCAGTTACACTTTTGGCTCTATCTCCCCCAGAGATGCCAGAAGTGAAGACATGTCTTCATTTTGAAGATTTTTGTTACAAAAAAGTGAAATGTCTTCGCTTGAAGACATGTGAAGACATGTCTTCACCATGCAATTTAAATGGGCGGAAAGCCGAAGGAAGACAAATGAAGACATTTTCCCTGATTCGTGAAGACTTTTCAAAAAATAACCTGGCATCCCTGATCTCCACTGATTTTCAATCGTTTTTTATGCAACTAGTCTTAAAAGAACCACATTAGATTGGCCTTTAATGGAAAAATATGCTGGTAAATTATGGTTCCATTTTCACGGAGATATTCCAGATCGTGGTGGGATTTTTTTGACATCATAAGTAATAAATGAAGTAAAATTAGAAATCTGCTTAATTGACTGCGTAAAAGTTATCCATTTTATTTGTAGTCACTAATAATGGCTTTTGCACTATCCTGTAGAGCGCTGGTTTACGTCTCACACTCCGGATCATCCGTTGTCGGTTCCACCGGAACTCAAAAGTGGTCATTTAGTATCCTCTTCGAAAATATGGCAAATGGGGTATCAAATGACAGGATTTTTCAACACGAGCTCTTTAGTGCATATTTGTATGTATTTTGAGTCGATCTGGACATTCTGGAACATCCGGCATCGGTTCTACCGGAACTCAAAAGTGGCCATTTGGAATTCTCTTCGAAAATATGGCAAATGGGGTGTAAAAATGTCCAAATCGGTTCAAAATACATCCAAATGTTCACTAAAGAGCTCGCGTTGAAAAATCCTTTGATTTGGTACCCCATTTGCCATATTTTTGATGAAAATTCAAAACGGTCAATTATCAGCTCCGGTAGAACCGACAACGAATATTCCGGAGTATCTAGATCGAGTCAAAATACATCCAACAGTCCACCCAAGAACTCGCGTTGAAAAATTCTTTGATTATATACCCCATTAGCCATATTTCTGATGAAAAGTCAAAACGACCAATTTTGAGTTCCGGTAGAACCGACAACGGATAACCAATACGGTTATTGACCTGAATTATTCCGAATCGCTTGGGCTAAATACAGAAGAATTCGTTTTGACTTATAATGAAAATGTGAAATAACGTACTTTTATTGTTTCGTAACGTAATTTTAATCCGGATCAGTCTACTGAAGTTTGAAAAGCGCTTATTAATTCCGAGCTCAAGTTAATACGAGTCAAATTCAATAATTAAGTTCGCGATGATTTATTTTTAAGTTCTCAAAATTACACATGCAATTTTTGCATTGGGAAACCATTGTAAAACCTTTCCGGAGAATGAAAACAAATCACGAAATGGCTGACACAAACCGCCCAGTACCAAACCAATCATAACGAAGGCCTAGCAGAGGCACATGCATAGCAAACTTAATGATCATCAATTTTCCATATGGAGTGTCCTACTCCAACGAGGCAATATCGATAGCAGCTCGGAAGTGCTGCCGTAAAAAACAAGCCAGAATGATGAGGTTGAGCAATAAAAAGTCTTCCGGCAATGGCAATCAATCGACGACGACCAGGAAGAACCAAACGCAAGATGACACTCGTCCTGAATCCTGATATGTATGTCACTCACATGGAAGCAACAGTCTGTCGCCAGTCGAACTGCTTTTTCTTCTGTCTTCTCTTCATAATGACATGGCCGAAGCAAGGTTAGGTCCTCAATGCTGACCAAGCTGGACAGAGATCAAAAAGATGATGAATGAAGGAGGCTGAAATGGATTGCTGTTTGCTCTCGAGCCTTCTAACGGGCAATTCAAGACTAATTAAAGAAAAAAACGCCTGAATACAATCAATACAATTTGATTTGATAAAAGAATACCGTAATTGGCAGGCAATTTTCAAGTATTTAATTTTTTAAAAAAAGACTTTGACTTTTGTAATTTTGGGATTATTAAACGCAAAAGAAGTTCTTCGATTTTGGTATCTAAAATCTGATTTTCTAATATTGCTTTTTTCCAATAATACTCGAGGGTTTTTTTTCTTCTCCGGTAGATAAATGTCCTAAATTTGAGCATTTAGATCAAAAATGCAATTCATTTTTTAAATCTAAATGTCTAAAATGTCTGTCTGCCTTGGTCTGCTAGTCTGTTTCCAAATCCCTCGGCGCCACAGTAGCTAATTTGAGTTTTAGCGACTCGCCGTCAGATTTAATGGATAGAAAAGTTTTACCCAACGTTGTGTGCAAGTTTTGTTCAGTAAAATTCTTGAATAAAATCGGACTGTAGATCATGGGGGTTCGCCAAGAATTTAATTTGCAGCAGAATAGTACAGGGAAATCCGCCAGGAGTTTCGCGAACCAAACAAGGTTGGGAACTGCTGCTCCGGATGATTATTAAGCACATAAACCCTGGCTAATTTTGAATCCCGAGCAAGACCGGGAACTCAATTCTTTCTAAATATTCGTTCGCGAACTATAAACTAATAACACCTCTCGTACTGTTTCACCCGCAGGTATATCCAAGACACTGAATGGTCACCGTGCAGCGTAACCTGTGGCGAAGGAATCCGTCGGAAGCCGTTCCGGTGTAAGATCTTTCTGGAATTCTCCAAGCGGGTAGCTATTCTGAACGATTCGCTCTGTCATGCCTACAAACCGTTGGATGAGGTCGAACGATGTGTCATGGAACCATGCTCGTACTCACACAATTTTGAGGAATCTTATCTAAAGTATGTGCACTGGTAAAATATTGTTTCTGGCAGAAGTTGTATTGAATGCTACTTATTTTTTAAGGGATGGCAACCGACAAAATCTGGACGGAATCAAAGTTCAAGCAGCCGTACCAGGGAAAACCTACTCATGGCGGGAAGAAGGTTACACCAGCTGTAGTGCGTCCTGTCTGGGTGGAGTCGAAGAGCTTATCATCAACTGTATCCGTGATGATACGGCAAAGATAGTGTCTCCTTTCTTGTGCTCACCCGAGACAAAACCCGAGGCGCGGATACGAACCTGCAACGATATACCGTGTCCACCTCGGTGGAATTATTCCGAGTTCACACCATGTTCGAAATCATGCGGATTCGGCATTCAGACACGTGAAGTAACCTGTATTCATGAAGTGACCCGTGGTGGCGAGAATACGATGATCGTACCAAACAGTATGTGCACAACGAAACCTCAACCGGATCGACAGTACTGCAACATTATCGATTGCCCCGTACGGTGGGAAGTGTCCGATTGGAGCAAGTGTTCGAAGTATGTGTTAAAATAATTTTTAAAGCAGTAGAAATAAATTTTCTTTCCATTTTTTTAGACCATGCGGTGGAGGAATTAAAGAGCGTCGCGTTGAATGCAAGCAAATTATGGCTCAAGAGCATAAAGTGGAGCGACCGGCTTCCATGTGCCCAAGCAGTAAGCCACCGGATAAAAAACCTTGCAACACGAAAGCCTGTGCTCCGGAAGACCAACGGCCGCCGATTGCTGGAACAAACTCGACCTTCATACAGCACGATCCTAAAAAGAATAAAATCACTTTGAAAATCGGTGGTGCTGCTACCGTTTTCTTCGGAACACAAATCAAAATCAAATGTCCAGTGAAACGATTCAATCGTACCAAGATCAAATGGAGCAAAGATCAAACACCTCTAACCAAGTCGAAGAAAATCAAAATCTCCAAGAAAGGAGCGCTACGCATATTGGACGTCACATTCCGGGAAGCGGGGATGTACACCTGTCATGCTGGCTTAAGTCATGCCGATCTTCGCCTTTCGGTGAAACCAAAACCGGGCGCAGTCGAAAGTAACAGCGAGGACAACGAAAGCCATCGTGAAGGAGCGGATCTAAATGCACTGAGGGATCATACGTATGTGGTGTCCCAGAATGGGGCCGACGAAAAGGGGTACTTTATGAGACAAAATACACACACACCAAACATATCTAATCGTATTAATTTTTACAGTGGAAGAAGAAATCGTGAAAAAGCTCGAGGGAAAAACCGCCAACGACCGCCTTCCGATACCGTTCAGAATGCAGCAAGTAGTGTAATGGAGGACGAGGTAAGGTCGTACAAAAACATTAGTTTTGCTAACTCCCTATTCTCTTATTTGAAATAGTTTTCTACTGCTTGCGGAATTAACTGGTGCTAATCGTAACTAATTATTGCTTTCTTTCAACTTTTCCAACAACCAAATTTATTCTTCGATTTCTATCCACGTTGACTATCCTGCAAACACTACTCCTCCCGGTTTGGTAATGTAAACTAAACCCCCGCTTGGCTCGAAAAAAAATCTTAAACTGCTCGCCTCGATCCAACCGCCGTATCTTGCTTCCGTTTGCTCGTCGCAACCAAAAGGAGCTCATGAGATCCCATTCGCAAATGACCGCCTCCGACAGTACGGTGCCCTCGGACGGAGCGATCGCGGCCAGCTCCGGTACCCGAACGATGCCAATGCCGCACTTTCAGCACCTTCTAGCCAGCCTACAGGTGAGATGGGCAAGTTGCACCAAGCTGTCGATCGTAGTACCTACGAAATATGTTTCCTTTTCTGTTTCCATCTTTTGTTTGGGACCGACCAGTGGCCGCGGCTTTCTGGTCACCTTTCACAACTTTCGTAGCTTTCGGTCGTTGTGCCGGGATTTCGTTATAATGCATGAAGGTGCATGCTGACCTTAGAATCATTTTTTTTAATACATTTTTTATGAAGGCTGTTTAGTTGCACTGACAAAATTCAGTTAAAAATGGCGAATCAATGGTTCTTATAAGTGCTTAAGTTGTCTAACATATAATACTTTAAAAATGCCTAATATTTTGCATGACGCTTGCATGACTCCATACAATAATGTTATACTAACATCGCACACATATTTTCTGTTAGCTCTTGTTCAATCAATTACTTGACCCCTTCTTATTCTAATTATGATTGCTTTGCTCAATCATTTAATCTTATATAATTATTTGATCTATAAAAATGAAGGCGAAAACTTTGTAGAATTGCTTATATATCACTGAAGCAGCACATTATCACCAACAGTGTATGCTGCTTTATCCGATATTAATAATTGCATTTCACTGTACTGTACATCCAATAATGCAAAGCAATTGCATTATTTGAAACGCAAATAAATTCCAATAATTAAATTCGACTGCGTGTTTCTACTACTTCGCAATCCATTTGAAGTAGAATTGCTTTAATCATGACCGGACAGAACCTCGACAGAACGTATCCGAACCGTGTGCCTCTCTTCTGAGGCGAACCAGTTGGACACGCTGGAATCTCGGAAAAGCTAGAGAAGCTAATTAACTCCTTTCTCGATTGTTTCAAACAATAAGTTTTGCTATGCTGTTGTGTCTTTGATTCGATATTGTCAGGATTCTTTCGCCAATTAAGCAAACTTGGCTGTTTTGTAGCAAATAACGAAACGTAGATACAGCATGTGAATCGAGCTTCTCTTAATTTTCGTATTCAAACTTATAATTGTGACACACTATTGCACACTTGTTGTTAATTTCGACGGTTTGTTTTGTATTTTGAACGTAATTCATCATAATGATCAAGTTTACCGCAATTGTCGGACATAATTCAACAAACAGTGGGATGAAATTATTTTCTATATTGAATCGGTATTTCTTCATTCAACGAACTGGGTACGTTCAAAACTAGTATAATTTTCTCGAAGAACTCGAAAAAGGCTGTAAAATGGTTCATTTGTCATTTGTAATGGAATAATTCAAATCAATTTTTCGTTTGACTAATTTAACATATTTCATCAATGGTTGGCGACTTCGATAAAACTATCAATTATTTCTTGGTAAAATAACTCGTCCTGAGACGCCAACAGGTTGATCATTTACTTAGCTATTAATTTGTATTGTAGGGTAATTGATCTTGAATGGACCTATTTAGCGCTTTTTAACACCACCACTCGCACTCCTGCTCAGTTTACTCGTCATTTATAAATAATATGTGGTGATGTTACTATTTGTTGGAAAGTACCACCTTTTTTCTACATTATCAGTACTTTAAAAATGTATAATTGATGAAACTTTTATTAAATATATCGTTTTTAGCCAAAGCCTATTTTTGATCTTGAATGGACCCAACATGATCTTGAATTGGACCTATTTTTGATTTTGAAATGGACCTAAATTTGGATTGTCATAGTTTCTTCCATGTAAATGAACAAAATAATAACAAAGATTTTTTTTTAATAGTACAACTATACTACTGTTATTTATTAATAGGACACAAGGTTGAACAGCTTTTACCTTTCTTATACTCTGTTAGAAAGGTATGAAAGTCGGTTGAAAAATTTGAAATCAGTCACAGTCGCCGAGGGTCTTATTTTTATGTCAGCCCAACAATTGAACAATGTTTCAGTGACTTGATATGCGTTATGTATGTATCTGTGTGTGACATTTGTATATTGGGAATTTATTATTACCTGTTGTTCAGATATAGTTGAAACGATTTCTACGTCATAAAAAAATTATGTCGCCTATTAGTTTCAAAAATTTAAACCATTCATTAAAAATATGTAATATAACTTATATTAAACGTAGTTTATCAAGTACAGTGGGGTTCGAGTTTTTATTTAGTGACTACATATTTCGAAAGGTCAGACTTTTACTGACGTAGGACTACGTATTACTGCAAAGTATCTAAAGGTTTGCGACAGCCTCTGTCGAACATTTTGAATATAAAACCGATGCAATCGTGAAAAATTCGTTAATTAGTGGTAATTATTCAATTTTTGACACATTTATATGCAATTTTTTCAGTTAAAAATGGTCTAGATTTTGCCACGGTTTCGATTTTGGCAACATAGGCGACACGCATTTGTTGTCAAATTCGAAAGCATACTGTAAATGGTGCTTGCAAAACTTAGACTTGGTAATTCTACTAGGTGTAAAGGTAAGGTTAGATACTAGGTTTTAATTTTAAATGATAGTCGATGAAGAACTGTACCAGATAGAAAATAGGTGAACCTTCCTATTTTCTATCTGGTACAGTTGAATATTTTAGATCTCAGGGTCACTCAATTTCGGTGGACAAGGAGGTATTAATTTTCTCACAAGTCTGAGGGGAGAGGTGCTTAAAGAAAACTTTACATCCCCTAAGAAAAAAAATCAGAGGGTTTGTGTATAAGATGCGACCACGGATGACGTAGTACAACGTTAGTCGGGTTGCATGATTTTGAATATTTTACTAAACTGATTTTTAATCTATCTGTCAACCGATCAAAAGGTGATGTGAAGTCAACCTGCTTACTTATCGGCGGAATATAAGGTCTTTGCAAAATATTTTTTAAGTTTTTGTCACCCCAAGTTTTTGTCAAAGGGGGGGGGGGCCTTTGGAAATTGGCTTGAAAAATCGGGGGGCTAAAAAAAATTTGTAGGCTATGAGTATAAAATCAATTGTCCGTGTGCTCTACAGCCTGAAAAACTCGAAAAATGAGTGTACTTAACACTTCTAGCACGAAACTGAAATGGAAATTCGAATTCGGAGTTTCCGAAAATCGTCCAAAAAAATTCTCTCGTTTTTGTCTTCTTTTCGTACATTTTTGCATGGAAAATAATAACGTATATATTAAAAGCAAGAACAGATTTAGTTTTCACGCTTAAACTTTAAATAAAAATGCTTAAAACCCATGTTTTTTGCTCGATTAAAAAATGTACTTTGTTCCCCCCCTTCAGTGGCCCAACACCGGAAGGACAAAAACTTTATAAAATATTTGTAATGGCCTAATTTTACTTCATTCTGAGCCTCATAATTATTTTAACTAAACTATTTAGAAAATTATCAAATACAATATTATTTTTTTAGGCATATCCAGTTCGAAAATGGTCCAGATATTGATCTAAATTTTATATTTTTTGCACCATATCATTATCCAGGCCTTTACCTAATTTCTAAATCCGCACAGATGACGCACAGATGATTTTATTGCCAAACCGGATAGTTTTGTAGGATGGTTGGGCATCACAAAGTTTCACGAGGGTGAGGAAGTTGACGTTCTTAACCATCAGAAGTGGCTGCTCTTTTTTACTCAGACGAGTCTGATTTTGTGACTACAGGATCCGGCTGAATTTTATTGGCCTTAGGGTTTTCGGTCAGCGCGCTAAAGGTGTTTTGAAGCTTTGGTATATGCTTGATTAACGTGTTTAAACTATTTCTCATCTGAGTTTTGTCAAAACTTAAACTTACAGCAAAACTTTTTGCTGTATTTATTTGGAAAATACAGGACGTTATTTGTCCAAAATTTTGATTCCAACCATTTTTACGATGTTGCCTGTAGATAGTTAAGCAGGGATAACCACTTTAAATAGAGTTTGGAATATTAGCTTCGTAACTCAATTCGAAGTTCCAATATTAGAGTTTCCTATACAATAAAGCTATATACAAATCTTCAGAATTGTATTCTCAAATAACTTGTTTCATTCTTCTGAGCATTACTTTTAATGATACAAGAATTGTCCCGTTTAGCATAATTTGGGATTTTTTTTACATAAGGCGAACAAATTGGGAAAATTTTGCTCTACTTATATAGATTACTTATATAGATTATATAGATTACACTTTTGCTTTGTGCTAAAACAAATACGTAAAATCCAATTGAAAAATTTAAGTGTAACAGGTTTTGTGCTAAATGCCAATGACGCAAAAATAGCTCTTTTTTAAGGGACATAGTACCTTTTACACCATATTTTTTGCTTAATTTCAAATATTTTTTCTCGATAACGCGAAAGGCAAATTGAATCAGGTTTTTTGCATTCGAAACATTGCATTTTATACTAATATTTGCAATTTTGTTTTCATAAGGGAACTTCTTCCCCTTGCCCGCCCCTACGGCTCCTTGAAGATAGTCGTTCAAAAAACCCATGAATTGCGGTACCATGGGTTGGCGCTGGGGGCTTATCCGAATTGAAAAATTCCAAAACGACATGAAAGAACATTTAATTATCTCGTGTTTGATCCATCCTTTTTTAGAATCTGAACACATAACAAAATGGCGGACATTGATACATAAAAGTATGGTTTTTAAGCGAAAAAATTGACGTTAAACATTTCTAAAAAATACAAAAATTACAATATCAAGAAAAGGATGGGTCAAACACTAGATAATTTTGTTGGCTTTCAAACAAAAAAAGAATCATAAGAATTGCTTGAGCCGTTCTTGAGATATTTATGGTACCGACTTTCAAATCCTGGTTTCGAGAAAACGACGGTGAAGTTTTTACTCGTTGTTTAATCGCTCCAAACATGCGCGGTGCAAATAGCTGTAACTTTGTCAATATTTGGAATTCATGCAAACGACTTCAAACACATATGGTCAAAATGTTAATCTTTCGAAATAATCAATAAAAAAATTTAGGTTTTAAAAAATTGAAAAGGTACTATGCCCCCTTAACAGAAGGCAGTTAGTATCCCTCTTATCTTTTGATCCATCTTATCTTTTAATCAATGATGGTTAAAATTTTTGTACAATACTGATTTTGTACAAATTAAGTTTATATTTTTTTAAGCATAAAATGACATATGTTAGCTAACTAATTAGGAAGATTTTTTAGTTTCAAAACTAGAGGCTACAATGTACAAACACTATGAAGCAACTACGAAAAAGGATGAGTGATAGTTAGTTATATCAATATAATTAAGTTTTTATTTAGGCTATAAATCAAGCCTACTTTTAATATCCCGTGCTTATAGATTAATTATAAACGGAGATACTATAGTGACAACAAGCAGTTTTATAGAATATACAACGACGTGTTCGTTGGTGGTAGGCAATGATAGCTACCGGCAGTGATGTCTCGGAGCGCAAAACTAGGTCCATTCTAAAATCAATACTAGGTCCATTCAAGATCAAAAAAGGGGGTTAACATTTTTAAAGAATTTGAAGATTTTACTGGTTTTACTGAACTTTTAAACACCTAAATTGAAATTACACATATTTTAGCATCATTTTAAGAGTATTGTTTTATTTCAAACCAGAAGGGTTCCGAGTAGTAACAGTTTGAAAATACTCTATGGTGACTGCCAAAACGCTGAAAAACAGCTACTTTTAAATACGCGGCAATAAAGTAGTTTTGGCTATAATTTTAATTTAATTTTAGTATATTTACGTTCAGAAATGATTAAAGATAAACATAAAAGCTAAATACAGTACAAAGACTTGATAATTATATCCTTCTTCTTCTTCAGCAGCATAGAGCCGGGGTGGCTCGTGCTGTTTCAAGCACTCGTCTCCATTCAACTCGGTCTTGGGCCACTCGTCGCCAATTTCCTAGTCGTCTCAGAAGTCGCAAATCACTTTCGACCTGGTCGAGCCATCGTGCACGTTGGGCCCCCCTGTTCCTGGTGCCGGTGGGGTTGTTGAAGAGGACCGTTTTCGTCGCACTGTCGTCCGGCATCCTTACGACGTGTCCGGCCCACCGTAGCCTGCTAACTTTCGCTAGATGTACGATGGGAGTCTCCCCAAGCAGTGCCTGTAGCTCGTGATTCATACGCCTCCGCCACTCTCCGCTTTCAGTTTGTACTCCGCCAAATATCGTCCGCAGCACTTTCCGCTCAAACACGGCAAGGGCGCGTATGTCCTCCGTAAGCAGCGTCACGGCTTCAAGTCCATAAAGAACTACCGGTCTAATAATGGTTTTGTACATTGTTAGCTTCGTGCGGCGGCGTATGCTTCCTGATCGTAGCGTTTTACGAAGGGCAAAGTAGGCCCGATTTCCCGCTTGGATGCGCCGCTGGATCTCCTTACTAGTGTTGTTGTCCGCGGTCACCAGCGATCCCAAATACACGAACTCTTCTACCACTTCTAGTTCGTCGCCGTCAACGGTTACCGTCCGTGGGAGGCGCGCATTTGTTTCCTTTGAGCCTCTTCCTTTCATGTATTTGGTCTTCGACGCATTTATTTTTAGCCCAATTCTCCTAGACTCCGCTTTCAGTCTGGCGTAGATTGCCTCCGCCGTCGCAAAGTTTCTGGCAATGATATCGAAGTCATCTGCAAAGCCTAGAAGTTGGCTACTCTTGGTAAAAATCGTGCCTCTCGTTTCGATGCCCGCTCGACGGACCACCCCCTCAAGAGCGATGTTGAACAGCATGCAGGATAGACCGTCACCTTGTCTCAACCCTCGTCGCGTCTCGAAGGGACTCGAGAGTGTCCCCGAGATGCGTACGAAACACATCACTCGATCCAATGTAGCTCTGATCAGTCGCGTCAGTTTGTCCGGAAAACCGTATTCGTGCATTATCTGCCATAGCTTGTCTCGATCGACTGTATCGTATGCTGCTTTGAAATCAATAAAGATGTGATGCGTGGGCACGTTGTACTCCCGACATTTCTGCAAGATCTGTCGGAGAGTAAAAATTTGGTCCGTAGTTGCGCGAGCCCCCATGAAACCCGCCTGATAATTCCCTACGAAACCTTGTGCTATCGGTGACAGCCGGCGTAACAGGATCTGGGAGAGTACCTTGTAGGCGGCATTTACCAGCGTAATACCGCGATAGTTGCAGCAGTCTAGCCGATCACCCTTTTTGTAGATGGGACAAACCACTCCTTCCATCCATTCCTCCGGTAGCTTTTCCTCCTCCCAAATCCTCGAAATAACCCAGTGTAGAGCCTTTGCTAGCGTTTCTCCGCCATGTTTATAGAGCTCTGCCGGTAAGCGGTCCTTCCCAGCGGCTTTATTGGTCTTCAGCAACCTGATTTCTCGTTTGACTTCTTGGAGATCAGGTGCTAGGACATCACTATCTTCCATGGGCGCTCCTAGGTTAATTTCCGTTCCGCCTCCTTCTGCGACTTCGCCATTGAGGTGTTCATCGAAGAACTGCTTCCACCTGTCGACCACCTCGCGCTCGTTTGTAATTAGATTCCCTCCCTCGTCCCTACACATGTCAGGTTGCGGTGTGTAGCCCTTCCGAGTTTGGTTCACCTTCTCATAAAACTTGCGCGTGTCATTAGCTCGGAATAGTTGCTCCAATTCTTCACGATCTCTGTCCTCCTTTTGGCGCTTTTTTCTCCTCAGGATCGTGGTCAACTTGTTCCTAGCTCGTCGGTACTTGGCCAGGTTCTCTCTAGTGGCAATACTTAGATAATTTTTCCAAGCATTTTTTTTTCTCCTCCACCGCTTGTTGGCATTCCCCATCAAACCAATCATTTTGTGTACTCCGAGGCTCAATACCTAGTGCCGCGGTAGCGGCCTCTCCGATGGCCGAGCGTATTCTGCCCCAACCGTCTTCGAGGTTTGAAGCACCTAACTCCTCGGAAGAAGGCAGTGCCTCATTCAGTACTCGCGCGTAGTTCTCGGCAGCTTGTGGGTTATCTAGCTGCCTGATGTTCAGCCGAGGAGGGCGGCTTTGACGTGTCCGGTATACGGTGGACAGCTTTGAGCGCACATGTACTGCTACTAGGTAATGGTCAGAATCGATATCCGCACCCCGACGGGAGCGTACGTTCGTGATGTTAGAGAAGAACCGGCCCTCTATGAGAACGTGGTCAATTTGGTTCATTGTACGTTGGTCAGGTGATCTCCAGGTGGCTTTGTGGATATCCTTGCGCGGGAAAAAGGTGCTTCGGATCACCAGGCCTCGGGAAGCTGCGAAGTTTATACATCGTTGGCCGTTATCGTTTGTGTCGGTGTGCAGGCTATGGGGTCCTACCACCGGTCTATACATTTCCTCCCTCCCGACCTGGGCGTTCATATCCCCGATGACGATCTTGATGTCCCGTGACGAGCAGCTGTCGTACGTTGCCTCCAGCCTCGCGTAGAACGCTTCTTTCTCATCGTCGGGTCTACCTTCGTGCGGGCAGTGCACGTTAATGATGCTATAATTGAAGAAACGACCCTTTATCCTCAATACACACATTCTCTCGTTGATCGCCTTCCAATCTATCACGCGATCCTGCATTCCGCCCAGCACTACAAAGCCCGTTCCCAGTTCGTTGGTAGCGCCACCGCTCTGGTAAAACTGGGCCTTTCCGCCACGTATCTTCCATACCTTCTCTCCTTTGCGACAGATTTCCTGCAGAGCTACGATACCGAGTTTGCGGGGTTCCAGCTGTTCAATCAGCACCCGCTCGCAACCTGCGAAATTTAGCGATCTGCAGTTCCAAGTCCCGAGTCTCCATTCGTCGTCCTTATTCCGTCGCCTAGGTCGATGCCGAATATTTCGCTCCGAATATGCTTGAATGTTGTTAGTTTGTGTTGTTTAGGTGTGTAGCCGTACTGGGGCAACACTACCGAGTCTCGTGATGGGGCTGCCATCCTATAGTGCCGAGACTCACTACCTCCTTCCCGGTTAGTATACGACCTTAGTTTCCACCGGGGTTGGTTACCCGATCTCCGCTAAGGTTGCTCGTATTCCGGCTGGTACCACGAGGAGGTCGGGATCGGAGTTGCTAGATAAGAGGCTAACGACCACTATGGGGTCTATATTCCGCATTATCCGGCCGTTTACCAACCACCTAATAATTATATCCTAAAATTCTTATTTAAAAATAGGTCCATTCAAGATCAGAATTCGACTAGGTCCATTTCAAAATCATTTACCCTAATAGAATTCTGTGTACAAAATTGGGAACGGAAGTATCGTCACCATATGATAGTTTTACCTTCTAACTAGTAAGACCGCCTGTAGACGGTCTTCTCTTTTATAGACTGAGAGCCAAAAATAAAATTCGCCTTGAATGAATACTAAAAATGTGTTCAGAACAGGTTTCGTGGTTTTTGATACCAACGTATTAATATTCTAAGCAAGAGCTCAAGATTTATCATGCTTCATAAACAAGAATTATAGAAAACGGATCAACGATGTTGCGTCTTTGAGAAGTGACGGGTCTAAAGCATCTGATATATTGTAAATACTCTGTCCTCTTCCGTCTTTCCTCTTCTCTTTTTACACTTTCCACTTTCCACTTTCCTCTTTCCTCTTCAATCTATCCACATTCCAAATTCCTCATTCATCATTCCTCCTTTCCTCTTTCCGCTTTTCTCCTTCCACTTTTCTCTTTCCTCTTTCCACTTTCCTCTTTCCTCTTTCCTCTTTCCTCTTTCCTCTTTCCTCTTTCCTCTTTCCTCTTTCCTCTTTCCTCTTTCCTCTCCTCTTTCCTCTTTCCTCTTTCCTCTTTCTTCTTTCCTCTTTCCTCTTTCCTCTTTCCTCTTTCCTCTTTCCTCTTTCCTCTTTCCTCTTTCCTCTTTCCTCTTTCCTCTTTCCTCTTTCCTCTTTCCTCTTTCCTCTTTCCTCTTTCCTCTTTCCTCTTTCCTCTTTCCTCTTTCCTCTTTCCTCTTTCCTCTTTCCTCTTTCCTCTTTCCTCTTTCCTCTTTCCTCTTTCCTCTTTCCTCTTTCCTCTTTCCTCTTTCCTCTTTCCTCTTTCCTCTTTCCTCTTTCCTCTTTCCTCTTTCCTCTTTCCTCTTTCCTCTTTCCTCTTTCCTTTTTCCTCTCCTTGTATTCTTTAATTTTTCTCATTTTAGGTTCACGCACATTCTTTAGGATGTGATATTATTTGTATTTGCTATTTGTATCTGCATTCATTTGTTTTTTCTTTTCATTCCTTATCTTTCATATTTCCTTGATCTACATTTTAGCACTTCTTTAAGTTTCCATTTCATTCACTTTTCATTCTTGTTTTTTATGCTCGGAATTTTTAATCAATTTATTTATTACTCTATCGTTCTTTCGTTTTTTCTTCATTTCGAATTTTAATCCCTTCGCGTTTACAGTCCTTCGGTTGTTCGTTTTTAGATTTCACCACTCCTTCATATTCCCATTCTTGGTTTTCTACATCTTTTAACTTTTTTGTCTTTCATCTATCATTATTTTTTGCGTACTACCTTTGCTTCAATATATAATTTGTTCATTCCTTCATTTTTTGAATTTTTGGATTTTTACCTCTTCTCTCATTTTTTTCCTCATTTTTTATTCATTCTCGTTCTGTTATTGTTAATGCAGTTTTTTATTTTTTCGTGTTATCGGTATTTCATATTTTCACATTTTGTCTTTTCTTTTCATTCATATCTTCTTCACTTATCCTTCTTTGCATCATATAAACTAACTTTACGTTATTTTCAATTTATTAGTTTTCATTCTATTATTTATCTATTGTTCTTTTTTGCCGATACTTTATTTTTGTATTTTATAATTTATCTTCCTTTAATTTATTTATTTTGTTTAGTTTTTGCCTTTATTATCTCTTTTCTACATTTGTTATTCTTGAATCCTGCGTTTTCTATAGTTTTCATATTTTATCTTTTTTTTTTCTTTTGTATTCCATTTTTCATTCTTTCATTTTACATTTTTTAGTTCCTATTTCCTTTTTTCATTTCTCTCATTCTTACATATCCTCGTTTTCTTTTTGTTTTTTGTTATATTATTTCTTTTATATTTTCAATCTATCGTCCAATCATTTGTTTCATAATTTCATGATTTCTTTATTGATTCATTTTTACCATCTCTCATCTTTTCATCCTTTCAGTTCTGAACTCTTTTATTGTTTCACTCGTTGATTTCATTACTCTTGGATTGTTACCTTCATTCTTCCTTTTTTCTATTTCTTATTCTTATATTCCTTACTCACTCCTGAATTTTTCATTTGATTTTTCGTCTTTCCTTAGTTTTCCGTACATTCTTTAATATTCAGAGTTTTTTATGAATTCATTATTCCACTTTTTCAAAATTTTATTTTTTCTCTACTTCAAAATTTTATTGTGTAAGTTTTTCGTTCTATCATTTTTAAAACTTTTGTTCATTTCGTTTTTTCTCTTTCAAAAAACGGATACTGTTATATGTTGTTCTATCATTTTTTGATAATTTCATTTTATCTTTCTGTCCATTTCTTATTCTTTCATTTTATCATTCTTTCATTTTTTCCATTCTTGCTTATCTTGTCCTTTTTCTTTCTTGTAATAATTTTATTGATTCAATTTTTCATTCTCTCATCTGTGATCACTGGCGTACTGAGGACCTGTCCCATCTTCTCTATCAAAGAATCTTCAAATAAAACAGTTATGGTGCAACCCGGAAGACCAGTACTTTTAAGTCAATAGTCCGGTATTTTTGCTATTTTTTGCTAATTTTTTTGCGTAAAAATACACCCAGTCTTAAGCAATGCTGCAAATTGGGCGAGAAGTAAACACTACCTACCCGCACGGGAGCGAGTGTGAGAAGCATAGAATCAGGTAACCGGAGTCACCCAGGTGACTTTCAGAAACGCTATTTGTGTTCTCATCTAACAAATTTAGGTGAGGTAACTATGCAAATAGAGCCCTGGTAAAAAACGTATATTCTTAGTCTTGACCGAATCAACGGTTGCAAAAATTGGAGAAAATCCCAACGTACACCTGTCGTTGAGAATCGCGGCTAACACGCTGACAGACGAACAGCGTCACGCACAGTACGTTGTAAGTCCCAAGGATTCGCATAGTGTCGTCGTCCCGTCAGTAAAATGAGTTAGATTCTCGGTCCATGAATCGAACTTTTGTCCCGCTAGACGCTTGACGGGACTTAATCAAATTACGAAAAAGCGAAATATATGTTGTAAATTCTTCTCACCGCAATTTCAAGAGAGATATCTGAGTGATTCAAAACGCTGCTACATTTTGTCAACAAGTAATATCCTCCTCTTGCTATCGTATTTGCCGTATAACGAAATATTACATCAAAACCGTTCCAAAATTACATTTGCACATAACTCAGCAACTATGCTTCGTAAACAACAAATGTTTACGATAGATTCAAAGCTGTCAAAGTAGTCACCCATCTATGCCAATGTAGTCAATTTACTTGGAATCCGCACTGATAAATCATTGAATTGCACTTTTACCCCCATCGCACTTTTGCCCCTCCTTACTGTACAGTACATTGAACAGAGTCATGCACAACAATTATTGATGGGCAAATTAGGTTTAATGATGACAGCTGGTGACAGCTGTTGAATGACTGAGTTGTCATGTCCAATGTCATTTCTTTTACTATAGTCAGATTCAATTCAAGATTCAAGAGCAATCTACAATCTAATTTCAAATCCAATTACAAGTCTCGAAAAGAACCAATAATCTTAATGTAAATTAAACGAGTGAGAGCTCATTTTCCAATGTTATTCCAACTCTCACTCGATTTTTTACCTTTGGTTTACTGGCCGTTTTTCAAATGTTGGCCAAGAAACTCATGTTCGATTTGAAATCCTATTCCAAGTTCACTATTAGGTCCAATATCTATTTCCAGCCAAATATCATGACCATTTTGCAGTACAATTTTATGTCCAACTTCAAATCTAATTAGTTCAAAATTCTGTCCGATTAGAAGTCCAATTGACGTCCAATACCGAACCCAATTTTAAATCTAATTCGAGTCCAATTTCAAGTCTATTTTTATGTCCCATTTTATATCTAACTAGCTGACCCGACAAACTTCGTATAGCCACAAATTAACCTGTGTTGTACATAAATCATGAATCTCGGATGATCTTTGTCACTATCTCGAGTTTTGCAAGCCCCCCAGTGGGCGGCGCTTCCGACGGCGGGTCACCGGCAACACTCGCGACCGGCTCGTCCTGAATGATCTAGTGTTACTATAGATAGTTTTTGTGGTCTTGTTATTGATTAATGTTTTATGGAAGAGTCTCGAATTTCTCGAGTTGGATTAGTTTTTGAGTTTCGCAAAAATTTCTGTTTTATTTGTATGAGAGTCCATATCCCCCTACCACAGGGGTGAGAGGTCTCTAACTATCATAAAATAAATTCAAGACTCAAAAATCTCCTACATGCTAAATTTGGTTCCATTTGCTTGATTAGTACTCAAATTATAAGGAAATTTGTATTTCATTTGTATGGGAGCCCACTCTCTTAAAAGGGAAAGGGGTCGTAATACACCACAGAAAAAAAATTCTGCCATCTTAAACTCTCACATGCCAAATTTGGTTCCATTTGCTTGATTAGTTCTAAAGTTATGAGTAAATTTGTATTTCGTTTGAATGCGAGCCCCCCCCCCCTCCTAAAAAGGTAAGAAGTCCTAATTCATAATGGGAAAAATGGTTGCCTCCAAAAACACCCACATGCCAAATATGGTTCCATTTGCTTGATTAGTTCTCGAATTATGAAGAAATTTGTATTTCATTTGTGTAGAAGCCCCCCCTCTTGAAGTGTGGAAGGATCCTAATTCACCGTAGAAAATATTTTTGCCTCCAAAAACCTCCACATGCCGAATTTGGTTCTATTTGCTTGATTAGTTCTCGAGTTATGGGGAAATTTGTATTTCATTTGTATTGGAGCCCCCCCTCCTAATGTGGGAAGAGGTCCTAATTCATCACAGAAAAAATTCTTGCCTCCAAAAACACCTACACGCCAAATTTGGTTCCATTTGCTGGATTAGTTCTCGAGTTATGAGGAAATTTGTATTTCGTTTGTATAGGACCCCCCTCCTAAAGTGAGGAGGGGTCCCAATTCATCATTGAAAAAAAAATTGTCTCCAAAAACACACATATGCCAAATTTGGTTCAATTCGCTTGATTAGTTCTCGAGTTATGAGGAAATTTGTATTTCATTTGTACAGGAGCCCCTCCTCTTAAAGTGGGGAGGGGTCCTAATTCACCATAGAAAATTTTCTTGCTCTCGAAAACCTTCACATGCCAAATTTGGTTGCATTTGCTTGATTAGTTCTCGAGTTATGAGGAAATTTGTATGGAAGCCCCCCTCTTAAAGGGGAGAGGAGTTATAATTCCTCTTATAAAGAGGGGAGGGGTCTCAATTCACCATAGAATAAATTCTTGTCACCAAAAAAAAAACACCCACATGCCAAATGTTGTTCTATTTGCTTGATTAGTTCTCGAGTTAGGAGGAAATTTGTATTTCATTTGTACAGGAGCCCCCCTCTTAGAGTGGGGAGGGGTCCTAATTCACCGTAGAAAATTTTCCTGCCCTCGAAAACCTTCACATGCCAAATTTGGTTCCATTTGCTTGATTAGTTCTCGAGTTATGAGGAAATTTGTATGGAAGCCCCCCCTCTTAAAGGGGAGAGGAGTTACAATTCCCCTTATAAAGAGGGAGGGGTCTCAATTTACCATAGAATAAATTCTTGTCACCGAAAACACCCACATGCCAAATTTGGTTCTATTTGCTTGATTAGTTCTCGAGTTATGAGGAAATTTGTATTTCATTTGTATAGGAGCCCCCCCCTCCTAAAGTGGGGAGAGGTTCTTATTCATCATAGAAAAAATTCTTGCCTCCAAAAACACCTACATGCCAAATTTGGTTCCATTTGCTGGATTAGCTCTCGAGTTATAAGGAAATTTGTATTTCGTTTGTATAGGAGCCCCCCCCCCCCCCACTTAAAGTGGGGAGGGGTCCCAATTCATCATAGAAAAAAATTTTGTCTCCAAAAACACACACATGCCAAATTTGGTTCCATTTGCTTGATTAGTTCTCGAGTTATGAGGAAATTTGTATGGAAACCCCCCCTCTTAAAGGGGCGAGGAGTTATAATTCCCCTTATAAAGAGGGGAGGGGTCTCAAATTACCCTAGAATAAATTCTTGTCACCGAAAACACCCACATGCCGAATTTGGTTCTATTTACTTGATTAGTTCTCGAGTTATGCAGAAATTTGTGTTTCATTTGTATGGGAGCCCCCCCTCTTAGTGGGGGGAGGGGTCTCTAACCATCACTAAAACCTTTCCTGGCCCCAAAAACCTCTACATGCAAATTTTCACGCCGATTGGTTCAGTAGTTTTTGATTCTATAAGGAACACAGGACAGACAGACAGACAGACAGACAGACAGACAGACAGACAGAAATCCTTCTTTATAGGTATAGATTCAAAATTCATCCTAAAGTTCAATTTTAGGTCCAATTTAAAAATAATTTGGAAACAAACTTCAAGTCCGAATACATTTTCAAAGTCAAACTCAAGTTCTACTCTAATACCAAGTATAATTTTAAGCCTACTTTCAAATCCACTGGTGGGCTCAAATTACGATACGGGTCCCACGTCCCCTATAAACCTGCTCTTACTCGGAAGACTGCCGGAATTTTCATCTTAATCGGCCGGTACAAGTAAATCAAGTGTGCTTTAGAAAGTGCACCATCCGCTGTTTATTTCAGAGCACGCCAGTGTTTTTGGTTCTTCTATTCGATTCGTTCTTCTATAATTTAATTGCTTCATTCCTTAATTTCATCTCTTTTTTTACTCTCTCATTTTTTATTGTCTCTTTCATTCATTCTTTTCTTTTCTATCGTGCACTGTTTTTGATTGTTTGGATTTTTATTCATCCATTATTTTTATTCTTAAAATTTTTACGTTTTTCATTTATTGATTCACTCATTTCTTTTTTGAAAAGGGAGGAATGTCTGCTGCGAACAATGATTGATTGAGTGAACTGGAAAATTTCGATATAGGTCAAAAGTATATCGGGTTGTCCAATGCCAGGTGGGGTTCGCACCCACGATCTTTGGTGCTCATCTGTTTCACAAACTAAACTATCGGCACCCGTTATAGCAGGTAGTCTAATGCCTATAATTTTGTTACTATTCTCTCGATTCTATCATCATGCATTCCGCAAGAATAATAACAAAATTAGGTATTAGGCTACTTGTTATAACCGGTATCGGCATATTAGTTAGCAGAACAATCGAGTACGAATCGAACGATCAAAAATAACGGGCAGTTTTTTTGTATGCCAGAAGAACACTGGGTTCAAAAATGTCACTGCGACAGTCACCAAAATTGTCTTTTGTAGCTGACCCCGGTTGCTGTAGACAGTTTACGGATTGCTCATACCCGTTGATGGAGTTAAGCTGGGTTGTAAGACTGTGCCCCAATTAGGTATTACGTGGTTAATAAAACCAACTACCTTCTTGGGATGAAATTTCCACACTGAGTATGGAGGTACTAGGTAGCTTCCGAAGAAGCTGAACCTAGAAGACGCAAGAGCTCCACAGGAGCAGAGCAAATGCGCTGAACTTTCTAGTTCTAAATTGCGAAAGCGGCAAATGTCGGTTAAAACCTTGCCAATTCTCTTTAAATAGTAAAGAGTGGGACAATGTACGGTGAGCCCCAAGTAACAATTCCCAGTTTTATTACGTTCGTATAGTGGCTTTTATGACCAATTTCATAAAACCGCTAATAAAACTATGAGCTCCACCAGAACTTTCTGATAACCGCTATAAAACTGCTTTCTGACCAAGTGGCCCACTCCTCAGAATGTTTTCATAACCGCTATAAGAATCAGGTTATAAGCACAAGTAGTCGTATCACGCTCTGCTGAAAGCAGCAATAAAACCGGTTAAGCTTCCGCTGCTTGACAGCCATCGCCATATTTAAAAAAGCTTTCCGCTTTTCTGGCAAAAGCTAAATAAGTTGTCAACTTGAAAATATATCTGTGATCAGAAAAGTTTAAATTTTACTGACAGATCATTCTGAACGATTTGGTTTATAACGACCAGAATAAAATATCCCATACAATATTTATTAAATTTAAAGCATTTTCTTTGATTTGCTGCATATGCGATTTAATTCCATCGTGCATATTGGTATGATAGGTCGATATAATCAACGCGCCACTGAAATTTTGCAATTTTCGAAAACTGGTTGTTTCAACAAATTGAAAATATTCAGTAGTCAATCTCAATTTCTAGCTAAATCATTTTAGTTGCTTCCTCTGACAGGAAAACCGATTGATAATAACTTTCTTTCTCCAAAACACTTTGCTTAGATGAACTGTTGTTTGCGAGCTAAAACAAAATACTACAATATGGCAATATGGCTTCGCATAAAAAACAATTTGGTGTTAAACTTTGGTATCCTTCATAATAGCAGCAAAAAAACTGTTTGGTCAGGGTGTTACCGTTTCAATAGCTCTATAAAACTAACAGATTTATTGCGGTTTGACAAGTAACCACGATAAGATCAATTTTGATTGGTGCGCCATTTTGTATTGCCACGCCACACTTATGGTAAGTTTATAAGAGACGTGTTGCAGCCAACAAGTTTTAACGTGGTAATATAAGCAAACACAATAAATTTGCTTTATTAGCAGTTTTATTATGGTTTTCTAGCTAGCTATAAGTGTACTTGGACTCGTATCCTCTTGGTATTGCCCAATACCACAATAAACCCAGAGGTAATGATTAATACCGCAATAAAACGTTTATAAAATTCAAGTAAAACCAAGTGGCTTTAAAATTGTTACTTGGGAGGAGTCCCGTGATTGTGCGTAGTTCCCTACGCCTTTAGGGAGGTAGTTTGTTAACTACTGCAGGGTCTGGGTAGATAAACTGTTTAGCTTGTCTACAGCCCTGCGGTTTATACCATCTGGATGCTGTTTCTAGCTTTCCCCAGGTCAGTAATTCGCTTTTGACAGCGGATATGGAGGTGTCCAGAAACGGTTCGGGGCCAGTGAACTGATGAGCGGATCCTTGTCTCGCTAGGCTATCGGCAAGCTCATTGCCCTCGATTCCGCAGTGTCCAGGCACCCAGAACAATGAAACTTAATTCTGGCGGGAGAGCTCCCTCAAGGTTGTGCTGCACTTCCAAACTAATTTGGATGCACATTGGGTGGACTTGAGAGCCAGTAGTGCAGCCTGGCTGTCCGTGAAGATTCCGATTTTAGCATACCTATACTTTCATTTTAGACATATCATGGCGCAGATGTATATCGCATATACTTCCGCTTGGAACACGGTGGGCCATTTGCCCAGTGGAAGAGCTTCCTTTATTCCGGGTCCGTAGACTCCAGAACCTGTGTAAGTTCCAATTTTTGATCCTTCTGTAAAGAAGTAGATGGTAGAACAGGCCCTCCATTGCTCCATACAGCGCGATCAGTAACAATTACACTGTACGGAACATCCATGTTAGGCCGTGCCTCCATCCAGTCAGAGATTGTCGTTACTACGGGTGATAGTTTGAACTTCCTTAGTACGCGAAGGTGACCAATTTGATCCCCCTCAAGTATGTTACGATACCTCTGCAGCCTTAGTGCACCGAGTTCGGCTTCCTTCTTCACATGAAGATGTAAAGGTAGCAAGCATAACATTGTCTCCGTCGCTGCAGTTGGTGTAGTGCGCATGGCGCTGGTCACTGACAAACATGCCAGGCGTTGAACTTTGTTTAGCTTGGCCTGCGATGTCACCTCGTTTACCTTTGGCCACCATACAAGAGCGGCATAAGTTAGCCTAGGCCGTGCAATAGTAGTATATGACCAAAGGGCTAGTTGAGGTTTTAGTCCCCAGGTTTTGCCAAACAGTGAACTGCATGCCCAGATGGCTGTTGTTGCTTTCTTGACAGCATAGTCTAGGTGAGCGGTCCAGTTCAGTTTATGATCCAGAAGAATACCCAGATGTTTAACTTCATTGCTGAAGCTTAATCTGATTCCATACGGTGTAGGGGGAGTAAGAGTATAGCTCCTCCGTCTAGTAAATGGTATCACGACTGTTTTGGATGGATTTATATTAAGCCCCTCTCGTAGGCGATAGTGGAGTTTAGAGCTCCTTGCATACGACTGGACAGCACTGCGTCAAATTTACCTCTGACAATGAGTACCACGTCGTCGGCGTACGCAATGGCCTCATAGTCTTCTGTGATAGCTTATACAAGAGTGCGTCGACCACCAGTGACCAAAGCAAGGGGGAGAGAACTTTTCCTTGAGGACATCCTTTGATCGCTGAGGTTATGATCGACGTATCTCTCAACGAGGCTATGATTTCCCTGTTTGACAGCATTGCTTCAATCCAGCTCATTGTCGGCTGATCAGTTCCTTTAATAAGGAGAGCCGTGTTAATTGAGGCGAATGACGTGTTATCGAAGGCACCTTGAATGTCGAGAAAAGCACAAAGTGCCGTCTCTTGGTGGTTAACGAGCATTTACTGTATGATTGACAATTTTGACGTAAGACTACGTCTTTGTTTACTATGTTTACTATACTGGGACTGGGTAACACTTTGTAAAAACGAAAATAAAAGTGTAACGTTTGAATGAAAGATTTCAAATGGTAATAATTACCAAACTACTGAATGGAACTGAACAATTTATGTATCGCTGGATAGATAAAATGACCGTCAATTTTATGGAGGGTGTAAGAGAGCAACTTTATTGAGGGAGTAAGAGGGGGACTCCTATACAAATGAAACACAAATTTCCTCAAAACTCGAGAACTAATCAAGCAAATGGAACCAGATTTGGCATGTGGGGGTTCTAGAACGCATGATTTTTTCTATGGTGAATTGAGACTCCTCCCTTCTTCAGGAGGGGGGCCTCCCATGCAAATGAAATACAAATTTTCTCATAATTCGAGGACTAATCAAGCAAAAGGTACCAATTTTGGCATGGGGGGGTTTTTGGAGGTAAGAATTTTTTCTATGGTGTACTGAGACCTCTCCCCTTTCTAAGAGGGGGGGCTCCTATACGAATAAAACACAAATTTCCTCATAACTCGAGAACTAATCAAGCAAATGAAACCAAATTTGGCATGTGAAGGTTTTTGGAGGCATAAATTTATTTTATGATGGTTTGAGACCCCTCACACCTGTGTTAGGAGGATAAGGACTTTCATAGCAATAAAACAAAAATTTTTGCGACTGTGCCATATTTTTTGCAATGTGACAAGCGGTAAGCTGTGAAAGTAAACCAGTAAAACCTTCTCGGAGCAAGAGACAGTGAATCGATGCCGCTAACTAACGTGCCTGTTGCCTTTCATGTCAAAAAATAAGGACATGCGAATGGCACGTCATATTTGCGATGAACGTACTTTGGCTTTAATGTTATTTGTAACCAATGGCCCTTTTAAAGGCTACAAACGAGTAAAAGTAAGATTATTGAAACGTGTCAAGCTACGCATAAACATAATACAAAATACAAAAATATGTGGGCTGATCATTTATTACGATTTCAACCTTTATGATTCACACAAGTGATTTTTAAAAGAAATCTCTGTGTCTCAATGGCTGCAGGCGTTGTACCCCCGACCAGATATTTTCAAAGCCACTATTGCATTCAATGAAAAATTGAATCTGAATATTTCCCTCTTTTCTTTTAACATTCATTTAAACAATGGCATTCAAAGATTCTTATAAACATAGATAGGCCAGAAATGCAGTTTATATTAGTCTTTGATCTAATGATCTGATATAGTCCTACGTCACTATTTCTAGTTTTTTCTTTAATTTCTTCTTCAATTTATATTACTTAATATTACTGTAATATGTTCATTATCGGATTACCTATTTTCTCTTTATGACCATTGTTTACCATATTTATAAAAAATCAATACGCAATGACAAGTTCAGACATGTACTCATACCGGCTTCGTAGCTTTGATCAATCGCGAAATATTATTACAGGTAGGAATCGTATGGCGACAAACAACCATTTTTTAGAAATGAAAATCAAATATGAATCAAAAAACGGCATTTTTCAAAAGGAAAACCTCTAAGCTATGTAAACTGGTGAAAAAATATGTATTTGCCCCACTAAAATTGCAACAAAACTCAACCAATAAAAGTATACTTCCGCAACAATCCACAATTCATTACAGGATAATTATATCCACGTACCCAAATGTTGTCACGTGCCTAATTAAATGGTGGAATGCCTCACTGGGACTAGCAATTTTACTCATTTAGTATGCTATAATTGATTCGTTTTCTAGAGTAATTCACTTGTCGGAATTGTCGATCAAACTTCTTTCATATACACCGCCAGTAATTTATTCGGAAATTGCAAAAAAATGTTCAACGGGACACGTGCTAAAACTGTAGCCTAGAACTCTACTGCTTCTAAGTTAGTACATATGTTCAGTGAAAAACATTTTAAACACATTTTTTCATGAATTTTCCTGATGAACTATACTCGAAAGTGTGTCATTAGTTATGAATGTCGATTCACATCAAACTCACACTACAGTTACTGCGATAGCAAATGCTAGATTCCGGCTAATACTAATTAGTTGCGGTGCATAAAATATGCTGCACAGCATGAAGCGTTAAATTAGTTCTGAAATAATAATGCTCGGTGCATGACAACGTAACCGGGGGCGCAGTTCCGTTTCGATCGAATTGAAATTTTATTGTTATTTTTTTTTGCCGCTCACGTATAGTTATTGCAATCCAATAAATTCGCGCTATGCTACGTCGCGTTGGGGACACCATTTTGATTGCAATTCTAAACGCATTTCAAGCTGTGGCCAATCTATGTCAGCAAACCTATCCACACTGAAATGTGTGTGTAGTTTTGCTTACAAACTAGCAAAAACTAGGTATATTATCGGGTGCTAGAATTCATCACATTCCGCACAGAAAGTGCAAGCTTGGAGAGGCTTCGACATTCTAGTTTGTTTGATAGTCTATCCATTAGTTTGATAAAGTTGAGCGAAACGTACCTACCCCATAAAGTCAGGCAAATAGTTTTTTCTCTTGTTTTGGTATTTTTTTTCCTCGTTTTGCATCCGCAAAAGTTCCAATTAAAAACCTAACCAATAACATGACCATTGCGGTTGCTCTTTTTCACCACCGACCAACCGGTCAGTTGTATGTCGCATTGCCGTACTGGACGAATGCATTTTTTGCTCCCTTTGCATCGCTCCATTTGGTATAGGCATGTGGTTCGTCGTTCGTGTTCCGTGTGCTGCGAGTGCTTTTTTGAGTCCCATATTGCCAAGTTCTTGCCATTTTCCCTTATTTCTCGTTCAGTAATGGAGCAAATGTTGATCTAGTGGAGACGCACGGTCATTCAAAACAATATGATGGAGGTCATGTTGTTATTACTTTGTAATGCCACTAAAAATGATAAAATATCCTAAATTCATGTCTAGTTAATGCAATCGTATTGGGTTTTGGATATTACTCTCAATGGAGTAAATAAATGGTCTTAATAAATAAAATTGCTCTCGCGTTGCTTGCAGTTTCAGTTGGCCAATCGTTCTTGCTTGATTTTTAACCTAAGTTCATTTCGTGCTGAATGTTAGAAATCGGACCTGCATAAAACACAAACACGATATTATACCTCGAATTTTTTACCCTATCTTTTTATTACATCACCACCCCCACCGAATTATACACACATGGACACAAATAGGTAATTTCTTTTAATTAAGTTTACCTTTATTTTCATCAAGAACCATCTACATCTGTACTGTAAATATCGCTGTGTCTTCGTGATACGAACTCACAATCCATCACGCCGCAATTTCGCCGAAACAAACAAGTTAATTGTTCGCAACGAGTTTGCAACCGACTCTCGGAATAGGAAAAATCGAAAAAAAAACGTTTTCCAATCACCAACCTTATCGGTCATACAACCGGATTTCACTCTCGATGCACACACTGTCCCATGAATATGCGTCGTATCTGTGCCGCATTGTAATTTCGGAGCTAAACCAATCACCAATGCGTTCGGTGGGGCTGAAAAACAAAAATAATAAAAATAATAATTGGCTGTTGCAATTGATCCGCCTCACAAAGCAATAAACATTTCGAAAATGCATCCCACCGCCGCCGTGTTGATTGAGTATTTTGATGAGGTCGTTCTATCGTCAAAATAATAAATATTCATTCAATTTCATGGTGGTTGGTTCATACAGTAATGGCATTACGTTGATTGGTTGTGCGAAAAAAAAACACCAAACGTCATTTCGCGCCTTCCGTTAGTTAGGAGGACTCTGGATTTTGAACGCTTTACGTACTGACTTGATCTCACCGTATATAGATCTGCACCCGTAACTAGTAATCGTAACAATTTCAAGCCACCCTCACTTGCGAAAATATTGAATCACGTGCACCAACCAGCACATCAACCACCATGCACTACCACCCTGCATAGTTGCATTTTTTGTGTGTAAATTTTGCTGTTTTCCATTTTCTCACATTGCCATCTCCACGTAACCATCTAGTGCTGTCGTTCGATCAATTCGAGTTCAAGGGTTTTTCCAATTTACCAACAGCTTTCGCCAATTTCATAACGACCTTAATTAATGGCATCAAACTGATATCTGCTTCCCGTTCGTCTCTATTTTTTTCCTCTGCGGACCGACAGCTTCTTCTATGGCCATTTCAGACATTCACCAACTCGAAAGGCCACCAGCTACTGATGGAACAGGAGTACAGCCATTTTGATTCGGATCGAGCGGAGAAGGACGAACCGGCTAAGCCGTTCAACGTGTACGAACTGCTGAAGGCTCGGGATAGGTACGGGCTAGGACTGACGGCTGAGCGGAACGACTCCACCGACGCAGGCGGAGGGGACCTGGCACCGCTGGTGGAAAGCATCGAGTTCGAGTGGATGACAACGCCCTGGTCCGAATGCTCACAAACGTGCGGATCCAACGGCAGTGGCTATCGGGTAAGTGGATTGATGTTCTAATTCTAGTACTTACGGTCAAATACTCCTCCTGCAAGTAATTGGAATGGGTTTAAGAGGTACAGGTTGTTATTGTTAGAGGAAAATAAAATATTTCTTACACTGACTTTTCTATGTCTGGAAATTTTTTTCATATTTATTTTATCAAAAATTATTCATTCAGGTTTTGTCTTTAGTTTACTATCTTTTCCTTAGAACGGCCATTTTCAAACAGATTTCATTGGAGCTTCAAGATATTTAGTTGGAGACTTTTTCACCATCATTGATGGCAATTCTACAAAACACTTTTCACAGCCTTCCCGGAGAGTATTTTTCACACGACCTTATCAATAAAAACATCCTTCATGAGTAATTTCTTGATACTTGATACCCATCCCAAGCAACAATGTGAATTTTACTGCACTCTCTTTGCGGTTTTCGTGACCAGTTTTGGTCATTAAAACCTATATTGTTACTTGGGATTTTATCTGATTCGTGAGATTATCATCATGATTTTCTATCAATAATTATTATTCGTTGGACTCGGTCCCGTAGATGGGTAACGGCTTACACGAAACCGGTCGGCACGAAGGTAATTTTATACTTATTGTATTGTAAGAACAAAAAGTAAAATTTCCAAAGTTACTTAAGACTCATACCAGTTCTTACGTTCGCACGACTCCGTAATTGAAATTATTATTCAATATTTCATCTGTTTATAAGCTCTGATATCCCTTTCTTACAATTTCATTGTATAACACTAAGTAAAAAGTTTCGGAATGGGAGGAGATATTTAGCAAATTAAGCTACTCCCTTTGATCCCCCTAAATGCTATTATGAAAGCTTTTGTTATGACACTAGAAATCAAAAATTAGATCAATGGAAGCTAAATCTACTATCTAAAGTCGCATTAGTCGTATGCGTATCTGAACATGTTCGAATTAATTGACTTGGGTCCTAAGAAATAGCCTGATGAACATATTTTGATTTGAAACAAACATTATTTTTGCAGGCAAGTTGTCCGGCATTCTTGTAACATGCTCTGTTCAACCTTCGCCTCCATACTCCGTTCTCCTGTACGTCGCCGAGGATCGCTGTTTAGTACTCATTTTTCGAAAACCCTGAGCACTCGCAGGTCCTCCTCGAGCATCCAAATATCACGGTTGGTATCATTGTCTGCCATTACCCTTCTTCTTCTGCAGCATAGAGCCGGGGTGGCTCCCCAAGTAACAATGTGGGTTTTATTACACTCTTATGATGACATTTAAGACCAAAATTGGGTCGTGCTGTTTCAATCACTCGTCTGTACTCAACTCGGTCTTGGGCCACTCGTCGCCAATTTCTTAGTCGCCTCAGAAGTCGCAAATTGCTTTCGACCTGGTCGAGCCATCGTGCACGTTGGGCCCCCCTGTTCCTGGTGCCGGTGGGGTTGTTGAAGAAGACTATTTTCGTCGCACTGTCGTCCGGCATCCTTACGACGTGTCCGGCCCACCATAGCCTGCTAACTTTCGCTAAATGTACGATGGGAGTCTCCCCAAACAGTGCCTGTAGCTCCTGATGCATTCGCCTCCGCCACTCTCCGCTTTCTGTTTGTACTCCGCCAAATATCGTCCGCACCACTTTCCGCTCGAACACGTCTAACGGTCTAATATGAGTTTTGTACATTGTTTGCTTCGTGCGGCGGCGTACGCTTCCTGATCGTAGCGTTTTACGAAGGGCAAAGTAGGCCCGATTTCCCGCTTGGATGCGCCGCTGGATCTCCTTACTAGTGTTGTTGTCCGCGGTCACCAGCGATCCGAAATACACGAACTGCTCTACCACTTCTAGTTCGTCGCCGTCAACAGTTACCGTGAGTGGGAGGCGCGCGTTTGTTTCCTTTGAGCCTCTTCCTTTTATGTATTTGGTCTTCGACGCATTTATTTTTAGCCCAATTCTCCTAGAGTCCGCTTTCAGTCTGGCGTAGATTGCCTCCGCCGTCGCAAAGTTCCTGGTTATGATATCGAAGTCATCTGTAAAGCCTAGAAGTTGGCTACCCTTGGTAAAAATCGTGCCTCTCGTTTCGATGCCCGCTCGTCGGATCACCCGCTCAAGAGCAATGTTGAACAGCATGCAGGATAAACTGTCACCTTGTCTCAACCCTCGCCGCGTCTCGAAGGGACTCGAGAGTGTCCCAGAGATGCGTACGAAACACATCACTCGATCCAATGTAGCTCTGATCAGTCGCGTCAGTTTGTCCGGAAAACCGTGTTCGTGTATTATCTGCCATAGCTTGTCTCGATCGACTGTATCGTATGCTGCTTTGAAATCAATAAAGATGTGATGCGTGGGCACGTTGTACTCCTGACATTTCTGCAAGATCTGCCGGAAAGTAAAAATTTGGTCCGTAGTTGCGCGAGCCCTTATGAAACCCGCCTGGTAATTCCCTACGAAACCTTGTGCTATCGGTGACAGCCGGCGTAACAGGATCTGGGAGAATACCTTGTAGGCGGCTTTTACCAGCGTAATACCACGATAGTTGCAGCAGTCTAGCCGATCACCCTTTTTGTAGATGGGACAAACCACTCCTTCCATCCATTCCTCCGGTAGATTTTCCTCCTCCCAAATCCTCAAAATAACCCAGTAGAGCCATGGTTAGCGTTTCTCCACCATTTTTATAAAGCTCTGCCGGTAGGCGGTCCTTCCCAGCGGCTTTATTGGTCTTCAGCAGCCCGATTTCTCGTTTGATTTCTTGAAGATGAGGTGCTAGGACATTACTATCTTCTATGGGCGCTCCTAGGTTATTTTCCGTTCCGCCTCCTTCTGCGACTTCGCCATTGAGGTGTTCATCGAAGAACTGCTTCCATCTGTCGACCACCTCGCGCTCGTTTGTAATTAGATTCCCTCCTTCGTCCCTACCCTACACATGTCAGGTTTCGGTGTGTAGCCCTTCCGAGTTTGGTTCACCTTCTCATAAAACTTGCGCGTGTCATTAGCTCGGAATAGTTGCTCTAATTCTTCACGATATCTGTCCTCCTTTTGGCGCTTTTTCCTCCTTAGGATCGTGGTCAACTGGTTCCTAGCTCGTCGGTATTTGGCCAGGTTCTCTCTAGTGACAATACTTAGATAATTTTTCCAAGCAATTTTTTCCCCTCCACCGCTTGTTGGCATTCCCCATCAAACCAATCATTTTGTGTACTCCGAGGCTCAATATTTAGTGCCCCAACCGTCTTCGAGGTTTGAAGCACCTAACTCCTCGGAAGAAGGCAGTGCCTCATTCAGTACTCGCGCGTAGTTCTCGGCAGCTTGTGGGTTATCTAGCTGCCTGATGTTCAGCCGAGGAGGGCGGCTTTGACGTGTCCGGTATACGGTGGACAGCTTTGAGCGCACATGAGAACGTGGTCAATTTGGTCCATTGTACGTTGGTCAGGTGATCTCCAGGTGGCTTTGTGGATATCCTTGCGCGGGAAAAAGGTGCTTCGGATCACCAGGCCTCGAGAAGCTGCGAAGTTTATACATCGTTGGCCGTTATCGTTTGTGTCGGTGTGCAGGCTATGGGGTCCTACCACCGGTCTAAAAATTTCTTCCCTACCGACCTGGGCGTTCATATCCCCGATGACGATCTTGATGTCCCGTGACGAGCAACTGTCGTACGTTGCCTCCAGCCTCGCGTAGAACGCTTCTTTCTCATCGTCGGGTCTACCTTCGTGCGGGCAGTGCACGTTAATGATGCTATAATTGAAGAAACGGCCCTTTATCCTCAATACACACATTCTCTCGTTGATCGCCTTCCAATCTATCACGCGATCCTGCATTCCACCCAGCACTACAAAGCCCGTTCCCAGTTCGTTGGTAGCGCCACCGCTCTGGTAAAACTGGGCCTTTCCGCCACGGATCTTCCATACCTTCTCTCCTTTGCGACAGACTTCCTGCAGAGCTACGATGCCGAGTTTGCGGGGTTCCAGCTGTTCAATCAGCATCCGCTCGCAACCTGCGAAATTTAGCGATCTGCAGTTCCAAGTCCCGAGTCTCCATTCGTCGTCCTTATTCCGTCGCCTAGGTCGATGCCGAATATTCCGCTCCGAATATGCTTGCATGTTGTTAGTTAAAGTTTATTTAGGTCTGTAGCCGTACTGGGGCAACACTACCGAGTCTCGCGATGGGGCTGCCATCTTATAGGGCCGAGACTCACTATACCTCCTTCCCGGTTAGTATACAACCTCAGTTTCCACCGGGGTCGGTTACCCGATCTCCGATAAGGTTGCTCGTATTCCGGCTGGTACCACGAGGAGGTCGGGATCGGAGTTGCTGGATAAGAGGCTAACGACCACTATGGGGTCTATATTCCGCATTATTCAGCCGTTTATCAACCCTATTGGACCAAATGCTGGACTAAAACCAGATATTGGACCTGGACCACATTTTTTATCGACTTTTATTTCAGATTTTGCAACAGATTTGGACTGCATTCTGGAACAAATTTTAAACAACGTTTTCATCAGATCCGGTTAGATTTTTGACGAGGTTCCGGTTTATATTTTAGGCCCAGATTCTGGATCAGATTATGTACCACATTTTTATCTGATTTGGACTAGATTTTGGATAAAATTTTGAATCACATTTTTTTATCACGTTTTGGACCTCATTTTTGATCAGATTCTGTACCTGCACCACATTCTGGAGCACTAGATTTTTGAGCTGCGTCATATTCTAGACCAGATTTTGGACTACATTTTTATCAAATTTCAACCAGATTTTGAATTATATTTTGGACCACATTTTTGATGAAATTTTGTATCAGATTCTTTACCTGTACCAGATTGTGAACCCTGCCCTGATTCTGGGCCACAATTTTTATCAGATTTTAGACCAAATTTTGAAACAAACTTGGATTCAGATTCTGGAACTGGACCAGAATGTAATTCAAATTTTGGGCCATATTTTTTATCAAAATATAAATCGCCAAACAGAATTTGGATCAGGTTTTGAACCAGATTCTGAGCCTGGACCCGATTTTAGATCTGAACTAGAATGCGGACCACATTTCCCATTAGATAAGACCAGATTTTCTAACAAATTTTGAAAAATTTTTCTTCTAGAATGTGGGCCATATTTGGAAAGACATTTTCGCTTTGATTTTAGCCATATCTTAGACCAGATTCTAGACCTGAACCAAATGTTGGACCTTCATCAGATTCTGGACCAGATTTTGGATATTTTGGACCACATTGGTAATCAGATTTTGGATCAGATGTGGGACCAGATTGAGAACCACATTCTATACCAAGACCGAATTCTAAGCCTAGACCAAATTCTGGACCACATTCTTTATCAGATTTTAGTCCAGATTTTGGATCAAGTTTTTGACCAGATTCTCGAACTGGACCATATTTTGAACTACATTTTTGATCCAAATTCTAGACCTGGTCCCAGGGCCGTAGCGTGACATTGTGACGGCCCTGGAGAAGGCCTGATTTGACGCACCCTCGTTTCTTAAATGAGTCGACAAGTCTTAGGCCGAAGTTTATTATTTTTTACAATTAGACTGTCACACATATTTTGTACAACTGCCTATATCCAGTGCTTCGCTACACTCGAGAGTGTCTTACTGAGATTTCAAGCCATTTTTGGCGGCCTCTAGAGCAAGCCCCCTTGGCGGTAGTCAGTGTGATGTACTGCATGCAACGGGGTTGCATACACCCTGGACTATATCCACATCTGTAGGGTAAGAAAGTTACGTAACATACCTCTTTACTTATGCAGCATAAGGTGCAGTATGAGTTATACCTCTTATAGGGCAATTGAAAGGTATCAAAACATATGGAATCAGAATTCAAACGGTTTATCCATTTTTCACTAGATAGGGACTCCAAACATGCTTGCCTAAAAATCACACGCGGATCAAGGTGTTTCACTAACTGTCGCTTTCGCTATGGCGGTATATTTATTCCTGTGAACAAGAGATTTGCATCCAAGTCATCATAAAGCAGCGGCGAAATTCAAATCACACGGTGAAAAAGTCCAACAAAAATAGAAGAGAAATTGCAGAAAGGAATAGTATGTCAAAATGTTATTAAAGTTTAATCAAATGTATATTGATCAGGTACTTAATCTTTATTACCACTACTAAAAACTTTCAACATTGCAATTCCTGCTAACAAATCTAGGTAGGGACCCATATTATTGTTATTCAAACTCGTATTTGAACGAAATATAGCCCCAATAGTTTCATTATAATGAAGCTGAAGGCATGAGCTTCCAGCAGTCTCCATCGGACATAATCTTTTTTTCTGTCACGAGCTTACTCAAATGATGGTTGACATTCATGGCTGCAGCTGGCCATAAGCTTTCCGGCGTATCTTTATAGATTTGTTTAACCAAGTCCAGCTCGGTAAACTTTTCATTGGGATGTTGCTTAAAGACGGCCAAAATTTGTCGTTCACGCTCGTTCCGATGGTTTATATACTGAGATATGCGTACCATTGGGTCCTGAAAGAAATGATCGAAATGCTGATGTACCTAATTTGTTTATGTAAGCTACAAGCTGGCATTAACTTACATTAATAATATTTCCATGCCCGGGATAGATAACAACAGGATTAAGAGTTTGAATCAACTTTAAACTTTTCATATAGTCATAGAGATTTTCAAAAACAGTTGTTCCTTCCCCGAGAATACAATCGCCACTAAATACAGCATTATCTTCGTGTAGCACAACTATTACATGATCTGTGGTGTGTCCCGGTGTGTGAATTACTTCCAGAGTTGCTCCTTCAATTTCAAACCGTTGGCCATTTTTCAACGGACGCACTTTTGAATCTAGCGGCTCAGTGACGTCTGACCGTGCATATTTCCATACTCTGCAAGTATCTGTAATACATAATGCAGATTTTTTATTAATTACTCAATTGTGTAATCGAATAATTGCGAACCTTTATTGTCGATAGCCTCCAGTACATCATCAACTCCTCCTTGATGGTCGTGATGCCAGTGGGTAACTATTATGTCGTTGATTGTGATTTGTTTATGTGATATCACTTGTTTTAGGTAGCTTATATAGTCCGGTACGTTTGCGTCACTTGCATCAATTAGTATTCTTCTACAAAAAAAGTAAAACATTATCGGCACATGAATTAAATATGAGCAAATTTAATAATACTTTTGACCGGTTCCCACAATATACGTATTAGTTCCTTGGAGGGTCATATGGCCCGGATTACAGCCAAGAATGCGAATTAATCGAGATGAAACATGCGTGATCTTCGGTATCGTCGCCATGAAAACTCAACTCCTACTTTCTATTAATAATCCAATACAATATAATACTTAAAATATTTCGAACACAATTTTCCGACAATGTCAACACTGCACTTAATCTTTTTGAAGCAAAACAGCTGTTAACCGCACAGACACTAGAACTCCAAGCAAAATGTTATTGATTTCTGGACTAGCTGGTAGACACCACAGAGTAAAATTGTATGTAACGTAACTAGTTCAATCCAGCTGAAGACGGCCGATAAGGTTTTTGCAGCGTCAGCGGGAGTAACGAATTTTAAGTATCTCACACTGAAATTTGGACTGATGATAAGACTTCTGTAAGGTGATGTTTGATAACAACCATAACAACACCGCGGCACCGAAACTTTTCGATATTTTCATCGATCCTTTTGACGTCGTAGCAAACACGCAGGACGCAGCCGCGCGCCGGTCTTTGCTTCGTTTGCTATAAAAAAGCTTTTCTTCAAAATAAGGATGGGCTAGCAGCTTGCACGAACTTGCACGCTTGCAAATCGAACAAAAATCTGGAAGCGAAAAACTTTTTCTGCGTTATGATCTATATAGAGCCCTATAATTATCGCAATAGAGGATTGCAACGATTTGTAGCGGAAATTTGAAATTATTTTGTTTGACGTAGCTTCTACCCAGGTAACCAATAAACATTAGTATAAGCAGTAAATCAATCGTTTATTAGCATCCCTGCCGTTTTATACTGCAGGTTGCTGTTTATCAGCCTTTTGACTGCATAACTGTTTTAAATATGCATCCACAATTCTATTTAAATTCTTCTTGTCGGTAACTAGCTGCAAATAAGCATTGTCAGCACTATAAGAGGGCTAGCAGTAAAGTAGCCACATATTTTGCCAAAATAGCATTTAAGTAGCATTTAGGGCAACTTAAATGCTTATTGGCTTGCATTTAAATTGCATTGGAAATGCTTATTGGTTACCTGGATAGGGTTTCAGTACCAGTAAGTCTATGTACTAAACCAAGGAGGACACTTCAAAACAAATCATTCTTAATTTTCAATTCATAGCAAAGCAAAATTATCTTGAACACTTTTCACTAATTACCTATCTTCTATCTTCTGGGTTCTTATCATTCCAGCTTCGATCAGCGCACTGTATGGTAAAGCTGACCAACTCCAGTCACACGGTAGACAACAGTCTTTGCGAGGACGCAGGCCTCGTGATACCGGAAACAGTGGAAAAGTGCGGCAATGTCGAGTGTCCTCGCTGGGTCACCACCGAGTGGTCCGTTTGTCTGCAGTCCAAGTGTTTCAGCTGGCACACGGCCCTACAGAAGCGGGATGTTTTCTGCAAATTCGCCAACGTCAGTCTCAGCGACAAGTGTGATGAATTGGAGAGGCCCGTTACCAAGCAGGAGTGTTACAACGAAATGTGCAAGGGTGTCTGGCGGGTGGAACCCTGGTCGGAGGTACATGGTTTAATGGTGGCTCTGTGTAAGAATGTTGATTAAATATTATCGAACTTCTTTTCCAGTGCAATTCTGCCTGCGGTGGCCAGGGAATTAAATACCGAATACTACAGTGCGTTTGGTACGGTACAAAGAAACCGGCTGGTAATGCTTGCAAGGATCAGCCCAGGCCAGCCGTCATGAAGGTTTGTAAAGGACCACCTTGTATTTCTAACCGTGAGTATAGATACGTTTCGGTTTTCATTCCTGGCTTTTACCATTAGCGTCTTTTCCAGTATCAGAGTGCAAAGACTTATCGAGGTATTGTAAAAACGTAAAATCCATGGGCCTATGTAGACTTCACCGTTACCAGCAACAATGTTGCAAAACTTGTAGGTTTAATATTTACTAATATGAGGTTTGCATGCATGCAACACAGTTGACACGAGGAACCAAATAGCAGTGCTGTTACAGGAGAGCGGAAATCAAGAGGCACTGAAACTACCTACCTTATAATGGAAATCTAAATCCTACCAAATTGACTTGTACCGAGCTCGTTGAATAGGGGATGGTTTTGATGGTCTCAAGGAAAACATACACTCCGGAAATGTGAAAATTTCAAAACAGGACAATTGTATATTATATTATGGCACTGTATTTAATTATGAGTTAAGCGAATGAAACTAGCTGCAGGCTATGCCAATGAATGAAACCGAATATATATTAGGGGAGATATGTCGTTTACTGTGCTTTAACAGAAATACATTTATTTATTAGTAATACTATGTAAGAAAAAAACTGGTGTAAATAGTAGTAAACTTACCACGAGACAGGAGAATTTAAAATTCAAGAATGCTGATATTAGAATAAACGAGAAAGTATCGTTAGAGAATAGTAAGCGAATGAAAAGTATAATTTTTGAGTTCGAACAATCAATCCGTTTTGGCTTTCTAAACTTTCATAAATCAGAAAAATGCCAAACCAAGAAAACGTTGTTGAGACAAAAAGAACAAATCTGTATTTGAAAAGTATTTTCAACTCTAAAAAGCTACGAATTGTTCCTCCGAATTGTTATAAACCACTCACTCTCATACACATAAGGTCATTTACATACATTCGAGCAGTCGCATTAGTTCTATAATTTAAATGGCTAGTAAAAAACCCTAAATATGAGTTATTTTTACTCTACTAGATATTAAACTCAAATGGCCATTGCATTTTTATTGTTCATCGCTTGCGCATTTTAAACCCCAACTTTAAACTTAACATCCACGTACACTAGTCAAAACGAAGTACACAGACACACACTTACACTCATCCCGTTCACTTTTACACACATACATTTTTTAAAATGCGTACAGCCAGATCAGCCTAAAAATAACTTACACTTTAAGCATTTTCCAATTACAATTATCACACCTTAGTCCTATTTCTATAACTATACCTGACGAATGCAAGTTGAGCGAAAAAGAAAAAAATACTGAAACAAGACAGACAAGCACAGAGGCATATAGGAAAGCGGCAGATTGTGACCGAAATAAAACATGCAATTGGTTCGTGGTTGAGTTCTTACCGAGCAATATGAATATAATAACTGAAACCAATGGCACTAAACTAAAACAACAACAGAACAACCAACAAAATCAATCAATTGTAAAACAAGACGAAAAACGATACGTCCGATTCAACTCAATTAAGAAAAAATGAAACCTACTAAGCAATTGTTTTCAATTCGTGTGAGGAAGGAAGAAAAGACACGCCAGTGTTGTTGATGTATCCTTACCAGGGTAACTGATGGAAATTTGGGAGAAGCTAAATATTTTAACATTCGAGCAGTCATGGTGTTGTACAAAAACAGCGATTTACAACTGAAAGGAAAAGTTTATTGGAAAAATTTGAGTTTAGAAAATATGTGCTCTCAAGCTGTGTTTTAACCTTAATTGTTGCAAGAACAAAAGATTTCATTTCAATAATTTATTTCGAAAGATTCAGAAGAAACGTACTTAGATTGATTTTGGAGAAGAGTTGATAGAAATGTGGGGAGTTCAAATTTCCAAACCAGCAATTAAAAACAATTGCAATTGCACATTATCGTCACTGCTAGATTGTTAAGTCCACTGAAATCAATTAGACCAAAAAGGAGACTGGCTGGAGAGTTTTTTACTTCCAGAAAATTCATTGTTAACTAGTAAACTTTAAAAAGGATTTTTTGCAATAACATTGCGCATATTACAGCAAATTTACATTACCAGTCGGGCAGCAATGCAGAAAAATGCCAAAATTTTACAACCAAACCGTTCAGCGTTGGAAACAAATTTCTCATGAACTAAGCAAATTTTAAAGCTGCATTGAAATGAATTGAATTTTCCAGAGGCAAAAATCTCACCCTAACAGCAAGAATGACATAAAGAGCAAAGATAATTTTCCTCATACACCGTCTGCAGGTTTAGAATTTCGCTACTCAAAATCATACGATTTTCCCTGGAAAAAAGTATAGTTCTGTCAAACCTAAAATTGTCGCATATTTAAATAAAAAGATAAAATCAAGTGACAAACAACATTTAGCAATTTTATACTAAAAATAAAAAGGACATGTTAGTTAGAAAATAAATTAATAAAATTGGAGAAGAGTATAAAATTCTAGCAAACCACTACAATTAAATTGAATAACGAGAAGCAAATTATATAAAATCTAGTTCAAAACAATTGTCGAACAAGGCGAGAAATATGTATAAAACTAAATAAATAAAACCAAACAAAAACAACACAGAACATTAAATCGAACTCATAGCGTAAGATATAGCAGAACCACACATCTAGGAGAGTAAGAAATTCACAACCAGCACACCCTAGCAAAGCTATGTTGTACCGTAGGTCCAAAAACTGATTCGTTCTAGCCCGTCTATTTCGCTCTCGAGCCCATTAGTTGCGACGGCAGCTGTAATAATAGTCGCCTGTTTAGAAGCTGACTGCTACGTGAATCGATAAACTGCACTCCTCCCTTTCAGTATCTAAACGGTAGTACACGGAACAAATCAGCAACGGTAAGCTTTCATCCTAGATAGCGCAGCAGCCTTTCCTATGTGGAACCCCGCCATGCTTTCAGCAGAACCTGACGATCGCTCCAGCAGCGGTCGAATTATTGCAAAAGTACGTTAAAAAATATTTACGTTGCACACGGTAGTGCACATACAATAAATGTGATATTTCATCCCATTTAAACAAATAAATACTGACAAACAGTTGCAGAGGAATAAAATCTGATGAGAAAATATAGTAATAATGTATGTTACACCTTCCATTCCTCAACAAATATACCGCCGGATTCGAAGCCCGCTAGCAGTTTCAAGGCAAACTGACTCATGGCAATGCTATGAGGATATTATTTTTTGCTGATAGGTTTATTGTTGAATGAAAAAAATTACAAAAAAAAAATTAAATACAAAAAAAAACATAACGAACACGAAGAAACATGTCTGTGAAACAACATGTTGAACATTGTCGATTAGTTGTAAAACGATCAATCAGCGGTTATTCGAGCAACCTTTGAACGAACCTCTGCAATCGACCTATTAGCTAAGAACGCGGATGGACTGCACATCCCACTATTTATGATTACTATACATTTCACTGTATTATGATTATCATTAAAAACTACAATTAAATATTGCTAATAGGAAGGTAATTAGTTAAAACAAAACTTATAAAAAATTATGAAATCGAAAGGGAAACTGAATAAAATATTTTTTATTTAAAACGACCGCAATGTTTTTCATTTAATTTTAATGCGAATTTGAATGAAATCAGTTTTGTTTAGACATTTCTTTCGTCCTTCTTTGTCGGGAGTTATGATTTTTTTTTAAATAAAACGATGTGCGAGAAAATAAGAAAATTGCATTACAGTTTTTTAAACTTTTTTTTAAAGTGTCGTCTTCGTACATTTTCCGTAAACTATCTTCGTGTTTTTTAGAAAAATCAGAGAGGTTGTGTACAAGACACGACCGCATATATAGGTGACGCAGGACTACGTAAGTCTCTTTGTAGTGATAGTAGCATGTATTCATGCTTGTAATCATTCGATTCTTCATGTATACATGCTATATGCAACATATATACATGCTACATGCGTTGTATGTAACATTTATCAAAGTAGTAACATTGCATACGTTCAATTCTCAAAAGGTTGTGCAATTGAAAACAATTTAACAAAATCTAGAACACAAACTATTGCTTTCCTGCTACCTTACTGAAATAAAAGATTGTTTTTATTATCCATGGTTTCCCACGTTGTAGGGATTTTACCAATTCAATCCTATTTTATCAACAGCATATTTTTTCACTACACTTCTAATGAAACGGCAAGCATGCGTATTCATACAGAGTCGTATTATAACCGAACACTACAGCTGTAGCACATTTTTCCAACACAGATATCAAATTCGCCGAGGTTTAATCGTCTCGCAGTAAAGAATTTGCGATCTGTTGGGACAACGAACTTGTGTCATTTTTTCTGGCACACTTTCCTAACACAGACATCAAGTTGGACTAGGTTTAATCGCGTTCGTAAGAAATCTGTTGGTATGAGGGGGTTTTATCACTCTTTCTGGCGTACTTCCCAAGCAAGGACATCAAAATGGTCGCGGCCGCGGACCGCGGTGTTAAGAAATCTTGTTGAAATGAGGGAACTTGGTCACTTGTTTTGGCTTGCTTCCCAAGCACAGATATCAAATTGGTATAGGTTTAGATCATCGTAAAGAATCTTCCAACCAATCACGAAGCGAGAATTCTGGTAAAACATAGGTTCATTATTTTTAATTTTTCAATAGTTCAACATCAAGAATTCATACTTTTCTTCATTTGGGTCAATTCTTAGAAGATTTTCTGATCGATTGGTGCAAGAATATTGAAAATCGATCGGAAACCCGCTGAACTATTAGCGCTCAAAACCTTTCATTTTTCGTGACGCTCGCATTTTTAGATTTTTTGGAATGACACCCTATCTCAAAACTTGCCGTAAGACGTAGTCCTACGTCAAAATACTAGAAAAGTCATTAATTTCTCCCGAATTTACGACATCTGCCGCAGTGAAATTAATAGAGGAATTTAATTTATTGCGGAGTTTCCACCTATTTAGAGTCCCACGTGAAAATTATTAGCGTGGTTATTTTCTGCGTTTACCACACATGTTTGCAATTTAGTAATTTGAACCATCAGTTTTTCGTTATTGCTCCCCCACCGCACCCCTCCTTGCTTGACTAGCATAGTTTCAGTGTATTTAGTAAGTACGGGATAATTATTATTAAAAAACGTATTTGCGTAGGACTCGTAAAATTGCTGCAAGGTACAATAGTTATGCCTTATTTAATCAGATTCAACTTGTCTTAATTTGATGAAAACATTGTTTTGAGTGTAAAGCGAACCAGATTCGCCATAATACTCTGAGAGCGACATCTATTTGTGATGAACATAAACCTGGAGAAGCTTTCATGCTTTGCCATAATGGAATGTATCAGACATGCCAGATGAGAAGACTACAGAGGCTATCCAGCTTTTTACGAGCCATAATGGCGGACGTGTTCGTAATATTTGGACAGCATTTTTGACATTTCCCTAATACATCGAACGTTTTCTTTCCGCGCGTTCACGGTTAAACTAAAGGAACGTACAGAAAGAAAACGTGCGATGTATTAGGGAAATGTCAAAAATGCTGTCCAAATATTACGAACACGTCCGCCATTATGGCTCGTAAAAAGCTGGATAGATCCACAGACTAACAGACGTAACACTGAAGCCTCATGGATGGATCGCCAACAAAAACGATCATTTCAAATGTTCACTTAAGCCAAGATTCAAACAACAGTCGCTGTGCGAGAACGCAGCTCGCGTGCGCTGGCGCTGTTGTCATATAATATACAAGTAAATTTATAGCATTGCCAAACTTATAGCAAACTGCTTTGTGTAGCGCGAAGACTGCACCAGGTGATGTTAGTGTTTTTTCCAAGTTTTAGGGGTGTCATTGAAACGATGTTTTGTTAGAAAATTTATTCGAAGTGTTACGTCTGTTAGTCTGTGATAGATCTATATACAGACTATATATAGATCTAGACTACAGAGACTATAGTCTCTGTAGTGAAGACTTGTCTTAATTTTGAATATATTTAAGTTACTACTTCTCAAAACCCCAGGTAGAGTTCTGAATTGAATTCAGTTCAATTCAGAACTCTAACCCCAGACTATCGGATTCTATGTTCTATCCTGCTTTTTTCGAGCGACAACGGCGGAAAGCATAATCCGTGTTCTATTTATCCTATTTACACTATCAGCACAGACATACCACTCGTTTTCCATTCTTCGTACCGACTAAACCGTCATTTCAAATTTGGGATTAGTTGGGAATGTCTCCGTTTTGGTCAAAGTGACGCTTTTTGACGAAAGAAGGGGAATTCCCCATAAAAAATACTTGCTACTTCAATGGATTCCCATGTTGCTATTTGATATTTGGGAATGTCGATCATAGATGGCGCTAGTGTTCAGGCTAAATGTGAGGTACGATAATTTTTGTTGATTTTTCTTCCAAGAGTTATGTCTGTTTGTCTGTGCTATCAGTATGGCCGTTATTCCACCTATAGACCAAATCAAGGTGACGTCATCTGGCAGATACTGGCGCCCTTGTTTACAAACAGACTGCAGAGTCCAAAAAAGTTTCAACTGTTTAAACGGCAAGTTTGTTGTTTAAACCGAGTTTAAACAGCATTAGGACTAAATTTAAAAGCCAATATGCTTGTAAAATGTTAAAACACACGCTACATTCGCTATAAACGGAAAAGAAAGTTTTTCAAAATGTAAACAGGGGCGCCAGTATCTGTCAATTGACGGTATGATGATTTGGTCTATTACATGAGAAAACTTTTCGTATAGTTTCTACGTGTCCCACATATAGATTTTTGCAATGTGCCCAGTAAATGATCTTTATGTGCCAAACAGTTATCATTTATGTGCACGCGAAAAATGTTCACATACTACATTGTTGCCATATCTATCATCCACCATCGTCATATGCAGAGCTGCCATAAATACAGATACTTGTGCATGCATAAATTTGGGACCCTACCGTTTTCTCCGGAGTATTTAATTTTCTCGATCTAATCTTTTAAATAACATAAATAGTTTATGGACTACTTAAAAATTCAGGAACATTAGTAGAGCCAGAAATCATAGCAACTGAAATAATTGATGGGTCCCAAATTTATGTATGCACAAATATCTGTATTTGTGGCAGCTCTGGTCATATGCAACATTTTTTGCCCTGTTGCCATGGCGAGAAGTCTAAACAGTTTTTTTGTGCCATATCATGGGCAGCCAAAACGTGTATTAACACTTTGTTGCTCAGTTTATTGCGCTCTTCACACTCAACTGGACTGCACAGTTATTAAGTGCAACCTTCAAAACTGTGATGAAAAGTGTGCTACTGATAATATCGCTAGTAATCTTATATCGATAATACCATCAAACTTTATCGTCATGGAAGAATATCGAAAATATCGAAAGGGTTTAAAGTGAAATCTTCTTCTTGATTTGTTATTATTTTAACATTTTTGTTCTATTTCTTATGTATTTTTGCTTATATTGCCATATTATCGTTATTAATTATTAACGATAACAAAACTTTATCAATAATCGTTATAGACTTTGACCGACATTTCCCATCATTACAACTCTCCCATCTGTGCTGACATTTGATTTAGCAGTGGAGCCAGTACCAGTTGTAGGGAAAGCAAATAGTATTTAATTTTTCATTTATTTCATATATGCTGCATATTTATTCAAGTTATGAATTATGCGTGGAATTATGTATTTAGAAACAATTTTTATATTATTCTTTGCGTCGATAACAACTCTACGTAAGCATTAGAATTTAAATAGAAATCAACCATGATTCATCGTTTTTTCCCACGAAATTTTGGCAACTTTTCTCACCTACAAAATGTGTGACTGGACAAGTGTGTTCAAAATCCAACTTTCAATGCAAAGAGCAATATTCCTCAATGAGAAGAACAATGAGCAGGTTGCTGAGCATTCGCGATCAGTAAAAAAGAGAAAAATTCAAACAAAACGGAGCAACATAAATCGCGACTGAGTAAAGTGTGAATTTTTCTCTTCTCTTTTTTTATTCTGAGGAGGAATCATCCCTGGTTGTGAATATGGTATCACAGAACAGTTCTACTTCTTTTTTATCACGGAAGAACACAAAAATTCCCTTCTAATATGAAAATATAAATCAATTTTCATTCACTTGCAGCATTTTGTTTTTAATTTCAGCATATGGTGCTCTAGTTACACTACTACCAATGTGTGAGGCAATTACTCCTGAAACTCTTCTATCTGGTTAGCATACCTAGTAACACCACTGATAACTAGAAATACTCAGAGGTGAGAGATACGCGGAAACAGCCATCTTGGGAGCCAATCGAGCAGCGAGAATTGTCAAAAGGGAGCCAATCGAACACGCATACTGTTTGCTTAAATGTTTGATTAACAAGTATTGAAATAGTTATGAAATCTACTTAAGCTATTGTCACGCACCTTGAATATTATACTCGGACACAGTGTGTATAAAACTTTGCAATGCATTTTACACTGTTTAAGTTGAAAGATATATCGCTCTATTGTGCAAAATTGATGTAAGCAAAACAGAAGCGAATCATGTTAAAAACAATCAAGTCACATTGCTACAGCATTTTGCTCCGCAGCAAGTGCTGGCAGTTTTTGTACACTGATGCCAAATCGTTAGCTTTAGTTTCCGCATATCTCTTACTGCGAGTATTTCTACTGACAACCACTTGCTTCTGGTGCTAGTGTATATGTACGATTCAATGATACACTAGCGCCAGCAGCAAACTGTTGTCACTGCAAAACTAGTTACCTTCAATGAGCAGGTATCTAGGCAATATCGACATGTCATCTACCGGAATCTCTTTTGATAAAAATAAAAATAAAAATCTTGTCTCGAATATATATAGTTTCAACGTAGTTCCTGAATGTTGTTCAGGCTACCGCTTAATGGGCTGGAAATACCCTCCCGTACCCTACCTAAAGATCAATGTTGCTCACTAATCTTACACACTTTTTTAGTACCTTCAGCCGTTCATTCTAGGTGATTGCCTGCTGCTCAAATACGGTCGGCCTCGACGGACGCTTCCGCATAAAAATGCTCATTTTGGTTGGGTATTTCTTCACCATTTATCCGATTGCTCGCCGGCGCTAACCAATTTGTCGCTCCACGCAAATTCTCAAAATGGCGCCCCCAAAATAAACAAAAAACAGCCGACATTGCTGTGTGCACATTTTACTACCTACACACTCGAAAACGCACATTCTCCTAACGTCTTTCTGCATAACCACTAACGAGGCAAACAACTCGCGAGCAGCCAGTTGCCCGTGAGGGCAGCAGCACACTGGGATACAGATTTTGCATTACTTTTTGGTTTCTTTTTCATCTTACGCCCTCGTTTCTACACGCGGGTGGCCTTAGTTCCGGTGCGTTGGGGGGGTTCATGTCCTTGGGTATGGAAGTAACCCCGTTGGCTTCGTTCCGCTCCAGGACATCCATTGAATAGTGTCACGAAGCTAGATCCAGCCAGAATATCGTAGAGTCCTCGTGAAGTTTCAATAGAAGAAGCAGATGCCTCTGTAGGACACTCCTTGAGGTAGATCTACCCGTTTACAGTCTCGGTAACTACGAACGGTGCCCTCCGTTTGCCACATGAGCAGATCGCTTGCCAAATCATTTATTTCTTGATAATCTTTAAAAGATTCTGCTTCTTTATTTTCTCCATCACATCAAATCTTGTGCTGGGCGGTGGAGAACAGTAGCCCGGAAGCTGCCGGAAGTCCGCCTTGACGTAACATGATGAAACAATGTGACTTCGTCAGCATTTGGATGTCCAGTTTCCGGGTTCATGATTTTCCCACCGTATGTTCCCGTTCGTCACGATTTAGACCCTTCTGCACTTTGTACCTATGTAGCTCTTCCTGATACTTGGCTCTTTGAACGAAAGACTTGGACAGACTCAACTTTTTGGGCACATTCCTGACCGAAGCATTGGGATTCCGGTTAACCGCTTTCACGACACGCTTGTGATCCTGATCACTAATAGAACATCCATTCGGACCGCATTTCTCCTTCCGTTCGAAGCTCAGAGTTGAGGATTTTCCAGCTTCTACCGCAAAAGCAATTCGTGACGTTGTTTTTCGTGTGACATTTTTTCCAATTTTCGAAAACCTGTCAGCGATAAAAATACAGTCTAAACAATAAACGCTAAACTACTCCTATCCAAATTTTCAAGAGAATGATGCTATTTGATGTGGGACACTCAGATTCAGCAGCCAATTTTACATGAAAAATCACCTTCAGTTTACTGAGTTCATAAATGCAGTTAACTAGAAAATCTGTTCTTCACCAAATTTTCGAAAGGAAATAAAATTATTATTTAATTCTAACGAGCAACATCCTTTAAACATTCTTTTTTATATCATGTATCAAATAAAGCATGTAAACTACTCACAAAAAATTTGCGGTCGATCATTTAATTCTACACGTATTCTAAAAGTAAAAATGGTCGAAATATATAGTAATAGGTAGAAGTATAGTGTTCTAAGAATATTTTACATATTGACTGTTAAAAGCGAGCTTCGTATGCTTGATTCAATCCAAACTAAATCTTTCGTTTTCTTCTGTATCAAAAGCCAAGCAATGTGATCTGCACATTACTCACAGCAGTTAATGACTTTAATATACATATCACAAATTCACTCATCTACACGACAATGTGTCGTGGCAACGCGCCATTATAGGTAGAACGGATATAATCAATTGATGAAAAACATCATTCACTGGTTCTGCAATTTGCTTCGTATGTGCTTATTGCCTTGGAGCATTTAGGAACATCCTACGTTTGGCAGCTCAAGTAGCGCTTAGCAGTTAGAGACAAACGTAAACGAATCCATGCGTCCATGCTTCCAGTTCTTTCCGATCTTCGCCGGTAATGTCTCGTTGTGAAGTGTAAATTGCCGACATAGGAATTGCATACGAAAATCACAGTCCGCATGGACATTCAATGACAGTAATTACGAATGTCATTACTTTTCCAGATCATATGTAAATATGTCACAAAGTTAAAAAGCACCTTTCGAATGGCTAAAACCAGAATTAGGTTTTATTTTCCGTTAACTTAATGACCTTAACACCAATCCTGAAATTTAATTACTGTTTTTCGTTTCTCGAACGATCAGATAGAATAAACTAAATGCATTGGAACAAAAACCTTCTGTCGTATAAACACAATTTGATATACCTACTTGAATGTGTTTATGAAAAAGTGTTACTTCCATCCAAGATTTCGTAAATATTGCTATGCTGTTACGTCAATGAGCCGCTCCACAAATTTCACTTTGCCAGACAGTGCCCTCCCGACCGCGGACCTCCATCACGTCGTATCACACTAACTCCACCAACGCAAGTAGTTTTCCACCAATCTCCCGGGCCATTCTTCCCGCAATCATACAACACGGTTTGTTGTGCTCTAGCGCAATAACCGTATGCATTCGCCGCTGAATTACGCTCGTTTAAGCTCATCATACTCTAGATTTACTAAATTGGAAGATTACCCGTCGGCCATGTGCAGAATGGAAGTAATGGCACACGGCTCGGTTAGTCTCGCAGGCGATCTCGAGGCCGGTACTCGGTCAGATTGGAGATCTTCCCAACTCCTGAAACGGTAGGTAGCTCGGATGTCGTGAAGCTACGGTCCGTCTTAGTCGCTTGCTAACCGTGCGCGGAGCTGAACGTCTTCTTCGGTCGTGTGGAATACTGTGCCAGTCCCGGTTAAGTGTCACGTGCTCGTGAAAGATTTGCTGGTAATAAGTTCTGACAGTTCATCCAAATTGGTGCCAGGATAATCGAAAGTGATCCGATATTGATGGCCTCTGGATAGCTTGTGCGGCGAAAGTGTGGTTAATTAAATTTTTTCAAGTGTGGCAGTGGAACAGTGGATCAAGCGAAAAAATCTTTAGGATCAGTTACAGAAAAAAGGATGATCATAAAATAATGTCATCAAAAATGGTCTGAAGCTGTAACATTCGTACTCGTAGTTATTCCATAGTGGGAAAGCAGTTAAAATGCTTTGTCAGTTTTAGAAGTGTATTATCTATAGAGGATTTATTATTGAATTTTACAAAGATTTTGAGTATTTACTCAACTTTATTTTACTGACTCTGGTAAAGTCACTTAGCTATTGTATATCAAACAAACCATACAAAGAGTTAGAAATAATATAGGCTTTTTGTAGCAAACCTAACCCACAATAATCTAGTAACAAGCTGATGTTATATATTTCAATCATTTTTGTTCTTTCTGGAGCTATTAGATATTGGCAAATCCTTAGTTTGAATGAATCTGATACACAATTTTTTTGCCAATAGTTTAGAAATGACACGTTTTAATAATTTTAAATTAGAGAAAATTGTTTTAGTACCATTTCGAACAATTTGGTATGAGACAGGCTGACAGAATTGAGCTGATTTAACAAAATATTTGTTCATGTTTCATGTAATCAATTATATAAATACAGTATAGCTATGGTCTATAACCTTACACACATTTCAATCCTAACTCGTAAACAAGATCCAAGATTGTTGTGATACAATATATGTATTCGAAAAAAATCAATGACAAAATTCCCAATGTGATAGAAGGTAATATTTATATGTAGACGAATTTAAATTGTGAGTCAGTTTTTTTTAAAAATTTTCTACATTTTATTTCAATAACGTGTTGATTACCCCACAAAACAAATCAAAAATGGAGAACCTATTCAACAACAGCATGCTGCAGTAGTTATATAGAACCAAAAAATAAGCGTCAATAAAATTAATATGCCTCAACTGTTCAACTAATCAAATGTAGAACCATTTTTTGCCGATGCAACAGCAACACTTCTCAAACCTTTATAGCCAAAGGCTGTAATGATATAATCCAAAAACGCTTGTTAAATGTTTTTTTAACAATGGTGTATTATATATTGTTTTCCAACCGCTGATATTTTAGCTTATGATTATTAGGGTTTACACCAGCAAGAATTATCCAGAAAACCCTGGAAGATTTTTGCTTATTAAACGTTTAGCCGACAGCTTTTATTCAGCACAGCTGAATAGCAGCTTTTGAAGTATGTCTAAATACCTCTATTCAATGTTTGTACAGTTGGTTTTGGAGAATTTAAACAACACAGTGCTGAATATGTGGGCGAAAGATGCGTTTGGATGACTGTTATGCAACGTATAGTAAAACGTTTATTCAGTACGTATAGTTATGTTTAGTAAATTTTTGCTGATGACACTGAATCTGTTTATTCTACAGCAGTTCAATATTTAAATAAGCAAAAAGAAAAAAAAATATAGAAAGTACAGTCAGTCCACAATCATGGGTCACACACAATTGTGAGCCATTTTAGCTTTAGCTGCTAATTTCTGTGTAATTATCACTTAATCAATTGATCAAATTATTAGTGCTACTAGTGCTACTACAACCAATTAGTATAATATTCATGCATTAATCGGCAGATATAGTTAAAATGACCTATAAATTGAGCGTGACCCATGATTGTGGACTGACTGAATTTATTTTATTGCGGTTTGGGTTTCGTTATTTTTATGTCCATTTTTGTATTCGTATTATTATATTTTAATGAGAAACTTAGTAGGAAATCATTGGTTGACTCACAACATTCGTGTACATAACAAATTTGGCAGCTCTATCTGAATACGGTGCTACTGATTATTTAGTGCTGATATAAAGTGTCTGTTGGCACTATAGTTACTATATATATAGTTCGGCGGATAGAAAACCAGGCGAATTGGCATCCCTGATTTATGAAATTAAATTTGAAATGATGGTGAAATGTGCAGGTTTTTACGAAAAATAAGCACTGGCGGGTGTTGAAAATGACTAGTTCTATGAAAATAAAGTGTATTTTTTTAACATTACTCCTGCATTTTGGATTTTGAAAAGCTTTTGGCTCCGCTTTTGACGTTTATTTGGCTCCCGATTTTCTATCCGCCGAACTATATATATAGTAACTATAGTTGGCACCAATGCCAACATGTGAAGGCGGGTGGAACAAAAGTCACGCTAACAACAGCTGGATGGATTTGTGCCACACCACAGCGAAGGGTAGAGTCCAGAGGCGACGCCGGATAGGGTAGAAGGGTCACGCAAAATACTGAATCCTAGCCGGGACGGTTTACCGATTGGGGACGACGCCAAACTGAACTTCTTTCGGATATCAGAAAAAGATCACTTTTACTTAACACTAGTTTTATTTAACTATACTTTTACACAATGTGGCACTTTCACTTAGTTCTTATCACTTGTTGTTACTATCACGGTGGTTAAATGGATGTTGACTCTACGACAGTTGAAATACTTCTTCTTCTGCATTCTGTTAAACGCCCGTATTTATACTACACGGTGCGACATTCCGGTCATCTCGGACAACTTCGGGAAGGTTCGACGAAATACATTGCTGGCATAGGAAAGAAGTGCCTAGAATGTTCGATGTACGTTGCTAGCAGATGCAGGCAGCTTGGAGATGCTTCTCGAATCTTCGATAGCACGTATTTCATACGGTTGGCGCATTTTAGCGTATTTTTCGCTGTCGCGAACAGTGTCTTTCCAGTTATTGGTGTTATTGGTTGCCATTAAGCACCTTCTGTTCCACACCTGCTCATAGTGGTGCAGCTGATACGTTTGTACGACCATTACTTACTTACTGTAGTGGCAACGGTCCGCTACTGGTCCTGCGCCGAACGAATTATGGTCCTCCAGTACCGTCGGTCCTGGGCTGCCCATTCTCCAATCCCCACGAACACCAGCTGAACGTGCATCGTCTTCGACAGCACATACCCACCGGGTGCGGGGTCTGCCTCGGTGTCTACGGCCTCTTCCTGGTTCTCTACTGAAAATAGTTTTGGCTAGTCTTTCATCGGGCATTCTGGCCACGTGTCCAGCCCACTGCAGCCTGCCACATTGCACTACCTTCACTATATCAGCATATGTGTATACTTGGTACAGCTCGTGATTCATGCGTCTACGCCACACTCCATTTTTCATTTTGCCACCAAGTATAGATCGCAGAATTTTACGCTCAAAAACCCCAAGCACTCGTCGATCAGCGTCCATGATTCGTGTCCCTAAAGGGCCACCGGGAGGATTAGTGTTCTGTAGAGCGCTTGGTTTGTGCGAAACAACTCGTCGTTTCACTTCGCGGCTTACATCGTTGTCACGTCACGAGTGTACCAAGGTATATAAATTCCTCCACTACATCATATCGTTCCCCATCTAACTCCACCTCGGCACCAACACCACTTGGACTCCCACGTTCCCTACCAGCAACCATGTAGTTCGTTTTGGCGGTGTTAACCCTTAAATGCGCACGCTGAAAAAATTCATTTAAAAAGAAAACTTACTTATCTATAGGCGGTAAACATAATTTACTTTTGGGATGTTTTTCACTATGTTGATTTAAAACAACATTGCGCATTTCCCTACAAGCACACTTGTTTAAAACCTGTTGTGGCAACCGATTTATGACTGATTTCAGTCATAAATAAGTTTCTGCAACCATAAGTGCGAAAAGTTTGCTGCTTGGGTTAAGGGTTAATGGTAAGTCCCAATCTCGCCGCTTCCCTTTTAAAAGGCCTGAAGGCCTCTTCCACTGCTCTACGGTTGATTCCGATGATATCGACGTTATCTGCAAAACCAAGAAGCATGTGAGATTTCGTGATGATAGTTCCATTCCGTTCCACGTTTGCCCTTCGTAATGCACCTTCCAAGGCAATGCTTAATAGCAGGTTAGAGAGTGCATCCCCTTGCTTCAGTCCATCCAACGTCACGAAAGCAGCTGAGCTCTCACCCGCTATTCTAACGCATGATTTGGATCCATCCAGCGTCGCACGAATCAGCGTAACTAGTTTCGTCGGAAAACCATGTTCTAGCATTATCTGACACAGCTCATTTCGTTTAACTGAATCGTACGCCGCTTTAAAGCCCACAAACAGATGGCGTGTCTTCAAGTTGTACTCCCGGAACTTGTCTAGCAACTGACGCAGGGTAAACATCTGATCCGTCGTGGAGCGAAAACCAGCTTGGTACTCGCCGACGAAGGACTCCGCTAACGGTATCAGTCTGCAGAACAGGATACGGGAAAGCACCTTGTAGGCAGAATTGACCAATGTAATTCCTCGATAGCTTTTACACTCCAGTCGATGTCCCTTTTTGAAAATGGGGCAATGTTTCCATCCTATCACTGTTCTGGCATTTGTTTTTCCTCCCAGATCCTGACAATGATCCGGTGGATTGCTTCGTACAACCGTTCGCTCCCCGCTTTTAGAAGTTCAGCCGGGATACCGTCCTTCCCAGCAGCCTTACCGTTTTTCAGCTCACTGATTGCTTTAACCTCCTCCTGTGTTGGTGGCTCCACAGCTTGACCATCGCTTACAATTCCTGTCTTGTCCCTGCTGATCTTCGCATTTACCTCTCCATTCAACAACTTCCATTCTGGAAGTGCTCCTTCCACCTGGCTGCTTCCGCTGTTTTGTCGGTAAGCAGGTTGCCGTGCTCCTCGTACTCGCGTTTCTCTAGACGATGGATTCTTTTTTCTGCAGCTCTAGTCTCTCTGTACCTCTCTCTGCTTTGACGCATTGCCGCAGTGAGCATGCGACTCCCGGCCTGGTTCTTTTCATCTGTCACTCTCTGGCATTCGGCATCAAACCAGCTATTACGCTGTCTTCCATGCGTCGTGCCTACCACCTCTCTCGCAGCTGTTTCGATGGCACTATGGATGTTCCTCCACAGCCCATTTATATCTTCTCCTTGTACCTGCTGTTCTGCGATTCGTTTATCAAGCTTCCTGGCGTACTCCACTAGCTATGACGTCTGCCGTTAACCGCTGGATGTTCAAACGCAGCGTTCTCTCAGTGTGAACTTTCGCAGTATTCGACAGCCTTGCGCGAATCTTACTCACTACGAGATAGTGGTCAGAGCCGATATTTGGTCCCCGAAAAGACCGTACATCGATAACATCCGAAAAGTGTCGACCGTCAATAAATACATGATCTGAGAGCTAGAGTCTCCATTTGGATGCCTCCAGGTGTGTTTTCGAATATTCAAACGTGGAAAGTAGGTGCTACAGATGGCCATTCCTCTGGCCGCGGCAAAATTTATGATCCTCAAACCGTTACCATTGGTCGATAGATGAAGGCTATGTCTTTCAACTGTACGACCATTATTCGATTCATATTCCACAATTCCTTTTAGCAATACTGCTGATATGTTTGCGCAACTTTTATTCCACTCTTATTTCACACTTGCTCTCAGTAATTAGGTGAGGCAGCGGACTCTTATCCTACTCGTATTCCACACTTACTGTAATGCTGCTGAGTCACTTGCGCAACGTTCAATCCACACTTATTCCACTGTTATTCCACACTTATTGGCAGTAATACTTCTGATATGTTTGCGCAACGTTCATTTCATTCTTATTTTACTTTTATTCCAATTAGTTTCCTTGGTTGCCTCTATCCAACCGGTATTCTACACCTGCACTTAGCGGTCCTGCTGATGCCTGATGCATCTGCACAACATTTGTTCGAGTATGACTTTTATAACGGGTGGCAACTCAAATTTTGGAATTTTTTCGTGGCCCTTATGCTCAACAACAAACGAGCTCAGAGAGAAATGAGAGTATGTATGGTTTAGCTATCTCCCTCCTCTTTTTGTTAATATTTTTTGTTTTGTTTATGCTTGCCTAAAAATGGCGTCGAAACCAGAAGCACTTCGAGAACGCGTTGTACACTTCTACGAACTGCAACAGAAATCTCGGCAAAAAGTAGACGGTACAACATTTAAAAAGCAAATATGTTGCGGCTTCGACTGTTTACCATATTCTACGATGCCTAACAACTATTCGCTAGCAGGGTAGTGGAAGACCAGCTAAAATTATGGACGCAGAAGGACATCGTTCTCTTTCTCGTTTCTTCAACAACAAGCCCTCTGGTTTGGCTATCAATTAAGATGCACCAGATGAATGTTTGAAGAAAATTTTGATCCCGTTTCTACAAAAACATCATGCAGATGGACAATAAGTGTTTTGACCGGATAGAGCATCATCGCATTACGCCAAAAAACACAATAGTTTATGAATATCCCATTTTTACCTGAAAACCACGACCCAAAAAATCAGTCTCAGTGCGCCCAATTGAAGATTTCTTCAGGATTTTGAGTTCCTTGGTGTACAAAAATAACTGGAGAGCCACGAATTGCAAACAGTTGATAGGTAGAATCAAGAAATGCATTCGCAAAGTTGACATGACGGCCGTACAACGCTCCTGTTTCGACGTCAAACGAAAGCTTCGCCGAACAGTTGATTACGGACCGTTTTCAAATGTACATTAATTTATTTTCAACAATGGATAATGTATCTTTAATTTCGGTAAATCAGATCTTCTTCATGCATCTTTGTCTTTTTTGACAGCTTGAGAAAAAAATTCCAAAATTTTAGTTGTCACCCGTTACAACATGTACATCAGCAATTTCATTTATTCAGCGCCGGATGCTACAACACAGCAGTTTTTTCACATCTAGTCTTTTAAGTACTGCTGGTTTGTTCCTTGGGACGTCATTGGAGTTTGTTATTCAATAATGAGTTAGATATTGACAAACAGCTTCTAATTTAAAAGAAGCGGCTTATCCTCAAACTACCGAGAGACTGTTAACCTTATCACAAACATTGCTTAAAAAAATACACAGAATGTGGAAAAAGCGCTAGTTTTGATGTATGGAACTTTTAACCAGCAAGTTTTTCAACACAAGTGTTATTCAGCTACCAACGCTTGTGTTAAGCACTTATTCAATAGCCATGTTAATTAATGACTTCAAATTGTTTTTTGGGACACACCCGATTACCTGGAAAATCGTCAAGGGAATACTTCCAACCAAATGCTACTTTTTAGGAATGTCGAAAATTCTTTATTTTTGCTCTTACAATAAACATTCATTGCTTGGAACTGCTTGTCGTATCCAGATGTAGAATCACACGTCTGTTCTTCTCGAAAGTCGCACACAGAATCGTCTCTTATTTTTCTAATGTTACTCGACCTTACTAGAATGTTGGCCACACGTCGAAGCATTCTTTACATGGTTGCCGTCTGAATTAGTTAGCGTTTGAACACTGCTAACATACACATTCATCGTTTTCATCAGATCTTCAAGTTAATGAGTGAAGGTGTTTTATAATTCCTACATTACATTCAACTTCGTCACTGGTATTCACTACACTGCTCAGGTTTAAATTTCGACTAAAAGCAATTGATTAAGAATTATCTTTAAGCAAAAATTAAAAAAAAAATTAGATTGACATATTTGAACTCGCGTTCGTAAATCAAATGAGCAGCAACATAAAAATAAGGAACATTACATTCCACGTGAAATACTAGATATTATCATTTCAGCCATCGGTTTATCCGGTGAAAATTTTGATAAACTCTGGAGTTTTTGATCAACGTGAGAAATTCTGAAAAAAGTAAATGCATAAAAGTACTCAACGGCTCATGTGTCTATACTTTGTATTGAATTTGTGCTACAGTAAACTTTAGCTTTAAAATTATGTCAGTCAATTACAACTTGATTGAATCGAAAGTCATCTCCAATAATAAGTGCCAAAATCACACGTTTAGGCAGATCACAACAGATTACATGCCAGCGTTACAATCAGAGACAATCACAAGTCGAATTAAATGTTAAATTAAATTAAATTTCGTGTCCAATTTAATATCCTATTTGAGGTTCAATTTCGACTCTAATTTAATTCCAATTTCCAATTCAATTCCAATGTCCCATTTTAAGTATAAATTTAAATCCGTTCAAATCAATGATTTCTGATTTCAAACCCAGTTTCAAGTTTAATTTCAAATCCAGTTGAGCCCCGATTTCAAATCCAATTCCAATTTAATGTCTAATTTTAAATGATAATGGAAACCGGAAAACGTCCCATTTCAAGACCAATTTCAAGTCTTATATAATTCAAATTTCATCTCCGATCTCCAGTCCAATTTAATATACAAATTCATGTCTAACTTCATGTCAAATTCATTCATTAAGTGCAAATTAAAGCCCAATTTTATGTGCAATATCAAATCCAATTTCAAGCACAATTTAGGTTCTATATCAAGTACAACTTCATGGCTCATTTGAAGCCCAATTTCTAATTTAGTTTAATTCCAATTTATGTCCAACTAGAAGTTTTACTTCAAGACTATTTTAATTCCAATTTATAAATACAATTTAAAGTCTAATTTCAATTCCAGTTTATGTTTAATTTTTTCGTACGACCTTTGAAGCAATACGACCATTAGTTTATTGTGGTATCAGTTCAATTTTGAGTCCAGTTTTAAATAAAACATCAAATTCAAGTTCGAATTTAAACGAAATTTTGACTTTAATCTCCAATCCTATTTGAAATTATTGTTATAAAGTCTGCATGGTGGAGCTCTAAAGTCTTAACTCAATCCAAAAGTTTGTAACGTAATCGGTAAATAGTAAGCATAGTTTCTTCACAAACTGCTAAATTTAGTGTACACGTAAATTACTTACTACAAAAAACATAGAAATCAATATAATTGTTCATAGCATTAAACAAACAATACATAACACGAATGGGTTCATTCTGGGCATATTCGTTGCGCCTGAAGTTCGGTTAAAGAAACTCTCTATTTCGTGAAAAGCTTGGGATGGCACTGAGCCAAGATGACAGGGCAATCCAACTCACCGACTAAAACCTTTCAATGTTTAGTCTTCTTTCCAATGTGTCAATAAGTATAACTAGTTTGTATAAACCACATTTAAATGCGTTATTTTTAGTAACCATTCATCAAAATAAATGCTTTGTCCGGTCTCCTTCAAAATAAAAAGCAATAACTATAAAATATTACCTCACATAGATGCACGTCCAATTCTTCAACACTATTCCATGTAGCTACATTTTTGTCGACCCACTTGGGCTGGATTATTGCTCAATATACATAATTAGTTATGTATGCAAAAAACAATACTTCGTTAGCGACCCCAGCGGGAACTCGACGCGAAGAAAATTCCAAACTCGTAAACAGCTTCGAGACTCAAAGGCGCCGCCCCGACCCTGCGGATGCTAAACGAACGCTTCTCCAAGTAGAGCCATTCTCGGCCTGGCTCGTCCTTTGCTAAAACATGTGCGTGCCCCAGTTGCTAGTGCACATAATAATTCGAAATATACCACTAACCCACTCGCCACATACCGACGCATTTCATATGCTCTCCTTTCACGTTCCACACTTTCGCCGCCCAACTGCCAGTCATGCAACCATGCTAGTTGCGAAAGTCCAAAACTAAACGCACAAAACAAAATATTTCCTGACACACCAATTTGTCCACTGACCGCAAATGGAAACCCTTATTTCACCTTTTCCCGCTCCCTGCAGACGTGAAATTAAGGTAGAACCTTCTTGGAACGCCAGAACGCCAGAAAATCACCCAAAATGCCAAAGAAGGTGGAAGAGCCATTCGATCAGTTCCAGCAGTACTACCGGACACCGAACGACAAAACGGCCTGGCAGAACTGCCAGCTGTTCCTATGGAATCCGGACGAAGGGGAAATCTTCGGCAGGACACCGGCCAGTTGGTGTAAGTAAATCACTTTATTTTTCTGCTTTCACGATATTCACCTGCCTAACGATCGATTAGAATGTTGATACAGAATCAAATGTTGGTTGTACGATTGATACTAAAACAGTACGGATTTTTACACCTAGTAAAATAATATATTTATGAAACACTTTTAGACTTTTTTTTTGCAGTATGACGTTTTTGGCTTAAGACTTTGTCATGTCTTATATCCGCCATCTGCTCCCTTTAGTTGTGTTCCAGCCATATCCTTCAATTTGCTAATTAGCTCAGCATAAGCTGGGCCATTGTTTACGTTTAGTGCAGTAGTAGGGTAAGGAACGAGCTAAGCAGTGTCACCTATTTTAATCAGTTGAAAATAAATGAGCCGAAAATGCACTTTTTTATTCATATTTTCAAAATCTTTTGATAGGATCATCTTCACAAATCACTTAACCATACATTTGATTCACACAAACACAATTTACTGGGTTTCCGACAAGAAATTTGATGAAATAAAAATTGTTGTCCAAAAACGTACATTTTTCATCTGCTAAAGGCAATCGCCACCTCGCTACTTACGAATACATCACATTTTTCAGCACTGATTACAACCACTCTAAAAGTCAAGCACTCAATTGTCACATACCATATCGTTCACTCTCTTTTTTTTATTATCTAAGGCTTTGTCACTAGCCGAAAGTTTTATTATTTTACAACAAAACTGAAAACAAATTCTGAATTGGCGGAACCTGTTCACCAGTAGCAGCAGCTGCAGCAAAACTGATAAACTATCGTGTTGCCAAGACACTGTTTCGGTTCTGAAAATAAGAATTATAGGTTTGAAATTAACTGAAACCTCCAATGGTGAAAACGTGGTTCAATACTTTCAAGAGAAATGTATGTTCATAATTAATTTTTACCTTTGTTATACTATAACAAAGGTTTAAAAATTGGTCGAAAAACACGAAATTGATCCGAGGCCCGGAGGGCCAAGTCACATATACCAATCGATAGGGTTCGACGATTTGAGCAATGTCTGTGTGTGTGTGTGTGTGTGTATGTATGTAATGATTTTTTCTATCGCCTGTTTCTCAGAGATGGCTGAACCGAATCGTTCGCTATTACTTTTGTTTGAAAGGTATTATTGTCTAGTAGATCACTATTGAGTTGCTTCGTGACACGACGTTTCGTTTAAAAGTTATAAACAAAAATGTGAAAAATACGTGACACGGGTTTCTCTAGAACTACATGACCGATTTCAACGATCTTAGTATCAAATGAAAGCCCTTATTAAAGCTAAATTATTCAGAAATTTTTAATTGAAAACAAACATGTAGTTTAAAAGTAATGCTTAAAAAACCTGTTTTGACAAGGTAATAATTATCGCCTGTTTCTTAGAGATGGCCAAACCGATTTATGCGCTATTAGTCTCATTTGAAAGATAATATATGCTAATAGATCACTATTGAATGGTTTTTTGATTGGACGTTTAATTTGAAAGTTATGAGCAACCGTATAGACCACACCAAAATTAACAATAATTTATAATGATTTTAACCAAGATAATTTACCTAATTTCAATTATTTTAATATCAAACGAGAGGTTTTGACACTACGAATATATATGCAAAATTTCATAAGAATTGGTTGTACCGGTCAAAAGATATTAACCCTCGAACACTTGCGCCGACTTTTGCAACACAGTTACTCGCGCGCACTATAACCCCAAACCAAAGAAAACGTGCGCACTAGAGGTTTGACTGGGAAAACTTGGTTTTAGGTTTATCGAACTTTTAAAATAGTTTCTTGAAATTAAAAGCTCTATCGTCTGGTGGAATCTAAATTTTGATTAATCCCCCTAAAAGTGAATAAAAAAAAAATTTTCTTCAGTGTCAATATAACACATTGATGTGTTCTGCAAAGTTATAGAGCATATTATTACAAGAAATTTTGCTAGAGACAGTAACCTTCCATCTGTACAGCTAAGATAGAAAAATCTTATTTATTGTATATGAATTTGTAAACTCAGTTTTTATATTTTTACTCTTTTTGTAATTGTTGTATGACTTTTTCTTGTATTACAAAATTGTACAAATGATAAAAATACACAACTTTGCTGAATATAGTATACCTCTATGTTTGCTTGTTTAGGAACTGTAGAACTTTGATTATAAAAAATACCTTAATTTTGACTACGAATTACTCGACTACCAGCAGACGGATACATTTTAAACATTTTACATTGGCTAGTTTTGCTGCATACAGACTCCATTTTTCCATATGAAGAAACGAGAGAAAATTCCACTTGGGGTCAATTGCGGTACACCTCGCATGCTGATTGTTTCGTTTCTGTGATGGCGGTTTATGCTGATCTATTTTTCCAACAATTTAAATTATTAATGCATTGAATAATTATGACATTTTGCTCAGAATAAGTTTATTGAAGAATATTCGTTAGTTAAACAACGATTTGTAACTTTATAACAATATGGCGTTGAAAAACCTACACGTGTTGTACAAAATACAACAGCGTGAGTAACCGAAGGTTAATAAAAATTGATTAAAATTATTCAAGAAAACTCTATTGATGTGAATCAAATAGAATGGCATTACAGGAAATTATGCATAGTTCAAAAACCTATAAACTAGACCTTTACTAGGCAATGTATATGTTAAAGAATAAGATTTCCTCTTACAACTTATTTTTATTTGCACTTACTCAAATTAATAACAACTTACTTATCCTTACTCAGCAATTACATGAAAAAAGGATCTATCAAAATTTAAAAGTGTTCCTATTTTGTTCAAAATTTGTAAACTTATTCAATTTTCAAAAATTTTATGTAAACCAACGCATTACGCAACGTTAACCACTCTGAAACAAAAACCATGGTATCTCGCACAATTTTGCAGAAAACGCATGCTTTTTGTAAGTACCATGAAAAAGCTATTCAAATTTACCATGATTCTTGTACAAGTAATATGTTCTCAGATAATTTTACTACCTTTCATGGTCATGTCTAGTAATTTTGACTACGATTCTGTTATTTTTCTCATGTATCGGGGTAACGCCGAAAACAACACATAGTAATTTTGACCAGAACACTGCTTAAGCTAAACAGAAATCTTTTCTGCAAAAATTCACTGGTGTGTCCTCTTAATTTTACCCTCTAATATGGTAACAATTACCATGATTCTTGTTTCAGTGCAATAGATGAATTGTATTCCGAAAACGTGTCGATTTCTATCTCAAATACCAAGTAAGACCGTATAACAAAGGTTCCATTCACCACTAGGTGGATTAAATCGGTTTTTTTTTTATTAAAAACAACAGAAAAGACCGCTTTTTCAATAATTTTCGAAGATTTTCTCAGTGATTTAATGAAGCAACGATGTGTTTCAATGTTATTTGCTTTGACAACACTGTTCTGAGTCGGACCGTGCGTACTGCTATGTTTACCTTTTTTGTTCTCCCACCATCCTTATGAACAGCGAGTGAGACGTCAAACTCGCAGTTTCCCATAAGAACACTAGAGAATAAAAGAGACGACGAAAACTGTTTGCCGAACGGTGCGGTGAGTGTATGCCCCGACAAACAATTTAGACAGATGGCATTTCACGCATCTATGCCGATACGCTATGCCGATTACGCATCAGATGCCAATTAGTAGGTCGCGGATAGGAACGCGAACTTACTGAATAGGGGGAAAAGTTCAAGGAATTTTTTACGGGGACGTAAAAAAACTCAGATTTCAGGATTGCTTAAAAAAGCACCTTGAGGGTGAAAATATGTTCGGTCTGATCAAAATTAGTTCCACCGCTCCAACTTTTAGAGCGGCAAATCAAAAGTTTAGCACAACAATAGTGTCTTCCAATGATAACAGCTTGAAGAAGTAAAGATAGCAAGAAGATTGGTATGCTAATATCCCCCACTTAGTCAACCCATCGCTTGTAATAAGGTAAAACATTCAGTGACACGCTTAGATTGCTTAAAACCGGTTCTTTACCCTAATTTCATTAAAAATTGCTTGGCTGCTTCTGTCGTAGTTAGAGATGTTGTTGTAAACTGATATTTTCAGTTTCGTTTTCTATTGCTTTACGTTTTCGTGTTGAGGTATTTGGATTTTCGACATGCTTCTCGATATTGTTTGTTTTCTCTTGGTCCTCTTTTTCCTGTGTCGTATCGCGGTAACTTATACCGTGGTCTCTTGCTTGTGAATTCGATTTTCCTTTTCGTGATTGAGTGCATTGGTTCAAGTTCAGAACATTTTCCTTCTGTTGTTGTATTCCTTGTTTAACCTTCTCGAGAAAGCTTTCCTTTATTGACATGAATTCATCTGCATTATAGTTACTATATATATAGTTCGGCGGATAGAAAACCAGGCGAATTGGCATCCCTGATTTATGTAATTAAATTTGAAATTATGGTGAAATGTGCAGGTTTTTACAAAAAATAATCACTGGCGGGTGTTGAAAATGACTAGTTCTATGAAAATAAAGTGTGTTTTTTTAACATTACTCCTGCATTTTGGATTTTGAAAAGCTTTTAGCTCCGCTTTTGACGTTTATTTGGCTCCCGATTTTCTATCCGCCGAACTATATATATAGTAACTATAATCTGCATGCTCTAGGACAGCGTTTCCCTAATTGGGGTTCACCAAAACTTTAGTTCGCTGCAGAATAGTATAGGGAAATCCGCCAGGGGGTTGGCGAACCGAAAAAAAATCTGAGGGGTTGTGCCCAAGACACGATCGCATAGGTGACGTAGGACTACGTAAGTCGCTTTGTAGCGATAGTAGGATGTATCCATGTATGTAATAACACGATTCTTCATGTATACAACCTACTCTGAAACAAAACCTGATTTAATCCACCTAGTGGTGAAAGGAACCTTTGTTATACGGTTATACTTGCTATTTCAGATAGAAATCGACACGTTTGGTTTACATGAAATTTTTGGAAATTGAATAAGTTTACAAAATTTGAACCAAATAGAAGCACTTATAAATTTTGATAGTTCCTTTTCTCATGAAATAGCTGAGTAAGTTGTTACTAATGAGGGTAAGTGCAAGTAAAAGTAAGTTGTAAGATGAAATATTATTTTTTAACATATACATTGCGTAGTAAAGGTCTAGTTTATAAGTTTTTAAGCTATGCATAATTTCTTGTAATGCCATTCTATTTGATTCACAACAATAAAGTTTTCTTGAATAAATTTCATCAATTTTTATTAACCTTCGGTTACTCACGCTGTTGTATTTTGTACAACATGTGTAGGTTTTTGAATGCCTTATTGTTATAAAGTTACAAATCGTATATTACGTATATACTAACGTATATTCTTCAGTAAACTTGTTATGAGCAAAATGTCAGAATTATTCAATGCATTAATACTTTAAATTGTTAGGAAACAAGATTAGCATAAACCGACATCACAGAAACGAAACAAGTAGCATGTGAGGTGTACCGCAATTGACCCCAACTGGAATTTTCTCTCGTTTCTTCATATGGAAAAATGGTGTCTGTATGCAGCAAAACTACCAGCAAATATAAAATGTTTAAGATGTATCCGTCTGTTGGTAATAGAGTAATTCGGGGTCAAAATCAGGTTATTTTTTACAATTAAAGTTCTACAGTTCCTAAACAAGCAAACATAGAGGTATACTAAATTAAGCAAAGTTGTGTATTTTTATTATTTGTACAACTTTGTAATACATGGAAAAGTCATACAACAATTACAAGAAGAGTTAGAATAGAAAAACTGATTTTACAAATTCATATACAATAAATAAGATTTTTCTACCTTCACTGAAGAGATAGAAGGTTACTGTTTTCAGTAAAATTTCTTGTAATAATATGCTCTAAAAGTTTGCAAAACACATCAATGTGTTGTATTGCACCTGAAGGAAAATAATTTTTTTATTTCACTTTTGGGGGGATTAATCAAAATTCAAATTCTACCAGACGATAGAGCTTTCAATTTTAAGAAACTCTTCCAAAGGTTCGATAAACTTAAAACCAAGTTTTCCTAGTCAAAATTCTAGTGCGCACGTTTTCTTTGGTTTTGGGCTATTGTGCGCGCAAGTAACCGTGTTATAAAAGTTGGCGCGAGTGTTCGAGGGTTAATATCTTTTGACCGGTAAAACCAATTCTTATGTAATTTTGCATATATATTCGTAGTGTGAAAACCTCTCGTTTGATATTAAAAAAATTGAAATTAGGTAAATTATCTTGGTTAAAATCATTATAAATTATTGTTAATTTTGGTGTGGTGTATTCGATTGCTCATAACTTTTAAATTAAACGTCCAATCAGAAAACCATTCAATAGTGATCTATCCGGCTATATTACCTGCCAAATGAAACTAATAGCGCGTAAATCGGTATAGTAATTTTGACCAGAACACTGCTTAAGCTAAACAGAAGTCTTTTCTGCAAAGATTCACTGGTGTGTCCTCTCAATTTTACCCTCTAATATGGTAACAATTACCATGATTCTTGTTTCAGTGTACATACGCAACGTTTATCCAAGCAGTAACATTGTATACGTTCAATCTTCAACCGATTTTGGACTTATTTCCATGAATTGATTAAATCTACGGTACGCGCGAGTTTTCAAAAAGCTGAAAAATTTGCGGAAAACTTTTCTGCAGTTTACAAAAGAAGAACACTGATAATAAAGCATTAATAAGCTGCAGACGTTTTGAAAGTGGCAGAAAATGTCGCCCGTGACCAGAAAATTTATCCCCGTCATTTGTTGGTCGTCCGCAACGGCGAAAAGTTCAACTTTTCCCTCGTTGCCTGTGTTATTATGGTATTAACTGGGCAAGAAAATATAATAAACTCTTCTATCGTTGTGTGATCTTTAAAAGGAACGATTGTTTGATTATCATAACTCTAGCTTGCAATCAACTTGCATTAACGCACCTAACGTAATTCTCTTTTCGGTAAATCGGAGTACCGATAACCGCTAACCAGGCACGGCTTGTAGCAACGGACCAGCCGGAAAGCCTCAGCAGCTATGCGATCGACGAAGCCGTTCGTGCATGGTCATGAGTCACGATGAAATACCAGTCCAGGTGGCCAACTGCAAGTGACGTGGCATAATTCTGGTCGTTTTGTTGTCGCGAGCAGCATATTTCCTGCCAATTCCAGAACTTCAGCAGCCAGATATTCCATCACGGCAGCGAGACGAGTGCTCCAGCTCCAACACGCTCAGCATACTTTCCTTTCCTCAGGAGCCGATGAACATGACCAACTGATGACGATGTGCACCGTAAGGCAAACAGTGTTTCAAATATAAGCTTTAAAATTATGCCGCGGATGTGACTCGAAAGCTGCCTGTCCGATGTGTCGCCAACGAAAGCCGCTAACCGACTGACGATGCGCAGCAAAAGGCATAGCAGCCAAAACCATATCGTTCACTGGCGGATGACTCGATGGATTCTTCGGTTTGTTGGCGTCTCGCTTGGTGAATTTGGTTATCTTCGTTGCCTTATCCGGGGAAGCAGCAACAGCTGAAGCTCAATAATTTTCGATCGGATTCTATTCTAGCGTAAATTAAATACAATCATAAGGAAGTTTAACCCGTAGCTTATATAATATATATTTCTGTCATCCGTGCTAGGGAAGCACTGACGTGGGAAGGCAAAAAAAATGAAAATAATTCAATTTTCCAATGACGCGCATTGAAAATCAATAGTTATCTATATTTTCAATATTTTCCAAATCGATTTTCCGATCAATTGGTATAAATATCTCGGAAATCTATTAAAAATTGACTGAATTATAAGCCGAAGTGTGAAAACGCATTTCCACTTTGATGACGTCATTTCCAACAACCAATCACGAAGCGAGAATTCTGGTAAAATTTAGGTTCATTATTTTCAATTTTTCAATAGCACGTGCCTTGAGACCAATAGGTTTAATTATTGGTGTGGACGCGTAGAAGATTTTCCAATCGATTGGTGTAAGAATATTGAAAATCGAACGGAAACCCGCTGAGCTATTAGCGCTCAAAACCTATCATTTTTCGTGACGCTCGCATTTTTCGATTTTTTGGAATGACACCCTATCTCAAAACTTGCCGTAAGACGTAGTGCTACGTCAAAATAACATGAAAATCATGTGTACGATAGTAAATACATCCCCAAAAATCTAGTATATTATTGCTACGAAAAAGAGATAGATCATTTCCATGATTGAAAGAAAAGTGCCACCCATACAGCGCAATTGAAAGATTATTGTCACGTAATTAAAACCACAAACTATTTCGTAATAAGTCATCAAGCAGCTGCTGACTCGCTTAGCGTTAAAAATTGAATTACATTTCACATACGTATTTATAACGACAAATCGACCGAATCTGCAACATTTCAAATGTAGAGGGCAACCTTTTCCACCGCACCCTAATGAACTACACCATGCAACTGGTGCCTGCTGCCTGGCGCTTGCGATACTGATACCGCGCGCACGGTATAAGTTCACTGGCTAGACGAAAAATTCACTCGAAAACGTGACTGTATGCGCCTCGAGCACGCACTTCGCTATGGCTAGGGTGTGGAGCGCCCGTCGTCAGCCAACCTACCTGTGACGCTGTCGCCTCGCTAGAACTTGTTCGTTCTTCCTTTCGGCCCTTCTGTCGGTCGGTCAGCCAAGACGGAACCATACCATAATGCGTTCTTTCGGTCGTTACACATGCGTAGCTCAACACGAAAGAGAAACTTCTCCAACCACTGAATGCCGAAGTTCTGGCTGTTTGTAGGAAAAAGGGGTTTCCGCGCATCTTGGTGTTTGTATGTCGATGCAATGAACACCGCATACCGTTACAAAGTGCGCGGTTGTGTAGGAAGAATAGAAAGCGCACTTCGTACAAAGAAAACTGGTTTTCCAACCTGTACGTGTGGCGGTGCTTTGGTTTCCGTTAGGGTGGTCAGGTACGGACGAACTTGGTTGAATAACGGTTGCTACTAGGATGCCAATCCAAGATGGTGACCCTACATTCGCCCGGTTGGCTGTGTTGGTGTTGCCACGACGGTTGGCGCAACGAAGAAAAAAGTTGCTTACTGGCAGAACGATCGTTGTAGCATCAACAATACATACAGTTTCTTCACGATCGGAGACCTGTTTGGACGGTTCCGCGGATTGGGAACTCCCTTCGAGATAGAATCTATCTTTAGTTGAACTTTATTTTTGTCTTATTATAAATAAGAGTTCCCACCCCATTTTACGCCTTTCGCCAGTCGAATAAGTACACACGGTTGTTTCGGCGGTCGTTATAATTTTCCAACTCTCGTTTTTCGCGCGTGAGAAAGAATATCAGAGTGAGTTTTTGCTGAATGTTGAAGTGATACAGCATAGCGAAAGAAGCTACCGTGTCTCGCGAGTTTGGTTTCGGAGATCTAAATTTGGCCCAGTATTACTTAAAATTATATTTCAGTAAAGTGCAAGACCGTCGAGGCGGCAGTGTTGCGTTCCATCAGCTCTGTAAAATCCGCGCCCAGCCCGAAACCAGTAAGAGTCTTTCACTTGAGGCCTTGAATAGTGTGTGGCGTCAAGGTGCTTTAGCGAGAATCTTAAGTTAAAATAAATCACTTGCATAGGATTTACAATTTAAATTGTGTTCGCTCCCCAAGCAAGTTTAAGCAGCACAATGTCCAAACAAATGTCTCCTATTCACCAAGCGGAAGCAGAACAGAAGCAAATGTTTCTGCGAGAGAAACCACCACCAATTCCGTTCAGAAAGTTTCTGTACAACTCCAACGAAGGAACAGTTCTCGGCCGTACCGCTGGATCATGGGGTAAGTGGTCATTCAGTTGAAGGGGGTCAAAGCGCTAGCTTTCTCGCTAGCATCCAAACGGGTTAGAACCTCACTGCGGGGCATTTATTGAGGCCCTGAATTCGGTCGCCTGCTGTTAATGATCTGTCAAAAAAAATGTGAATACCAATGCCTTGCATGCAAATGACTTTGCGCTAGCACAAAGCAAAATATTTGCCCAGCTTTGCGCTGGTAGTGGTGAGGCACAGTAAACATAGCTTTATGTATAATACATTTAAAAATCTTACGCGTGGAATTTTGCACACCTATTTATAATTCTGACACGGCAGAGTTCTTGAGGAGAGAACTATCGGATAGCTAAGTGAGAGGTTCTCGGTGCAAAAGTTTCGTTTATTTCTACATTTAATCACCATTCCAAGCGACATCGAACAGGTTCTTTTTTATCAACAAAACTGTTTTGATTGTTCATGGCTGAGTTCCGCAAGGCACTAAGCACAGCATGCTAGTATAATGGGGCAGCGTGCTTTATCTGATCCTTTTTTCCTGCGCTAATTTCGATGCGAGATAGATTGCATTGAGAATCTAGAGCACGTATTGTTTATTGTGGGCGTACCGTGAAGAAATTGATATCGCTTATCACTTTTGGCAATGAAATTATTTACTACAGTCCAATAGAAGTGAACATTTTAAATACCAATTATGGAGCAAAAAAAGATTGATCAAATATACCGGATTCTGTTATCTGGTGAGTGGATTTTCTGCTGTTGAATTATTGATTATTTATATGTAGCCCACTTTTGACCATGTTTATTAAGCGTCAAAAGTGGGCTACATATGACCATGTCCATGTCAAAAAAGCGTCTCGATTTTGGCACGGTTTCGATTTTGGCAACATAGGCGACCCGCAAATTTAAATTCCTACTGTATATTCTAAAATCTATTGTGAAAATGATTTAAATATTTGGCAAAAGCAAAGCGTGGCTTTAAAAAGATCAAAATTAACTGCCCGAAAAATATTTTTATCGCTAGGAATAAACATTCATATATTGAAAGCTAACAGTAATTTTAACAGTAGTGGGACTGCTCTCCGTGCCATACAGTCAGTCCACAATCATGGGTCACACACAATTATGGGTCGTTTTAGCTTTTTCTGCCAATTAATGCGTGAATATTATACTATTATTGATTGACAAAATTGTTACTTATATGTAGCACTAACAGTTTGATCAATCATTAGGTGATATTTAAACGGAAATCAGCAGCTAAAGCTAAAATGACCCACAATTGTGTGTGACCCATGATTGTGGACTGACTGTATACGTTCAACGATGTAGCAAAATTTGTCGAGGAACGAAGGCTTATGAAATTTCTTCAAAGCATTCGATCAATGAGGAAAATCTGAATTCGGAACAAAATCACTAGGGTTTATTTCTAATCCCCGTCGTAGTAAGTAAAGCCATTCTAATTTTAATCATTTGTTGGATGGATTTAATGAATACTCCAAAAGTTCTTGTGCTGATTTGACTAAAACACACTTACCTTCCGATCCGTGAACTTTGAAATCACTGAAAAGCGATTATTAAAGCATATTAGGCCATTGCAAATAATTTCAAAAGTTTTTGTCACCCTCCCCTACCCCCCTTGGAAGTAATTTGTAGGATATGAGTTTTTTTTTTTCATAAAATCAACTGTCTGTGGGTTCTACAGCCTGACTCGAAAAATGAGTGTTCGAGTTGAGTTAATGCCTATAGCACGAAACAGAAATGAAAATTCAAACAACGGAATTTCCGAATTTTTTTTCTATCGTTTTTGTCTTTTTTGGTAGATTTTCGCATGGAAAATAATAACGTATATATTTAAAGCAAGAATAGACTTGGTTTTCATGTTTAAACTTTAAGTAAAAATGCCTCAAATCAATATTTTTTTTTTGCTCGATTAAATAAATAACAAAGCTATTAACTTAAGCTTAAACAAGCTATTATTTTCCCTTACAAGAGTTCATCAAGCTTAAACCCGGGCACTGACTGCTCGATTACGATTGGAGTGAACCTAGGCATGACCATAAAGAGAAAATTATTATTTACAGCTCACCTAGAGAAAATCAAAACGAAATGTTCACTACTCATCCACTTATCAACAGAAAATCAGTATTATATTCCCTGTTCTAAGCTATGCTGCTCCGGTGCGGGAGCACTGTGCAAAAAGTCATAAGATCAAATTACAAATCATACAAAATGAGGCACTCAAAATGACATTAAACTTACTCTATCATACATGAATGCTAGAGGTGCACAGACTGGCACAGTTTGATAAGTTAGATGTCAAATTTGAGAAAATTCCGTCAAAAATATCGTACCTCAGAGTACGATTTAATTAACGCACTATTTGCATAAATTTTAGGTTAGTCATTAGGATTAAGATTAGATGAAAAATTTTGTTATAAAACTACTTGTTAAATAACATCAAAAATTTGGTCTCGCCGAAAAAAAGGTTAAACTCAAAACTAACCACAATATGATGAATGAGTAATTAAAGATGAAATAGTTTGTCTAAGTCTAAATCAGTTCAAATGTACACTTAACTAAAAATTGTTATAATATTATTACTGAAATAGGGTCTTTTTCTAATTCGCGTCGTAATAAGTAAAACCATTCTAATTTTCATCATTTGCTGGATGGATTTAATGAATACTCCAAAAGTTCTTGTGCTGATTTGACTAAAACACACTTACCTTCCGATCCGTGAACTTTCCAATCACTGAAAAGCGACTATTAAAGCATATTTTTGAAATTACGCAACTGACTTTATTTCTAAAATTCGTCGTACCGTTTTAAAATCCGTCCATCAAAATTTTTCATCGTCCGAACTAAAAATCACAACAACGTTTACGAAGCTAACGCGCATGTATGTGTGTAGAACGGCATGACATATGTTATTAGGTAAAATTTCTGCAAGTCAGGCAAGTTTTCCTGGCTGTAGAATACCGACAATGCCTTGTGTGAGTTATTTTCATTCATAAATGACGGAAATTAAAATGATTGGTCGACATTTTCTTCTTCGTCGTACGAAAAAACGTAGGAACTTTGGCCGGTAAGACTTCTTTAATGATAAAACGCATTTAAATAGATCTCAGGTCACTTTGCATGATCGCGTATGATAGACAACTAACTAAAATATTAGGGAATAACTAGTTTTGCATTGTGTGTCATAAAAATGTTGATATTTTTAATAATTTGTTTTGGATAGGACGGGAATAGGCAATTACGACGATGTAGCAATATACCCTATATTTAATTCTTAAAAAAGCATCCGCTACAAAACAAACTGCGACCGTCAGGAATACGTATAAGGTAGGACGGATCAAAGGCCTCCCAAATGGGCTCCAGGTGTGTGTCGCTGGGCTAGCAATCCAGTACACTTGTACGCTCTAATCTCAGCTGGGACAGGTTGTTGCAGTCAATAGAACGATACCGCTAGCCCAGCAATTGTCTAACAGCTGGCTGCGAAGTCAGTCGAAGTTCTTTCTGACAGACGCAAAGAACACAATGATAAATCGTCGTGAATATGCATTTTGTTTCAAACATAAAAACTGCTTTTTAAATCTCAGAAATCGGGGACACGTGTTTGAATAAACCTTAAAAGTCTGCAAGAGAGCCTAGTAAAAACGATGCTGATGAAATGTTTTGAGAAAAAAAAGTTAAGGAAATGAAAAAATTAAAACGATGATGTATCCGCGGTCGGAAATTACATGATGCAATTGTAGAACAGATAACGACTTAAATATACATAATATATTAATATATTAATACATTATATTAGTTGTGCAACAGATAATGGAATGAACGGAAACATCGAAATCAAAAAGATGACAAATGAGGTAAGAAAAAGTACATCGGACTACTTATGGAATCTAAGAATAGGAATAAAGGAAACACAGCGGAATCTCTAAAAAGTTAATCGAAAGGGGAATGGCCCAAGTAACAATGTCGGATTCTTTACACTCTTATAGCGGTTCTAGGTATCAAAATTGGCCATGAAAATCGCAATGAGAGTGCATTAAAACTCCAAGTGCTACTTGAGTCAATTAACTTTTCCGAAATAATTACTTCTTCAAGCACCTAGTCCGAAAAGTTATTCAAAAGCGATATTTACAAAAGCGAGAAATAGATTCGCGAATGTAAGATAAACATACAAATATTTTTATAAAATGATATTATGAGAAAAAGAAAGTCTCCTAGTCTCTTTTTCGATAATGTTCGTGCTCCTTTTCTGCCTCTGCCTCAAATATAGGAAATGAACATTTGACTACGTAAGAGGAACTAAAATCATTCTTAGGCTTCTTGTTGTTGCTACCATAGTTGAGTAGTTAATCATAAGCCAATATTTATGTTCATAGGATATGCACTAAATCTGCTATATCAGCGAAAGTCAAATAAACAACACAACCTCTACAAAACAACTGAAATTGTGAATCCCCTCTATCGCCATATCATGCAAATGAATAATGTTGGTGATTTGGTGAAAGATTGAAAGAAAAATCAATCTTTGACAATTTACTTCCTTGTTAATTTACTTCCTCAGTAATGCATTGTTCATGAAATTTGCTTCAAGTTCAGTTAGAGCGACGGGGAAGAGTTGTTACATCTTATTTTAGAATAGACACTTTGACGGACGACTGATTTCCAGCAATCAATAAATATTCCTTTCGAAACCCTCACGGTATAGTTGTTCAATGTTGTGTGATTTGCAATTCCTCGAGTGAGAACTTGATCGCCACAAAATAACACACTCTGATGACAGTACAGGAACTAAGGTAAACTTAAACAAACCATGGCTCCGAGCGTTGATCGGCACAGCAGCAGCGCAGTGCGGAAGAAGTCATCATCATCATCAGGCGTAATCTGGCTAGGTAGAAGGTACCTATATCAGTGTTTTCTACCTGGTAGAATGTGCGAAACACCGGCCGTAAGTGTTCGCGTCGATTGCTATCCTTGCATGCAGGGAAGGTCTAACGACCGCTACGACGTGTGACGTGCCAATGTGATTCCGGTACCGGTTCTAGCACTAGCTAGAACGTGTCCCTGATATTAATTTCACTTCAGGTTTTATCGGTGTAATATCATTTGATCGTCGGGTGATTGATGTAAGCGGCTTTTTGTTTTGGTAATACAGGACAACAATATATTGCATATTTTTGTGTCATTCTTTACTTTTCGAAAAACATCATTAGAATATTTGAACAAGTAGGTATAATAAACGATAACGAAAAAGTAACCAGTAGTGAAAACTGCTCAAGTTCACACAGGATATTTCTTGTTTCAAAACAGTAGCCAATGAACAAGATTGATGAATGTGGCATCTTTCCGGAGGCCTAATGCAGTTAGTGACTATGGTCGCTATGGTTTTGTCCATAACATTGCAATTGATACTAAAATTCTTTATAGTCGCAATTTGCGAAATCGAATATTGCGTGTTATACTAGGAATTTAATTATCATGTTTTTGTGAATAATTGAAAAAATTTCGCATCTATCAGCTAAACATTTATTTAGTCGATTTGATATGCATTGAAGTATATTTTTCTAAATGATAATACTTCTTTTCTCTATTGTGACAGTTCAGTCATCTATGTTTACTCTACTATCTATAGTCATGAATAATACGACGACTCGGTAGGTGTTGCGTTGAGCAGCATCAATTAAAGCAATGATTTCTCCTGGAAAAATGTTCCATTTCACCGTGTAACTAAGCATTTCGTCTAGTAACTAAGCAACCAGATGCGAAACTGTGCCAAATGAGATGCGAAATACTGTTTATAAAACATGCTGTGACTCATACAATAGATATCGTATCATATATACTCTGGTCGTTATATTACGAATGTTATTCTCGATTAGAAATGGCTGATGATTAATTGACAGTAGGTACTACGTAATAATTGCACAATGGTATATATTTATTTCTGTCCTATTTCATACCATGCTTAATTGGATGTTGCCACTTCGGCAAGTATTTCGGTGTTTCTTGGTTTTACGTTTGTGCCTCTTTTATGCGCTACAACATATCTCATTATTTTCTTATTGTTAAATTGACATACTTGTAGTGAATCTGTGAATTCGTAACCTTGATTATTTTGCTATTTGTGCAGTAGTACGATAGCTATGTTTCATTTGATTTGTGATTTATGTAATTTACAACTAATTAGTCAAGCTTAGAAATTTATTTGGTTCGAGATTGGACTGGACCAATCCTCTGTGCTTCAAGAGTTATGCAATATCGGCGAATTCAAGTTTATTTTCAATCACTTTTTGGCTTTTACGAAGATTTCCCTTCATAATAATCCAAAGTTTCTCGTTAGAGGGAAATCAAGATGTTTCGTGAGCTCTCCTGATGTACCTGACGGGCCGGGCATAATGGCAGGAAATAATGTCGAGCCTTTGTGAGATCTCAAGAAGAGCAGAAGTCGCTTTTGGAGATACAGTCGGATTTCGAATTTGGCATGGTTCGCTTTTGGCATGCCTCGATTTTGGCAACAAACGTATTCGCAACAAAAGTTAATTTTGGCAACGTAGGATATTTCACTTCCATAAATATGCTAAAATATCAATCAGTTTCCGCATGCATGCTTTAAATGACAAAAAAAAAATGCCCTCAGTATGTTCATGACAAACAGTTATGTGGTTTCAAATAATAATATTTTTATTGCCATAGGACTACGTCTTACTGTAGAGTGGCAATAGCTTATTTGCACCAGAATGATAGCTCTTGGCAGACTTTTTTTAGAGTTTCAATTTTGGCAACCTAGGCGATACGCATTTGTGCCAAATTCGAAATCCTACTGTATTCGTTCCTGTAGATTTGTCCGTTGACAGTCGCTTCCTCTTCCGTACACTCTTGAGGACTGCCAACTCAAAGGTGATAACGTAGTATTCCTGTTTCAGAATTTGTCTGTTGTCTACAATGAAATAGGTTTTATCATCCATCACATAGCAGCCATACATACACCTTTGCTAATCGTTTGATATCCTGTACAGGTTGCTTGCGCGAGCTTGGATCGCGGTTTTTAGTTTGTAACTCCAATTCAGTGACTTCCGAACTTTGTACACGTGTGGTCCAACCAAGTCGACAAATAATCATATCACTCCGTCAGAAATCTTTATACGAATTGGACAATATAGTGATGTAATCTGGGACGACAATCTGCCATCTCATTCATTTCCGTTTTATTTGAAAAACAGTGACCATATCCACTCGTCCCAACATGTCACGAACTATATTCTTTCTTGTTATTGTAAACAAATTTTACATCCTAAATGTAAAATCGTTCGATCGTATCCTACAGCATTTTAAAAAGGCATAATCGAGCTTTCATTACTACAAACATACCCAAGCTTACGATCAAGCAATACCGGAAAACCACAAGCTTTGTGGTTCCATTATTATGCTAGGGGTCTGCGCAAAAATTCAGGTAGAATTTCATAATAATCATTTAGAATACATCAATACAATTATTTAGAATACATCAACCACAAGTCTGGAGAGCGAAAGATTAGATTAGAAAAGACTAGATAAGATTAGAAAGATATTCGCAACGTAAAGTAGACAATAACTGAATAGTCGAATTTCCCGATGGTTAGAACGGTGGTCTTTCTGAAGATATTCAACGAATGACTGCTAAACTAAAATGCATCTGTCACACTTTCGGGAACTGAAGCACATACTGGGGTGTTGTGACTGAAGACATTCAGTCAGCGAAATGAATTACAATGGTCTGAAGAGTCTCACAAGCGCTTGCTTGATTTTCCTGCGTCGACAAGTTTCAACAGAATATTGATTTCACTTGATTTTCAAAAACTCTGCCTCACAGTTCTGGGATAAGTGCCAGAATATACAAACAAAAATTTTCAACACTTTCCCAATGATACTGAAGCACATTGAAAATGCCGTCAGAGCCCTGGGAATTAACCGGCTTAGAAATTCTACTCGCGATATTAAGTGTACGATAGAGGAATGTAACCTAAAGGAAAATCTACTGAGAGGAATCGTTGAATGGTGGCAGTTTAATTATCCATTTCCTGTTGACAGCAGGGATGAATATGAATATGAATATATGGTACTACCACCTGCCTTAGCAGAACATCCGTTCATAGCAATGAGCCTATCATGTCAAAAAGAGTTGAACATATTCAACGATTGGCCATGCTTCCCAACTCTTGTATGAAGGGCCAAAAGGGAATTGGTCGATAAGCAACATCACTTACACGTACCAGGATTTAGAGAATCTCCTTCCAAGGGCTAAGTCACTGAGTCAATCGTTGAATAAACCGTCTTAATGCAGAATGACTCCAGCAGGTGGGGAGAAGAGCCCGCTCATTATCCACGATGTGTTGTTAATCGGGCCAAGATTAACCCTAGAAAGTTGACTGTTTCACTCTACCTAGGCCCACCGCTTCAAACAAGTGCTCTGATGGTCCCTCCCTCTTCCCGATTCTAGTTTATTTATGAAATGTGGTATATATGGGTAAATATAGAACAATCTCACCAGCACTCCTTCGAATGGAATAGAGTTGCGTCCTTTTAGATTCCATAAATGCTTCTAATAATTAATTTAATTTTTCTTCTGGTATCCAATATCCATGTGCAGTATTAACACTCGTATTGGCCAAAGTTTTCACTATAAAACAGTAAATGATTTATAAGCTAAAACGAAAAAAAATATTAAAATAACTTATATTATGCTTACCCACACGATCTGGCTCCACCGTCTGCCCAAAACCTCGATTATGAGATCAGGCAGCCGGGAACCACACAGTATCGCACCTCCTAGTTTGGCTACTCAATAGAGCATTACCGGGTATGACCACGTGGAGGCGCTAGGTAGGGGCTTGGGATAGCTAGAGCTATATTGGACGCTCCTCATTTGCCTTCCCCCTTTTCATACCCATTTCCTGTTGACAGCAGGGATACACCAAAACTATACTTGAAAGGAAATTTTCCCAACTATAATTCTGATGCGCTTGTAATATAGAAATCGGAGTCAATTCCGATAAAAAAAATTTTTTGCTCTAGGTATTCTGTATCAAACATCAACTTTTTATTTTTGTTATAGTTGTTTTTTGACTACGTCTTACTAAAAGCTAACGAAGGTAGAAAGTAACGAATTTGATGTCCTGAACGTAAAACGTGTTCATAAAGTGTACAACCATCCCTTGCGCCTGACAGTTTAAACCGATATTCTATTAGAATCTAATCGAAACTGATGTCTCTTTCGAAAACGAAGGTAACTGAATATAGCTTTTCGTGCCTGTTACTGAACTAATCTTAATAGTTCATTGCGACACAATTACTAAGGAATCACATTCGAGCTCTAACAACACATTTATCCCAGAATTGATTGGGACAAAACAAACAGTTAACTGTTTCTGTAGCCCGAAAAAGGGGACAAAACTCGCTTATTCCGTACGCCGATTAGTCGTGCGTTCTTTCGTTTTCATTTTCGGGTTTTTGCTCAGTAGGTAGATGCTCATTTGGCTACAGTGAAACAGAATTCGGATAAGCAGTATAAAGAGCAATTGTAGAGGTAATTATTATCTACAATATTGTTCAAGAAAGTAGAATTGTGTCGTTTGTATTTACGGTGCCATTGGGCTGCTACCCGGTTGGTAGCCAAATGATCGCTCTTTTTGAAATTCAGTCACTCAAACATGTTTGATATTAACAAAACAATTCACAGCTTGTAACGTCGTACCTCGGGAAGTATAACATACAACCGTGATTAAGAAACTATAAATATGTTCAGCTAAATTCCCCACATCACTCCTTTTGACGGACTAATTAGCGGTAGGCTTAACACCTTCAGCTGTTGCAGTGCACTCGTTGCTTGTGTGACATTACTGGTGAAACTAGAGATGTTCAAATTCATAAACACAAATTTAAAGAGGCTGTCACATTATTCAAACCAACTTTTTCAGTTCAGGTGGGGTTCCAAATATTATGTTCATTAACGGACATTCCCACTCGAACGAAACGTTTGCATTTGCATGCCCTCCCTTGCCACTGGAAGCCTGTCCTGCTGAAGAAGCTTGTGCTACGAATAATCACTAGCGAAAACACGAATAAATTACCACCGTCTAAACCCTTTCAAACTAATGAATCCACTGTCCGTAATGGGACAATTGTGGCTTTCTAAGGCACCTTTCTGTATTCGTCGTCACCTCACCGGAGCCGTATGTAAGTGCTCCTCCTCCCATGGGGGCCCATAAGCGCAACAGTTTGGCAAGATCTACTACTAACGTGCAGGGTGGAATCTCCCCTTTCGCTGTGATGTCGTTCAACTGTTTCCGACGTGTTATTACGACGGTGCAAAAGTTCTTTCACCAATACTCACAACTCATACAATTTGTTGAATGAACAACAAAACGATCACCTTGCTTTATTCCGTTTCTTGTGAATCCATCGGGTGTGGTTGCCGTGGTTACTATCGTTTGCTAAACCGTGTCGCGTGCGCTGCTGCACACAAGCTATTGAATTGAATTGAATGGCATTGATGCCTACCTGCTGTAAAAGACAATCAAATTCTCCTGCATCACTTAATCCCCTAATTCTGTACACCCGTTTGCATTGTCGTTTCGCCAAATTTTGACCGATTGTATATAACCAAGACCGGCTTCGTACCGGTAAACCTTGCCGAAGGCCATCCGTGAAAATAAAAGCGCATACCTGAAGCCGTGTTTCGCTAGACGCAATGGTGCAAAACTGAGTCTCAATCCGGTTTTGCTACATCGTTGAGTGAACTGCTTTATGACCCCGTTCACGGTAATTCACCAGCCGTATGCCTTCCTCCATTAAGTCTAGAGTAAACGAAACACGTTGTTGACCGCGGTTGATCGCTTGTCTGAGTCTGGAATAGTAAGCAAGCTGTAAATGACGACAGTGACTCACTCAAAAATGCAGTGCAGCCAGCTTTCTGAACAAGCTTTCTACTATCTTCGATGACGAAAATAGCCTCTGTAGGCAATTCTGATAAAAAAAAACTGCGAAATAGAATTTTCGTCAGAGCACTTCTCGGTCGTCAGCACTGATCGAGTCCGTCCAACGTCTTACAGCCGCCGGTCAACGCAACTCACACATACACAGTTGGCTGGCACCGCTAGGTGCTAACCCTCAATGAATCAACCAACAGCCGCTCGTACTAGATTAATTAATTCAATTGCCATTGGACCTCGCGGTCAGCCGAATGCGCATGGGGTAATGAAAATTGCGTGATCAGTACCGATTACCATTGACAGACTGAGCACTGATCATAACCTGCATCGAATCATTCATTGGGATGGCACTGTTAGGTTGTGCATAGAGTTAGTTCACAATAACCATTCATGATACCATTTAGCTCAACCTGAAAGGTGGGTGCGGTCCTCCTGGTGACGCTATCGAATCTATTCGTCTTGTATATGACAAGAGAAACCATTGAACAGTTGTTACAACAAGCTGAATAGCGGCAAATCCACTGAGCAACAGCGTGTCTTCGCTTACTGACTAACGCACTAACAACGTAGGTGATAGCAACATATTGCCGTAATGTCAACATGCGGCTTCCAAAACACGCGGCACGCGGCAGCGAGCAACCACGACAGATGCACTCCGCATCCATACGCCGCGGCATGGCTGTTTGCATGGAAACAGAGCTTATAAACAGATCCGTTAGTGGAAGTTTACCTCCCCTTAAAAACTAATCGTAAAACCATCACAGCATAGTTGTGTGTTGCACTTCTCGAATATTATACGTATTTATGATGGAGTCAGTTTTAGTGGACTTTGCATACGTTTAGCCTTTTGCCCGGTTCATTTTGCGTCCAATCATATGTACATATGTACGTTTAGTTGTCGGTCTTTTGGGTATTGGTAGAGCACCGGTCGATCGGATGAATCTAGGGTGTGAATCAGGTAGCACTTTTTTGACACGAACTAGATGAATATGAAAATTAGACTTACCCAGTTTAGAGGGGTTGTTCATGCCGTTGGGAATAACTGCAATACAAAACTAACTGCAATACAGTTTGACAACAGCTGATATTTTTTACCAGTAATAACACCTCTTTAGTCAATATTTTTCACAGTCTGCTGTTTGTTATTCTTCCAATTCATTCAATTTCTTAATCATTTAAACTATGTTTACTCTTCTCATGACATTACGTAGAAACAAAGACCTTTGAAGACTAATTGGGAAATTTGAAATTGATTCCGATACCGATTCGTAATTAATTAATCTTCACTCCATTGAATAGAGAAGTTCCAACAATTTTATTAATACATTTTAAGACAAGATGACTGCAAGATATATTTAATGTAAGCAAAACAACCGCTCATAGTAATGAGCCTGTCATGACTATACAGTTAGTAATACCGTACTGTTTTAGAGACACTTGAACCCGAAAAAGTAGTGAAAGTAGTAGGAAGTAGCGCCACTGCTAGGAGGATTGATCAATCGGTGTAAAACTTTGGGAAGTTGGGTTACCAAAAATGTTTCCAAAATTAGCTTCTAGGGGCCAGAAAAGCCAAATTAATAGATAATTTTGGAATAAGCTTAAAGTGGCAGTAAATACTTTGAAAGTCCAGAAATGAAAAATATTGCAACTATCTTAAAATAACTTAGAAATAGTTGAAGAACACTTTTTAAGACCACAAAAGATCGAAACAAAATCATCTACGCATCAGGTACAACAAAAGACAAAACGCTTCTAGAAGAAGTGTTCAAAATAAAAATTGTTCGAAAAAAAATAAAATGGGTAAAAAATGCTTCACTGGGTGTGAAGCGGCGTAGAAACGATATGCAGAAAAATAACCGAAGTTCAGTTTAAAATCGCTTACCCTTTCAAAAAAGCACTGAACAAAAAACAAATCTCAAAGCGCAACCCAAGTAACCATAAGCATTAATCCAAAACCGTATATTGAAAATAATTCTGCATCCCTGGTGCCATAAACTTTTGTATATTAGAAATCTTAATGCTTATAAAACGTATATTAACAATCAGGCTTGGCATACACTTTTCGCTTTGATTTTGCTCTTTTGATTACTGCTCCTCAGCCAAGCAGAATTTGAAAAAGTGGTGTATGGGGCATATGTAGAGCTAGTAATTATCTATAATATTGCTGAAGAAAGTGAAGTTCTATCTTTAGTATTTACGGCGCTGTAGCGCAGTAATGTCGTTGGTAGCCAAAAGAGCGCTCTTTTGGCTACCAAGAGGGTAGCAGCCTTATAGCGTCATAAATACAAAACGCACAGTAACGCTTACTTCAGCAATATTGTAGATAATAACAAATTCTACAAACGCCCCATACGTCACTTTTTCAAATTTTGCTTGGCTGAGATGCAGTAATCAAAAAAGCAAAATCGAAGCGAAAAGTGTATGCCAAGCCTGTTAACAATGTTGATGCATAGAAGCATTAACGTAAATCAGCATTAAAGAAAGCAATATATGCGCATATAACGAACAATATAATGCATTTAGTCAATAGCATTAAACCGAGCCGTAAGTGTTGATAAACGGCTTGTACTTGACTTCTTATTTTGCTATTCGTGCGCTCTTCCATCTGTCTTTTTCTACCCTATTGGTAATGCAGGACAAGTAGCTATGATATGAGAGGAAATATCACAAGATTTAAATACGACTAATTTCAACTCACTCAATCACGTCCGCTATGATTTAAATAGCAAAGGTGCAAGGAAACGTATGAGGTTGCATGGCTAATTCCCGTTTCGAGCACTGTCTAGGTGGTAACAGTATTCAGCATTTCAAAAAATGGTTCTGTTTATTCTGCTCCCCTTGATATGATGCAAAAAAATCGCTTACTTTTTTAGTTTTTTAAATTCCGACCGAATCTATTTTTATTTTCCATTACAAGCAAACGATATACTGTCTACATTTTCGTCACGTCGATAATGTAGACAAAATGACGTTTCGATTAAGCCTCAAACAAACACTAATAATGTTTATTGAATACTTGTGGCGTAGCATTTTAATAATCCGCTATTTCGCCTTTTTAGCATTATGTGAGTTCTACAGAAGTATATAAAGTAAAATAAGCTTTTAATCATAGTTCTGTATGCTTATACAATGTTGTCAAAGGACTAGTGTTAGTGCTTAGTGCTTACTGGTTACTTGGGAAATGCGACGTAGGGTAGCCTGGGGTAATATGCACCGTTTAAGGAAATCTTGGTTTTTCTCTATTAAATCTTAAAGCAAATATCAATCTTGACTACTGAGAATAATCTCATGAATATTAGTTAAAAGTTTCTTAAGCTATCATGCTGGAAACCTTTGTGAAAAAGGCGTGCAAAGTGATTTTTGATACTGAGGCAAAAGTCTGAAAACGCAACTAGCCGGGGCAAAATGCACCCATGCATGTGTTTTATCAATTAATGGGAATATATTCAATGAATTCAATAATTGTAATACAATTCGTGCGTGCTAACTGACAATATCGTTTCTAGTTTTTACCAAATACTGTGATTACAGTACCTAAGCGAGGGAAGGAAGATGAATTATTGGAGGTGTGTTTTCTTTGGAATTCCGTGTACCCGAGAAGCATAATTTTTGAAACACAGTATTTAACCGCCTCCAGTGCTGACTGCAGTTGTTTAACAGTACCTGACATATTAGACATTCGGACGTAATTGCGTGTCATTTTTAAAAAGAAGCAAAGTAAATAAAGCATGTTTGCTGAGGGTGCCTTGTGCCCCGAGTAACGGGGTGCATTTTGCCCCGAACTTACACAAATAATGTTCCTGGTAAAAACAAAAGTAATAAATATCAAACCTTCTGATGTTTTATCAGAATTCTGTAGCTCAAACCACAATTAATCGAATTATAACATTTACTAGCAATTAATATGGCCGGAGCAGTTAAAAAGTGATAGTGAAGCGAAGCCAAAAGTTACAGGTTATTCATAGAAACCATATTTTTGTTATTATTTACGTTTCCTTATTAGATAGAACTGCCAAATTCACATAGTAGCCAAAGCAAACATCGATTTAACTGGCAGAATTACTTTTTTATTTTTAAATCGTGTTTTGGCTTAGAAACAAAGGGGGTGCACTTTGCCTCGACGGTGCTAATTACCCCAGGTGCCCCTAAACCTTTCTAAAGATAAAGATCGAAACGAAAAATGATCCCAGGCAGTGCTCAAACAAATTGACAGCTTCTACATGAAGGCGAATATAAGTAAAACGCATTCAGTGCAAACACCCTTACCCCTGATAGTATACTTTTATCTGTCAGCCCTTGGAGATGACTACCCAACTGCTGACAGTGTTTATCTTTCTCAGTTTTCTACCCTTCAAAACTAGTCATTCATGAATTGTAGTACTAAATGATTGCACGACTAACCTGTTAGTCAATTTTCTTGCTTTTGACTTATATTTGATTAAATGTTAAAATTTAGTTTCCTAAACTGACTGCTTTTTAAAATCAACCAAAACCTGGCTGAAGGAGCAATGTTTACATGATTTTGTGTGCCGTTGTCGGCTGTTGAAAATGAATGAATGATTCACATTTGATTCCATTTATGACGAGCTCGAGACGTTTCTCAAAAGAATCACACGCGGCACGCACCTGGTCCATGGGCATCTCGTCCCAGATTTTGGAATTGAGCTTTTTAAATTGGTCCATAGTGCTCACTTTATGTTCGCTCTGCGTGGCCGGCATGTTCGACCCAGTGGCGACTCGTCCGCATGTTCAACCTGTTCATAGGACAGGCAACAAAATTCAACCCGACAAAATTTTTTTTCATCACACTAGTTCATGATTTCGTTTGAACCGACGCATATGCAATACGAATAATTCGGTAAATTATTAGTTTAGTTTACGAAGCTGCTGAGCAAACCGTTCAACACGACGTTTGAACGTTGCTTTGATCTCAATGCACAAGCATATACCAACACATTATTCCTGGTGTTGATTCTGGGTACGAATGAGATAAAAAGAGAACGTGAAACAGCTTTTACTCGAAAGCGCGGGCGCATTATTGTCTCATTACTCGTTCATCTTCAGCATTGAACAACTTACTACCACATATCCCTATGGCCTGCGCTTTGATTCCATTTTATCTAGTCACGAAGCTAATGAGCAAAACGTTCAATACGACGCTTGAACGTTACTTTAGAGATTAGCACCAGGAACAATGTATTGGTACGAAGGGGATGGCATGCATTATTCGCAAAATTTTCTCATTAACTCGTTCATCTTTAGCATTGAACAACTTACGCATATTGCTTGTGGTGCGTGTGGTGGTTATTCTTGAATTTGGTTCAATAGATAAATTGAACGGAAAGTCTTAGGTTCGTAGTTTAAATTCAGAGACGAGTTTGCTGGTAAAGTAAACCGCCGTATTCCGTTGTTATTTAAATAATAGGAGTATTCACGTAGCGCTTGTTATGTTGCGTATACGGAGTATTGCGTATTTATACTGCCGCTACTCTGCCGCTTGCATAGAAACCGGAACTGCTATGCGAATTGCGGCAGCATATACACGAAATACTCCGTTTACGCAACATAGCAAGCGCTACGTGAATACCCCTAATGTTTGTTTTATGAATAAAATATAGAATTTCGATAATAAAAAAAGCTGCGTATTAATTTGTATTTTTCGCTGGTTGAACAGGTAAGCTAAACCACCACGAGTCGCCACTGGTTCGACCATACATTAAAATCCAGGGGATTAAGATCCGGATAGCTGGGAGGCCACAAAATCTTATCGAGAATGATCTTGAGTATGAAATCATCTAATGATCTTTCCCGGACCCCTTAAATAAGGCCCCCCAAACCATCACCGACGCAGTGTTCTGAAACCGCGGGATGTTTATGTGGGACAGGAGGATGCTGGCCAACGTCGGTGCCCACAGCTGATCATTTTGGACATTGTACGGCTGTTGCAAGATGAAGAGTTTCTCATCACAAACAAACTCTTGACCAGTGTGCCGCGAAAGTATCAGTTTTACTCTCTCCAGCCTCTTCTTCGTTGTAGACTCCGTTACCCCGTGAACCTTGCGTTTCTTGTACGGCTTGCATCCCAGGTCCTTCGCCATGATGATGTGGGTAGTCCCGATCGGCATATCCAGGACAACAGCGGTCTTCCGGATTGAGCAGTTCATTTTTCGACGAATCAGCTCCCTCACCACGTTGATGGTTGCTGGCATCCTCGCCGAACGCGACCGCCCGGATCTAGCACGGTCCTTGGCCGAGCCCGTCTCCCGGTACCGACGGATGGTTCTATAGATATTCCGCTTTACCTCGTGGGATTTCAACCACCGAAATACGCCGCAGGGTCGCTCACCTCTCGCAAATAACTTTACTACGACGGCCCCATGTTGAATTTTGGGCTGACAAAATGGGCAAACTGACAAAATCGGGAAATTTTTTTTTCGAAATTTTTTTCAAAATTCAAGACTTAAGACCTTGCAATATCGAAGACTTCTATTAAAAATTAAATTTTAACCCTCAATCGCTCAACCGAAAGCTCAATGAACCGGGCACAGCATACTGGTCCAGAACCTTTTTTGGTGCGCATTAGCTTTGAGCGGAAAAACTTGGTTTTAGGTTTATGGAACCTTTGGAAGACTTTCTTAAAATTAAAAGTTCTATCGTCCATCGGAATTCAAATTTTGATTAATCCCCCCAAAAGTGCAATAAAAAATTTATTTTTCTTCATTTTTAATATAGCACATTGATGTGATCTGCAAAGTCTTACTGCATATTATTACAAGAAATTTTGCTGAAGACAGTAACCTTCTACCTCATAAGCAAAGATAGACAAATCTTATTTCTCATAAATGAAAAATGACTTTTTCCTGTTTTACAAAGTTGTACAAATAGTAAAAGTACACAAAATTGCTGCATGTAGTATACCTCTATCTTTGCTTGTTTAGGAGCTATAGAACTTTTACAATAAAAAATACCTTAATTTGGACCCCGAATTACTCGCAAGAAAGCATCATTTTATTCAAAAACTCTCCCTAGAGAATTAGAATAGTTTCATGCAGGCCGAAAAGTTTTTGTAAATCATGTTTAAAAGCACAAAAGTTAAATAAAATTTATAGGCTGACAAAATCGGGATAGAAAACTGATAAAATCGGGGGTAGACAAAATCGGGAGCTGACAAAATCAGAACATTACTGTATATGTATAGGGCTAAAGCTGACACGAATACCAATACACAGAAGGCACACGATGCGCACTTACACAACGATGAAAAGTTGTATGCTAACTTATTGAACACCCTGTAAAAGAACCGGAGAAGGACTAAATTAAAGCATAATCTCTGAATAAGCTTAAAGTGTTCTGAAACTGAAACTGAAACTGTTCTTATAAAATGTTGTATACAAAATTGATATAAATTTGTAAATTTTTGTTATCTGATGAAAAACTGTTTTTCTGCAAAACTTTCACGACCTAGAAAATAATCGCTTGTATGCAACAAACTTATTTGACATTTTAAAGCAAAAACTAGGTGTCCAGAGATGGCAAAATATGACAGAAGTAACGGTTCGAGGGTGTTTTCCCCATAAGAGTACATTACCCTAGCATTTTATAGAACAAGGCGTAAAAGTGAATTCGAAATTCTACACTGACAATGTTTACAGAGTCATAAGCTTTCCTACGCTTCGAAATTGTACGGAAAATGTAAATTTTGCATTCAACAGGATTTTGCTTCATCCCATGATTCGAACTCGTCTAATCAGGAGTGGTATCAGGCGAATTAACTAGGGTTCATGCCCCCTAAAAACAAAATTAAAAAAATTAAATATTATTATTAAAAAAAAGGAGGCGTTATAAGTTAACTAACCAAAATCAAAACCCTGAAACGGTTGAAAAGTTGTCAACAGTTGGAGTGAAACGAAAAACACCGAAAACGATTCTGTTGCGAAATTGAACAACATTTACGTGATTGAAGGAGCGAAACCGGGAAATCACAACCCGCCCGGTCGTCCCTTCTGCCATAATAATCAGAGCGGAAACTTTTCCCAACACCCACTATGTAGGTATTTGATACGAAACAATACCATAGCTTGATTTTGTTTGGCAGCTCCTCATTCGCCTTACTTTGTAGAACAAATAATCGTCTAATCAAATCATCGCTGTTGCGGCTGTATGCAATCTCTGATTGAAACGATTGAATTTCGTTTGTTTCTTCGGCGGTATGGAAACATAAGCAGAATATTAAGATTTTCAGAATAGGCATTATTTTCTATTCATAAATCAACTAAACCAAAGCTAGGCTTGCAATCAATTCTGCTTAAAAGAAGCTTGTTGGAGAAGGAAGCAAAAAATCACATTTACCCATAGGCTTTGTCAAACTCATAAAGAAATTATTGAAAAATATGGTTTTTAAGGAACACATTAATACAAAAATATAGTTAAAAAATCTGCATCAACAATATAAGGATCGTAAAATACACCCTTTAGATTGAAACCTTGGGAAGAGACTGAAACTGATTTTTTATCCTTTTTGATCATGGAAGTGACTCCCTTAAGCATGGCAAAAACCCATGTTCAACTGCACTCAAGCGGATTATGAACGAAACCCAAATCGCTTAGACATCACAAAATAGAAAGCGGAAAAAAGTTTTCTCATCAACATGAAATAACCATTTCGTCTATGTAGTTGCTAAATGAGCAAAATTCGCAGAAACTGTTAGGCATGTAATCAGAAAAAAAAAGTCTATGATGAAAAAGAGCCTTGTAAGTAAACACTAAACACTTATCATTAGTAAGAACAGTCGTACATTTAGCTAAGCTATTTCGATACCATTTCATTATTGCTCGTGATAGTTTTGAAAGGACGGGAGGAAGACTTTCGATTCAGATGGTCGTCTCTATGCTACGCTGTGCTGGGAGAAATCCAAATGAAGAGCTAAATTCGGTTGGGGAGGCAATTTTTATTGATAGCTACAATTCTAAATAACCACAAAAAATGTGGGTAAATAGAAATAACACTGCAAAAGTAAACAAGAACTGGAGTAGTGCACCAGCATTTCAAATGTCAAATTATGCTATGAGATACAAACTGACATGTGTGTCTACTACTCTTTCCACTTTACATAAGGTAGTATTCACTATCTAGAATACTGATTTGGAAAGGTACTGAGTGCATCCCATTTTGATGTAGTTGAATTTTCCAACCAAAGCAGAAGCTTGTAACAAAATTACCAAGTTTGTTTTATATCATGAATGGGATTGATCCCAGATGGAAACTATTGCTTTCCACAGATTGCTGTCCCTTCTTATCGCTAGACACACAGCAACACAGAATTGGTGGCGCCAGAAGTTGCCGCATTTTATATGTACCATCCCGAGAATGACCTGCTTCATCACCCATGAATCTCAGTGCGTTTGATTATTATGCAAGGGATATATGCTCAGCAAAATCGAAAGGGTCACAAACTTCTTCTGTTCAATGAATGATTGGGACGGAGGACACGCTTCGAAAAACCGTGCGTGCCGGTTGCGATGTGCTCTGTAAAATTCTACCAATGCACAGTGGTTTGATTGCTCGGATTCGTGAACTTTTTTAATAACTCTTTTCATAGTGCTTTTTTCAATATGGCGTCTTCGGAAGAATTTCGGTATATCAATAGACGCAACAACTGGTGCTTAGTATTAGTTCGGAACTCAAACACAGGTGGCGCTGCAAAATTTAACTTTCTAATTTGATGATATAGAGCTATAGTATGTTCTAGAAAGTTTTAGATAATCTTAATATGAAGCTTTTTGCTGAAAACATTATTCCTCTAAGTATCACAGTTTTTGAGATATTAGGCATCTTTTCTGACGGACCCCTACAAATCGGGTTTTTCACTGTAGCTTCAAAACTATGTGATTTAGGGGAAAATAGTGTTCTACAAACATTTGCATCTATTAAAATCACACACTTTTTCAGAAGAAAGTGAACACGTATTTTCTATACAGAGCGAGTTACTAAACGATTTAGGTAAAATTAGCCATATTTCGTACTGCTATACAATAAAAACTTGGAAAAACTGGCGACCGAGATATAATTAAAGTGAAAGTACGTTCAAAACTGATTTTAAAACATGCTAAGTCATTTGTCTCTTTAAGTATCTTCATCATTTAATTTGCATTTCCAAAAAATGTTACTCAGTCTTTTAGAGACATATATATCATAATGTACTATATCCCATCGCCCTGTTAACAGCAAGGTACGATGCTAATCTAACAAGCCAGTCGTCGTATGTACTAATCTCGGCTGTGTGGTACTGCTAGAGTTTAATACGATCCTTACACTAGCCCTGTAATTGTCCTGTACTCTTATAACCGGCAGCGAAGCCTGCCGATAAAGAAGGCTAATATCCTCAAGACGGTTACCCCCAAAGCTTTGCTCTACTTGCATCGCAAGAGACTAGTAAGAAAAGCAAAAAAAATCCTTCCACAATTCAAAAAGCTTTCGTTTGTCGATTGCAGCTGAAATATTATGTTTATATTGTAACTTTATATAATATAAGAAACACATGTCTTTCTATGGAATAAACTGACATTTTTATTTCATCGATTTTAAATTAACTGAAGCGCCATGGTCGTCGCATTACACTAACCTGCATTATTGAAGGACATGCTTCTGGTTCTTGGATCTGTTATGAAACTGTAACAATTACCTACCTTATTATTGTTTTCCAATGATACAAAAGCTCACGATTATGAATTTGAAAAACCAACCACACGTAGTGAAACGATTTTTTTCATTACATAGTTTACTAGGATGTTTTTCACATATGCGCATTGTCACTTAGACGACTAGATGGTTTTTAAAATGGAAATTAAATGATGAAGATACTTAAAGAGACAAATGACTTAGCATGTTTTAAGATCAGTTTTGAATGTACTTTCACTTTAATTATATCTCGGTCGCCAGTTTTTCCAAGTTTTTATTGTATAGCAGCACGAAATATGGCTAATTTTTACCTAAATCGTTCAGTAACTCGCTCTGTATAGTAGATACGTGTTCACTTTCTTCTGCAAAAGTGTGTGATTTTAATAGATGCAAATGTTTGTAGAATACTGTTTTTCCCTAAATCACATAGTTTTCAAGCTACAGTGAAAAACCCGATTTGTAGGAGTCCGTCAGGAAAGACGCTTAATATCTCAAAAACTGTGATACTTAGAGTAATAATGTTTTCAGCAAAAAGCTTCATAATAAGATTATCTAAAGCTTTCTAGAACATACTATAGCTCTATATCATCAAATTAGAAAGTTAAATTTTGCAGCGCCACCTGTGTTTGAGTTCCGAACTAATACTAAGCACCAGTTGTTGCGTCTATTGATATACCGAAATTCTTCCGAAGACGCCATATTGAAAAAAACACTATGAAAAGAGTTATTAAAAAAGTACACGATTCCAGAGCAATCAAACCACTGTGCAATGGTTACAAAAGAAACGGGAGAAAGAATCCAACTGAACATGTGATTTTATAGCGATAAAATGTAGGCTTCAGGAAACTGAAACATTTGTTGATATTGAAAATTTCATTTTGATTTTATGAACAGTTCAATCCTGGATAAAACGAAATCTGGACGTGCCTCGTACGCCGCCATAGCTTTTTCTTTCTTTCGCTGTGCTTTCCCAAATAAAAATGTTGCCGCTATATAACCATGCTGAAAAGAATGTAGCACACATAGGGTTACGGACCCTCTTCGTCATACGTAAACACGATCCAAACTTTACTGCGAGTTTTCATAAGAATTAATCCACAAGTACTCAAGCTTTTTACACCAGATAAACCTGACACATTTTGCCTGTACGTGTATACCCATTTAGCCTGAAAAAATATTTCGGAACTTACATTTCTCAGTGGACCAATTTTTCATGCTCCAGCGGGAGTTCGTCATACGAAAATTCACTTGGTCATAAGCAAGATTTCTTTCGTTTATCATGGACAGACAGTAATCTTTGATCCGTGTCCAAGAGCTACCCAACTACCATAAAAAGAGTAAAAATAGTTTGAATCACAGCTCAAAATTTCAAATAGTTACTCTTCGTCATACTCAAGCTTCTCTTCGTCATACTCAAGCTTCTCTTCGTCATACTCAAAACTGGTAGAAAAACCAAAAGGACTTCGATTTTTTTTAACAAATATTGAAAAATAGTAATTTTCTAAAATAATTTTTTCCTGGATAGCGAAGAGACAATCCATAAATATCAATACCAGGTTGGTTTGACTGTAGTTCGTATCGAAATTGGTTATAATGCTGTTTTCTTGTCGATATGTCTGGAAAGTAGACGAAGACCCGCCGTTGACGAACCCATCCAGCATCCTACGCTTAAACTAGTTTCGCAAAAATGCACGTAAGCTGGTTTTTATTAAATGAACATCAAAATCACTGTTTCTCTACTAGAACCTAATTAGGCCGACGAAATTGAAGTAATCACTATGCAGCAATGTGTCACCGCTCTTGATGATGGTTTGAAAAACATTTAGAATCTTTTTCTAATTTCCGTCGTAATAAGTAAGCCATTCTAATTTTCATCATTTGTTGGATGGATTTATTGAATACTCCAAAAGTTCTTGTGCTGATTTGACTAAAACACACTTACCTTCCGATCCGTGAACTTTGAAATCACTGAAAAGCGACTATTAAAGCATATTATTGAAATTACGCAACTGACTTTATTTCTAAAATTCGTCGTACCGTTTTAAAATCCGTCCATCAAAATTTTTCATCGTCCGAACTAAAAATCACAACAATGTTTACGAAGCTAACGCGCATGTATTTGTGTAGGACGGCATGACAAATGTTATTCTACAAAATTTCTGCAGGTCAGGCAAGTTTTCCTGGCTGTAGAATAACGACAATGCCTTGCGTGAGTTATTTTCATTTATGAATGACGGAAATCAAAACGATTAGTCGACATTGTCTTCTTCGTCGCACGAAAAACGTAGGAAATTTGGCTGGTAAGACTTCTTTAATGATAAAAAGCATTTAAATAGATCTCAGCTCACTTTGACTGGTCGCGTATGATAGACAACTAACTAAAATATTAGGGAATAACTAGTTTTGCATTGTGTGTCAAAAAATGCTGATATTTTTAATAATTTGCGTTGGATAGGACGGGAATAGGCAATTACGACGACGTAGCAACATACCCTAATTTCGTTCACGTTTCCTTATTTCTGAAAATAAACAACTATTCATAGAGTATCTTTTAATAAAAAAGGAACATAAAAATTCCATTATGACACAAAAAATGCGGCAATTTACTCTCACTGGGTATTTGAAAATTCAAAACAATTTTAAACCCAGCCTAAACAAACTGAGGCGCATCATCAACACTACTATAAATGCACAAAGCAGAGGTGTCAAAAGCCTTTGATAAGCCCGAACAATTGGCCAAATATCAGTTTTATTTTTTATTGAGCAACTAAGAAATTACGGTGGGCGCACGCGCAGCACCATCCATTACGATGCTCGAGGAACTGCTGTACCGTGGACCCCCGTTCGTTTGACCATTTTTAATTTGAACCCCGTTGGTTTGCACGACGTGCAAATTAAAAATGGTTCAAATGTCATTCTGAACATGACATCATTTGTTTATGCAGACAATGCACATAAACACGTTTTTTTGTACTGACCTAGCGTGTTTAATCGGTTTCACATTTCATTTTCCTAACGATTAGGATAGAAATCCGATCGGAAAATGCAATATTCGCATTTGCAACTGCCAACTAAAACAAACCACCAAAACAATAACAAAGAGTAGGGCGGCCAGTTCACACAGGTTTCAGCATATTTCGGGTTACCAGTTGTTTAAATTAAAAAGTAACCCCGTTAGTTTGCATGAGGAATCGTTCAAACGAACGGGGGTCCACTGTATAAGTTTTGTGATTTGCATCATACAGGCGCAGTAGCGCAAAGCAAAGCAAAGCCTAGGTGCTACATTTCGTTATCGAAACTTGACCTTCTGTTTTTATACAGACTTCGCAGCCAGCTGGTAGAGTACAGGACAATTGCAGGGCCAGTTGCTACGATCCTATTGACTCTAACAGCCTCTCGCAGCCTAGATTCGAACATACGACGACTGGCTTATTAGGCCAGCATCATACCTCGACGCCAACTGGGAGGCGGATTAGCCCTGGATTTGATGCTTTCATTATTGTTCTTGAACGTTACACGGAGGAAGCTGTGGCCGAAAATATCGTCAGCGATATTTCTGTAAATCCTATAAATATGGAGTGACCCTGCTGCTGATTTCCACGACGAAACAAATGTTGCGAATTTCAAGGCAACGTTTGATTCAGTTAAATGAAATACAGATGTTGCAGGTGCTGGAAACTCCATATCTTTTAGCCGGTTAGAGAGCGAATATCCATGATATGTTGTCACAAAAGAGCTGTTGCTTTAATTGAGGCCCAAACACAATCTTTCGCTTCTCCTTATTTGGTCTCGTTCCATTTTTTATTCGCCTTTTTCTGTTATTGCAGCTATTTTGACTGATGGTCGTAAAATTTCTCAAAAAGCACTTAGTTAATATGAACTAGTATTCAAGGAATACAGCTGAACAGTCAACGATCAACCTAGTTTTATTGCATTTCATTTTTTACCATTGATACTGTTCAATTCTCGTTAGCTAACGTACTGTCGAAATGTTTTCACATTTCTACAAGTCACATACGTGCCAAGAAAATGCTTCACAGTTCCAACGAAAACAACAAATGTCCATATGCATCCATAAAAATACAACACTAATCCGAGCCATAGGCTAAGCGGCTCTCAAGCCGTGCCAAAGGAGTATACTTGAATATAATAATAATAATAAGGCAAGGTTAATATGTCAAAATATCTCGGGCGCAAAAATAAACGCGTTAGGTTGGATTTCATTTCTCTGTGATCACTCGGCAAACAATCGCTTTTCTTTCTCATGTTGTGTGTGCATACATACTTTTGAACAAACATCGTCAGAAGAGAACAGAAAAAGAAAAATCAACCAAAAATAAAGCTGGGCTTGAGCTCCGCTTTCGCCTGCTGTTGGATGGAAATATCGCACTGCTGGAGCATACGAAAATTGTTTAACATACAAACCATTTTATTAATATGTATCTGTTTGTTGAAAATCAAGGTTAGTCTTCAAAATAACGTTAGAAAGCAAAAAAATATTGACTTTTTTCAATGTCAGTGTGCCAAGGAGACGGAACGGATTAATTGTTTCGAAATTGTTGTAACAGTTTACTCGAATGAGTATGATTACCTTTTCCGTCGCAATGAAACAATCTAATTCCGTTCGCGAACAAGTGATTATTTACTACACTTCAGATAAATATTGGCCCAGAACGTTGTGAAACCTTCGTCAATCATGTGCCCGTACGGTTCGTCTCGGTCTACGGCAGCCCGGCGTCATCCAGTCTTAATGTGGTTCGTGACAATTTTGCACTCATCTGATACGAAACTATCAGAAAGGCACTCGAGTTTGACTGACCACTTAGTTCAGATGATGATGATGATGATGATGGCGGTAACACTACGTTATGGTTACGGTCGATTCGACACGTTCTTAGTGAGAGAGAGTGAGAAATAAATAAGCAAAAAGAAAAATACAGCGGACTTATCGATAGCACTGTCAAGTGGCCTCAGGTAGCGATCACCTCGCCACGAGAGGCTTTAGTTTCATTGAGAAATAACCGGTGGTTTATTGTTTCGAAACGGGGTTTTACTTCGATTGCTTGTTGCAATTATTTAGCACGAGCGTCAAAGTTATGCGAATCACGTGGCTGCTGATTGGTAGGATTCTGTCGTAACTAAACAGGTGTACTTGAGATCTACAATAAGCCTGTGATATTCAATTTGATTAGAAATCATAGACTGTTACGAAAGTATTTGGATGAAAATGAAAAATAATTTTGAGGTTCACATAAAACATTTATAGTAAAGAACAAACTGCTTACTTTTTGTAAACTGAATGCCAAACTGAACCTTATAACGACCGGTTTTATGACCGGTTTAAGAACAATTATTCTTAATTAATTTCAAGCTGGTTAACCAGAAACTAGTAAGTGGTTCCAACTACTCACGCCTTGGCGTAACCTTCCCTCACTAAACTATCTCTTCGTTCACACCGCATTTGTTCCATTTAAATGGGTATAAATATCTTTGGACGCTCACAAAAAACGTTTTTCTTTTTCCACCAAGTCATAAACCTACTCCTGACCAGTTTAACCTCCCGCCGACATCATCACTACGATCAGCGGACAAAGCTGCGCAAGTACAGCACGTTTACGTCACAACCTAACGTCCAAAACCTGTTGCGGGGACACGTTTGGCAAAGGAAACCCATCGGATGCTACGGCTACCGCCGACAGAGAAACAACTGCGATTCAAGGTGGAAAGTTTTACGGTCCCGTCCGGGGGCAGTTGGAGCTGTGAACAGATACGAACGTACGCCTGGCCGAACTAACCGGCCGACGTCCATCAGACTATTTATAGTGAATACGTCACATGGCGCGTAGGGTAAATGATTTTGAAATGGACCTAGTCGAATTCTGATCTTGAATGGACCTATTTTTAAATAAGAATTTTAGGATATAATTATCAAGTCTTTGTACTGTATTTAGCTTTTATGTTTATCTTTAATCATTTCTGAACGTAAATATACTAAAATTAAATTAAAATTATAGCCAAAACTACTTTATTGCCGCGTATTTAAAAGTAGCTGTTTTTCAGCGTTTTGGCAGTCACCATAGAGTATTTTCAAACTGTTACTACCCGGAACCCTTCTGGTTTGAAATAAAACAATACTCTTGAAATGATGCTAAAATATGTGTAATTTCAATTTAGGTATTTAAAAGTTCAGTAAAACCAGTAAAATCTTCAAATTCTTGAAAAATGTTAACCCCCTTTTTTGATCTTGAATGGACCTAGTATTGATTTTAGAATGGACCTAGTTTTGCGCTCCGAGACATCACTGCCGGTAGCTATCATTGCCTACCACCAACGAACACGCCGTTGTATATTCCATAAAACTGCTTGTTGTCACTATAGTATCTCCGTTTATAATTAATCTATAAGCACGGGATATTGAAAGTAGGCTTGATTTATAGCCTAAATAAAAACTTAATTATATTGATAAAACTAACTATCACTCATCCTTTTTTGTAGTTGCTTCATAGTGTTTGTATATTGTAGCCTCTAGTTTTGAAACTAAAAAGTCTTCCTAATTAGTTAGCTAACATATGTCATTTTATGCCTAAAATAATATAAACTTAATTTGTACAAAATCGGTATTGTACAAAAATTTTAACCATCATTGATTAAAAGATAATATGGATCAAAAGATAAGAGGGATACTAACTGCCTTCTGTTAAGGGGGCATAGTACCTTTTCAATTTTTTAAAACCTAAATTTTTTGATTGATTTTTTCGAAAGATTAACATTTTGACCATATGTGTTTGAAGTCGTTTGCATGAATTCCAAATATTGACAAAGTTACAGCTATTTGTACCACGCATGTCTGGAGCGATTAAACAACGAGTAAAAACTTCAACGTCGTTTTTCTCGAAACCAGATTTTGAAAGTCGGTACCATAAATATCTCAAGAACGGATCAAGCAATTCTTATGATTCTTTTTTTGTTTGAAAGCCAACAAAATTATCTAGTGTTTGACCCATCCTTTTCTTGATATTGTAATTTTTGTATTTTTTAGAAATGTTTAAAGTCAATTTTTTCGCTTAAAAACCATACTTTTATGTATTAATTGTCGCCATTTTGTTATGTGTTCGGATTCTAAAAAAGGATGGATCAAACACGAGATAATTTAATGTTCTTTCATGTCGTTTTGGAATTTTTCAATTCGGATAAGCCCCCAGCGCCAATCCATGGTACCGCAATTCATGGTTTTTTTGAACGACTATCTTCAAGGAGCCGTAGGGGCAAGGGCCAAATCTGTTCATGCTTTTAATATATACGTTATTATTTTCCATGCAAAAAGGTACGAAAAGAAGACAAAAACGAGAGAATTTTTTTGGACGATTTTCGGAAACTACGAATTCGAATTTCCATTTCTGTTTCGTGCTAGAAGTGTTAAGTACACTCATTTTTCGAGTTTTTCAGGCTGTAGAGCATACTGACAATTGATTTTATACTCATAGCCTACAAATTTTTTTAGCCCCCCGATTTTTCAAGCCAATTTCCAAAGGGGGGGGGGTGACAAAAACTTAAAAAATATTTGGCAAAGACCTTATATTCCGCCGATAAGTAAGCAGGTTGACTTCACATCACCTTTTGATCGATTGATAGATCGATTAAAAATCAGTTTAGTAAAATATTCAAAATCATGCAACCCGACTAACGTTGTACTACGTCATCCGTGGTCGCATCTTATACACAACCCCTCTGATTTTTTTCTTGGAGGATGTAAAGTTTTCTTTAAGAACCTCTCCCCTCTGACTTGTGACAAAATTAATACCTCCTTGTCCACCGAAATTGAGTGACCCTGAGATCTAAAATATTCAACGGTACCAGATAGAAAAAAGGAAGGTTCACCTATTTTCTATCTGGTACAGTTCTTCATCGACTATCATTTAAAATTAAAACCTTGTATCTAACCTTACCTTTAAACCTAGTAGAATTACCAAGTCTAATTTTTGCAAGCACCATTTACAGTATGCTTTCGAATTTGACAACAAATGCGTGTCGCCTATGTTGCCAAAATCGAAACCGTGGCAAAATCTAGACCATTTTTTAACTGAAAAAATTGCATATAAATGTGTCAAAAATTGAATAATTACCACTAATTAACGAATTTTTTACGATTGCAACGGTTTTATATTCAAAATGTTCGACAGGGGCTGTCGCAAACCTTTAGATACTTTGCAGTAAGACGTAGTCCTACGTCAGTAAAAGTCTGACCTTTCGAAATATGTAGTCACTAAATAAAAACTCGAACCCCACTGTACTTAATAAACTACGTTTAATACAAGTTATATTACATATTTTTAATGAATGGTTTAAATTTTTGAAACTAATAGGCGACATAATTTTTTTATGACGTAGAAATCGTTTCAACCATATCTGAACAACAGGTAATAATAAATTTCCAATATACAAATGTCACACACAGATACATACATAACGCATATCAAGTCACTGAAACATTGTTCAATTGTTGGGCTGACATAAAAACAAGACCCTCGGCGACTGTGACTGATTTCAAATTATTCAACCGACTTTCATACCTTTCTAACAGAGTATAAGAAAGGTAAAAGCTGTTCAACCTTGTGTCCTATTAATAAATAGCAGTAGTATAGTTGTACTATTAAAAAAAAGTTCTTTGTTATTATTTTGTTCATTTACATGGAAGAAACTATGACTTTGACAAATTTAGGTCCATTTCAAAATCAAAAATAGGTCCAATTCAAGATCATGTTGGGTCCATTCAAGATCAAAAATAGGCTTTGGCTAAAAACGATATATTTAATAAAAGTTTCATCAATTATACATTTTTAAAGTACTGATAATGTAGAAAAAAGGTGGTACTTTCCAACAAATAGTAACATCACCACATATTATTTATAAATGACGAGTAAACTGAGCAGGAGTGCGAGTGGTGGTGTTAAAAAGCGCTAAATAGGTCCATTCAAGATCAATTACCCTAATAATTTCAACCTATCAACATCATCACGGGAGCTGTCGGTTCGTCCGTCCGTCCGTATCCACCAACCACCACGAACAGTGGAGCAGTTTCGTTTGGTCCCTCCGTCCGTAGGGACGGTTGTGCAAAATTCATGAACTGCTAGTTTTCGACGGAAAATCTCACATACCTGCCGGTGCTATTATTGGATGCACCCTTGGCGCGAAAAGTGTAACCATCCATCAATTCAAATATCATGTACTACCTCCCTGATGATGCAAGGCCCCGAAAGTGTGCTCTTCTGTTGCCATTTGCTACGTGCGTTACACTTTATCACATGAATCCTCCCCGGACGGTGGGTACCGACCGGTGAGCAGCCTATCGATCGCATCGCATGGTGACTATCATCACATATTTATGGGAGCGTGTGATTGACAATTTCATTCTTTTGCTCGCCTGAATGCCATCGAAAGGTGCACAGGATGTTTGAAATTAATACTTAATTTAGGTTGCCATCTATCAAATTCGTCACATTTATTAAGTAAATATTACGGCTGGCTTGGTTGGTACATTAATCAAAGTTATAAAAAAATATCAATACACGTTTTCATCACCAATTTTTTTTATTTTATAAGTAGTCGACCAAAATGTGTCTTTAAAATTAATTTTATTGATCAAATTGACGATCTGTTAGAATGAATTTCATGCAAATCAGTGATACTAGTTCATTACGTGACTCTACTTTCACCAGGAAAAGTAGGTTGCTATGAAGCAAAACAGGGCATTATGAAGACTAAACTCCAGGTTAATCAATATATGCTGTTGGGCTATGAGGCTGTGAAGTCCAACGAAATGATACAGTCACAAATGATGCCGAACGTTCTGCATACCCCGGGGCACTCGTAAATAAGTCACAAAACAGTATTAGCCGATCGTAAAAGGAGGATGCGTATGATAGCTGAGATCGTAAAATCGTTTTTACCATGCAACTTTGGGGGTATGGCCAAATTATTCGCGCCATGGGTATTGTGCTTGCTGGCAGTCGACCAATAGCGAAAGAACTCGGTGATGATTCAGAGTACTACAGTTTGAAAATGTTTAAAAGGAATAGAAAACATTTTTATAATCGGTATGGTGCGAGAACATTGTGTATTTTAGATCCGTTATTACACTTCTGAATGGGAATGGGAATTTTAGGATACGCCTATTAACATTCTCGTCGAATAGATAGGGTAAAGGTACCTGAAATCGCCACTTTTGCAGACAGAAAACCAAAATTCGTTTCCGTATGGGGACGATTCAAATATGAAGTCCACCAAACTTCTGCTTTTATAGACCCCTCCCCCCCCCCTCCCACCTCTGTCCGATTGGGTCTCAATGCTCAACCTCTCCCTTCCCCTTTGGACGGCACACAAACCCAAAATAAAAATGAAAAGGATTTTGCAAGTAAAAAGTGGGTTATAAAAATAGTTTAACCTTTTAAGAGTTAATCAGCTTCATTTATTTGCTTCGACAATGTCAGGCCCTGCTGCGATCTTCTGAAGTAAGATAAGTTCGAAAATCGAAATGAATCGATAAGTGATGAATGACTGCAAAACATATTTTTGCAGCCTTATTCTGAAACTTAAATTTTCTTCGACGGATGTCACATTTGCCTAAACCACCTCCCCGCTTTTGTAACAACCTGTCAAAAAATTGACAGCCCCGTCACTTCCCTAAGGAATGGACGTCATTATTGAATGATCCCTAATACAGGGTGTGCGACGAATTTGTGGGGTTAAAGACATGCCTTGGAAAATTAAAACCAGTTAGTAATATAACGGGTGGCAAATAAAATTTTGGATTTATTTCGCGGCCCTTATGCTCAACAACAAACGAGCTCAGAGAGAAATGAGAGTATGTATGTGTTAGCTCTCTCTCTCTCCTCTTTTTGTTAATATATTTTGTTTTGTTCATGCTTGCTCAGTTTTGCTAAAAATGGCGTCGAAACAAGAAGCATTTCGAGGGCGCGTTGTACACTTATTCGAACTGCAACAGAAATCTCGGCAAAAAGTATACGGTACAACATTTAAAAAGCAGATGCCCAACAACTATTCGCAAGCAAGCTAGTGGAGTACCAGCCAAAATTATGGACGCAGAAAGACATCGTTCTCTTTCTCGTTTCTTCAACTACAAGCCCTCTGGTTTGGCTATCAATTAAGATGCACCAGACGAATGTTTGAAGAAAATTTTGATCCCGTTTCTACAAAACCATCTGCATGGGCAATACGTGTTTTGGCCGGATAGAGCATCATAACATTACGCCAAAAAAACACAATCGTTCCCGAATACCCATTCGATCCCATTTTTACTCAAAAACCACGACCCGAAAAATCTGTCTCAGTGCGCCCAATCGAAGATTTCTTCGGGATTTTGAGTTCCTTGGTATACAAAAATAGCCAGAGAGCCACGAATTGCAAACAGTTAGTTGGTAGAATCAAGAGACGCTCCTGTTTCGACATCAAACGAAAGCTTCGCCGGACAGCCGTTTACGGACCGTGTCCAAATGTACACTAATATTTTTTCGACAATGAATAATGTATCTTTAATTTCGGTAAATCAGATCTTCTTCATGTATCTTTCACTTTTTTTGACAGCGTGAGAAAAAAAATCCAAAATTTTAGATGCCATCCGTTATGTGAGGAATGTTTCGTGGCTTATTTTTTTTTTCTTAACATATGGGAATTGTAAATTAATTTCATTAAAAAAAATCCCCTTGGTTTTAAAGACTGTTGATAGACGCTTCCGGAAACATTTACCATGTTTCGATCCATATACGTCATCACCTCGATGATCTTAGCTTTGAGCGACCTAAGGGTGGTGTGAGGCGTCCTATTGGTATCCCCTCATAGACACCCCACGCAAAATAATCCAAAGGATTGATATCAGGATTGCTACGGGGCCAAATTTCCTTCTCCCAAACCACCGGAACATTTTCAGCAAGCCATTTTTGTGTTTTGTTGACATTATGAGCAGATGCTTTTTCGTAGGAAGATCAAATGACGGCCAGCAGCAACCTCCTACATCCACGGGACAACAACATCCTTCAGAACCTTCCGGTATACATCGGTTGTTACCTTTAGTTCTTGTTCAAAGAAATACGAAGGCATTCCGTCCCCCTTGCTGGAGACTATGCCTAGAACCATCACATGGGTCGAAAACTTTGTTGACATGACGATAGGAACCTGACTGTCATTTTTTCGATTCCCCTTTTTATCCTGATTGAAGCTTTTTTCATCAGAGAAAAAGATGACAGAATCATTATGATGAGCATGCTTCAACCGACTCAGAAGTTTTTTAGCTTTCTCCAATCGCCGTGATTTAGTCGCAACACTTATAAATTGACCTTTGCGTAGCGTATGCGACTTCTAACCAAAGTTTTTGGCCTCTACTCGCCGGATTGAGAAGTCCGAACAACCGATTTTCCGAGCCATGGACCTCATTGACCTCGCTGGGTTTTTTCATCATTCTTTCCACTTTTTTGACCCCTTCCGAGTAGGTGTGTAGGATAGTTTATCACTTTCCCAAGCCTTCTTCGTACAGTCAGTACAAAATCACGGGTCACACACAATTGTGGGTCATTTTAACTTTTACTGCCGATTAATACATGAATGTTAACTAATTGATTGACAAAATTGTTACTCATAAGTAGAACTAATAATTTAATCAATTATTAGGTAGGGTTTATTTCCAATTCCCGTCGTAGTAAGGAGAGCCACACTAATTCTCAGCATTTCTTAGGTGGACTTAATGAATACTCCAAAAGTTCTTGTGGTGATTTGACTTAAACACACTTACCTTCCAATCCGTGCACTTTGAATTCACTAAAAAGCGAATAGTCAAGCATTTTATTGAAATTACGCAACTGACTATATTTCTTAAATTCGTCGTACCGTTTTTAAATCCGTCCTTCAAAATTTTTCATCGTCCGAACTAAAAATAATAATAATGTTCACGAAGCTAGCGCGCATGTATTTGTGTAGGACGGCATGACAAATGTTATTCTGCAAAATTTCTGCTGGTCATGCAAGTTTCCCCGGCTGCAGAATAACGACAATGCGTTGCGTGAGTTATTTTCATTTTATGAATGACGGAAATTGAAACGATTAGTCGACATTTTCTTCTTCGTCGCACGAAAAAACGTAGGAAATTTGGCTGCTAGGAATGTTATGATAAAAAAAAGCATTTAAATAGATCTCAGCTCAATTTGATTGATCGCGTATGATAGTCAACAAATTAAAATATTAGGGAATAATTTTGCATTGTGTGTCATAGAAATCGCTGATATTTTTAATAATTTGAGTTGGATAGGACGGGAATAGGCAATTACGACGAAACAGCAACATACCCTAATAATCTATACCTATAAAGAAGGATTTCTGTCTGTCTGTCTGTCTGTCTGTCTGTCTGTCTGTCTGTCTGTCTGTCTGTCTGTCTGTCTGTCTGTCTGTCTGTCCGTATGTTCCTTATAGAATCGAAAACTACTGAACCAATCGGCATAAAAATATGCATGTAGAGGTTTTTTGAGGCCAGGAAAGGTTTTAGTGATGGTTAGAAACCCCTCCCACCACTAAGAGGGGGGGCTCCCATACAAATGAAACACAAATTTCTGCATAACTCGACAACTAATCAAGCAAATAGAACAAAATTTGGCATGTGGGTGTTTCCGGTGACAAGAATTTATTCTATGGTAAATTGAGACCCCTCTCCTCTTTATAAGGGGAATTATAACTCCTCTCCTCTTTAAAAGGGGGGGCTTCCATACAAATTTACTCATAACTCGAGAACTAATCAAGCAAATGGAACCAAATTTGGCATGTCAAGGTTTTCGAGGGCAAGAATATTTTCTATAGTAAATTAGGACCCCTCCCCACTTTAAGAGGGGGGGTTCCTGTACCAAAGAAACACAATTTTCCTCATAACTCGAGAACTAATCAAGCAAATAGAACCAAATTCGACACGTGGGTGTTTTTGGAGACAAAAATTTTTTCTATAATAAACTGGAACCCCTCCTCACTTTAGGAGGGGGGGGGGCTCCTATACAAATGAAATACAAATTTCCTCATAACTCGAGAGCTAATCAAGCAAATGAAACCAAATTTGGCATGTGAAAGTTTTCGAGGGCAAGAATATTTTCTATGGTGAATTAGGACCCCTCCCAACTTTAAGAGGGGGGGGCTCCTATACAAACGAAATACAAATTTCCTCGTAACTCGAGAACTAATCAAGCAAATGGAACCAAATTTGACACGTGGGTGTTTCTGGAGGCAACCATTTTTTCTATGATGAATTAGGACCCCTTACCTTTTTAAGAGGGGGGGCTCTCATACAAACGAAATACAAATTTCCTCATAACTCTAGAACTAATCAAGCAAATGGAACCAAATTTGACATGTAAGTGGTTTTGGACGCAAGATTTTTTTCTATGGTGAATTACGACCCCTTCCCCTTTTAAGAGGGGAGCTCCCATACAAATGAAATTCAAATTTCCTTATAACTTGAGAACTAATCAAGCAAATGGAACCAAAATTGGCATGTGGGAGATTTTGGAGTCTTGAATTCATTTTACGATAGTTAGAGACCTCTCACCCCTGTGGTAGGGGGATATGGACTCTCATATAAATAAAACAGAAATTTTTGCGAAACTCAAAAACTAATCGAACTCGAGAAATTCGAGACTCTTCCATAAAACATTAGTCAATACAAGACCACACAAACTATCTATAGTAACACTAGATCATTCAGGACGAGACGGTCGCGAGTGTTGCCGGTGACCCGCCGTCGGAAGCGCCGCCCACTGGGGGGCTTGCAAAACTCGAGATTGTGACAAAGATCATCCGAGATTCATGATTTATGTACAACACAGGTTAATTTGTGGCAATACGAAGTTTGTCGGGTCAGCTAGTAACCCCTATAAAAATGGATTTCTGTCTGTCGGGATGTTCCTTATAGAATCGAAAACTACTGAACCAATCGGCGTGAAAATTTACATGTAGAGATTTCTGGGGCCAGGGAAGGTTCTTATGATGGTTAGAGACCCCTCCCCCCACTAAGAGGGGAGGCTGCCATACAAATGAAACACAAATTTCTGCATAACTCGAGAACTAATCAAGCAAATGGAACCAAATTTGGCATGTGGGTGTTTTTGGAGACAATTTTTTTTCTATGGTGAATTGAGACCCCTCCCTTCTTTAGAACTCCTCACTCCTCACCCCTTTAAGAGGAGGGGCTTCCACACAAATGGAATACAAATTTCTTCATAACTCGAGAACTAATCAAACAAATGGAACCAAATTTGACATGTGAAGGTTTTTAGAGGAAAGAATTTTTTCTATGGTGAATTAAAACCCTTCCCCCACTTAAGGAGGAGGGCTCCTATACAAATGAAATACACATTTCCTCATAACTCGAGAACTAATCAATCAAATGGAACCATATTTGGCATGTGGCTGTTTTTGGAATCAAGAATTTCTTGTATGATGAATCAGGACCCCTTACCTTTTTAGGAGGGGAGGCTCCCATACAAATGAAATACAAATTTCCTCATAACTAGAGAACTAATCAAGCAAATGGAACCAAATTTGGCATGTAAGGGGTTTTGGAAGCAAGAATTTTTTTATGATGGTTTGAGACCCCTCACCCCTGTGGTAGGGGGATAAGGACTCTCATATAAATAAAACAGATATTTTTGCGTAACTCAAAAACTAATCGAACTCGAGAAATTTTAAACTCTTTCATAAACATTAGTCAAGAACAAGAGCACCAGAAACTATCAATAGTAACATTAGATGACTCAGGGCGAGACGGCCACAGACCGCGAGTGTTGCTGGCGACCTGCCGTCGGAAGCGCCGGCCACTGCGGTGGGGCAGCCCCCCGAAGAGATCACCTCTATCTAGGTTTATTTATTTTCCTAGATCTACTTACCTCTATTACTTTCTTTCCGTTGGGTCAGCCCTGCGAAATGGTACTTTCTACGAAAAGATTTTCCGTGAAATGGGACATCGCGCGTAAGGGTTTTCGCGAAATGGTATTCTGCGAAACTGTATATTCCGCGTTATGGTCAACCGAGAATGGGTGTTCCGCAAAATGGTATTCGGCGAAATGGTTTGTAATGATGGCGAATATTTAAATGCTATCTGCTTTATTTTATCAGGTTAAGCAATGGAGGGAGTTGTTTTCTATTTTACTGTTAGGAAAATTTGTATATTAAAACACTCATGAACTCCTCAGAAACTTGCAAAACTCGAGATTGTGATAAAGGTCATCTGAGATTCAGGACATTATGTACAACACAGTTTAATATGTGGCAATACGAGGTTTGTCGGGTCAGCTAGTTTTCTAATAAAAATAATTATTTTTAAGTGTAATTTTAGCAGTTTAGTTCTTAAATTCTTCAAAACAAAATTGTAAGCTTTGAGTCATTAAATCAAGGCATTGGGTTATATATCAATCGACAATAATATTAAAAAAAACCGCGTAAAATTATATCTTTAATTTAATCACCCCTCTGGCATTCTGTCAAATCTCGACGGACAGGGTCAGTACGCCCTCTACGGACGACGGTGTATATGTGCCATCACTCTAGCATCACAACCGCACTGACATCATTGCACGACATCGTACATCAACATCAATCACACGCATACATTCTATCAGATGGTTGCAATTAGAAATACTCAGAGTAGAGAGATACGCGAAAGCAGCCATCTTGGGAGCCAATCGAGCAGCGGGAATTGTCAAACTCAAAGGGGAGCCAACCAAACGCGCATACTGTTTGCTTAAAAGTTTGATTACCAAGTATTGAAATAGTTACAAAATCTACTTAAGCTATTGTCACGCATCTTGAATATTATACTCAGACACAGTGTATATAAAGCTTAGTAATGCATTTTACATTGATTAAGTTGAAAGTTATACCTATCGCTCTAGTGTGTAAATTTAATGTAAACAAAACAGAAGCGGGGATCATGTTGAAAACAATCAAGTCACACTGCTACAGCATTTTGCTCTGTAGCAAGTACTGGCAGTTTTTATAAACTGATACCAATCGTTGGCCTAAGTTTCCGCGTCTTTCTTACTGCGATCACTAGCACTTATAATCAGTAGTAACTCCCTTAGGATAAGAGATGCTGTTAGTAGTATCATCCTTTGCTGTAGATATGCCAACCTGCTACTGTGCTTAGTCTTGAGTTCTAAAGTCTTTGATTCAATCCATGCTATGTGTCTTGGATCACGGCAAAATCTTAATTAAAATGGTTTTCAAGAGATTTGTAACTTTCGATTCCAGCAGCATTCGCCTATTAGTTTGTACAGAACAAACCAATCTCAAAACGAAACGGACACAATTCTTAAGAATTTAATGTTTGCAGTTTTTGTAAAATGGGTAAAATGAATTTTCTGAAGTATTTTTTATACTCAAGCGCAGATGTCTTCGTAAATGCAGTGTGTAAAAGTAATAAAATAGATATCAAAATATAAGGAAATATAAGTCTCTCGAGAAAAACAGTCGTTATCATTTTTATCGTTAATCATTAATCGAACACAAAGATTCTGCAATCAGCATCTTTCCAAGTTTCGCAACAAAGCTTGTTACAGTGATTGAAGCCGGTACCTAAATCCTTAACAAAATTCTAGACAGCTGTCCACATAATCCTTTCCGTGACCGACGCCTTTCGTTGTCATTGACGTTGTTGCTTCGTTTCTATGCGGTTGGAGAAAAAAGGCTACTAATCACATAGGTATACCGAAAAAGATCGTTTTTCTTTAATGGTAAAATTAAATTAAAATATTTGTTGCTGCCTCATGTACGAAATCAAAACTTTATTTCATATGTGGCGAGGAAAATAGGTTATGAAAGTCATTTTTCTTATTTCTAATCCATCGCGTTAAAGTTAAATCTGGTCCACAATATATTATTGCTACTAACAACTGCTAATCAAACTGCAGGTATCAGTGCTAAAGCTAATGTTTTTTATCTTTCTTTTTTATCACAATAGCAAAAATCGGTACCTTCTACTTCCTGTTTTACTGCGTGCTAGCAGCCCTGGTCGCCGTGTGCATGTGGGTCTTCTTCCAAACTCTAGATCCTAGGACTCCGAAGTGGCAGCTGGATCAGTCACTAATCGGAACCAATCCAGGTAGGTTAATCGCCAGAACAGACCAACTGTAGGACTGTAGGAAGCATGTAAACATTCAATTATTCTTCCATTTGGAAATTTAAATTTAAATAAAAGGGATATATTCCTTAATCAAACAACGAAAATGAGTAATTTTCACTGACTCAAAAAGCGTAGTTTGTTCGTACTTTAAATCTTTTAATAGGTGCGATTGCTGTGTTTAACAACCGGAAATTTTTTTATTCCAAATTCCCTTTCTACATGTAAATTACTATCCTTAATAGTTGAACCCACCGTTAAATTTTGTGAGCCGATAAAAACCACCAATTTAGGAAAACGGAATTACATTAAAATAATTTATTCATTTTATTTAACCAAGAATGCCTTCATTCGTTGGAGATAGTAGCAATGTGTGTAAAACAAATGTTAGTTGTTATCGGTAACCCACTCGCTGCCCCAGTGCGGCATACTCACACAAACTGAAACCATTCTGATCATGAATAATCAAGTACGAACAGTAAATAATGGATATAACAACAGGTGTATGTTTGCTCCCGTATAGAATTTCCATATGTGTGGTTTTCCTTACGACTTCCTTTCTCTCTTATAGGTTGCCACCCGATAACCCAGCTTCGGCATGCAGACTGTTCTATTTCGGGGTGACTAATATTATCTTCTAACGCAGACCGTGACTTTACTCACACTTGGTGCTGAATGTGGAACCGTTCAATCAATAGGACCAATCTGTCGGAATGAAATAATTATGTTGCGAGCAAATATTGGCCGCAGTTAAACACAAGCTATCGTAAAGGGATAATAATTTTTCCGAGCGAAACCGGAAAAACGAAATCTCTAATCTTTGTTTCGCTCCCATAATGAACAGGGGTGATAAAATATTGTGCTTCGTTTGAGCGTAGAAAAGCAGCAAACCCCACCAAATGAAAGGGAAAATATCCGATTTCATGCGCCACGCTGATTGAATATCCAAGGAACATTATTCACATTGATGTTCTTCAATGTACGGGGACGACACGTGCGGCTCGCTCGCACATGCCCTTCGATAATAATTGTTCCTTTAAGTATCGGAGGCTAACCAGACACTGAAACGTCACACGTTTTTGCCGACTTTTTCGCCGCCGTAACCTTCACGTTATCACTGCAATTTGATCGCTTGCATTTGCACACTAACTGCATGACGCTAGGACGTGATAAATTATCGCCGGCACTAATTCACCGCGGATGTGCGGTGAGTTTCAACGCGCGAAACACGATCTCCACAGTCATTGCTAATCCAAGCGCTGCACCGAGCGAGTGCAGCGGCTTTGCTAGATTAGCCGAGCAGAAAAAAAAACAAAACCAATTATTCAATGTCCTCGAATGCATTCATAGCGTATTAATTGATACATTCGAAAGTCTTTTCTATTCTAAACCAAGTGAATCTGGTTGATTGGAAATAATGTGCCACCCGGCGAAGGATACCATTCCGTGGCATTACTCAATGCGAAATAGTGGCACGCATTCGTTATCTTCCCGATGACTGGAAATATAAATCATAGAAAATTTGACGCCGTGAACGGAGAGACTACGGCGGCCGGTGCTGCTGCGTCTCGCACTTTCGGCCGGATCAGTCAGTCGCAGTCAGTAGAACGTATCTAAATTGGGTCGTATAATGTACCCATTCGACCCGGTAATGGCACATAGGGGAAAAGTGTATAATGTGCCCCCCCTAAGAATAAATGGATATATCTCCGTTATACTTCCCCAAATTAACGTTACAACTACGTGTATATGTTGGTACTTAAGCTGACAACCAATTGCAATTGTTTATTTCATTTAGTATTGTGGAATAAACATGCTAGGAATTATTTAATAAAAGCACCTAAATGTTGTGTTTCTCGTCTGCGCGGGGTAAAATGCCCCACCTGCGGTATAATATGCCCAATGCGGTAATTTGAGTATTTCTACCAGTGACAGACCAACTCTATTTTGTAGAAAGTAAAACTATTTCCTTTGTTTTGCAAAATATCGTTATTTTATGTAAAATAAACCTATTTTCGGCCTTCTGGTGCACTTTTTCTTTTCTGCATGGGGCACATTATACGCAGCTGTGGCGTTTTGTACCGGGTAGTTGAATTACCTAGAATTTGGACGTTGGTAATAAATTATTCCCACCACGGTTGCTCTACAATACTAATTGAATTAAATAATGGCAATTGGCTTCAAGTTAGATCTGTTTACCTATGTTTATAGCCACATTTGCAAGGGGGGCAAATTGCACCACCGCAAGTGGGGCATATTGGCCTGCTTTTACTTATTTGAAACAATATTAAATGCTAAAGCAAATCAAGCGTTTCATACCGTTATTTTTAGCAGGGATGTCATTTTGAAGTTCACTTTACGCAATCGAATCGCAACAACCGGTTATTTACAGATTTGGACAAGAAAATAGCTTATGGAAATGACGCCAAAAGTTACATCGGAAGCTGCTCAAAAACAAATTTATTTTTGTTTTGTTTTTACAGCATGTGACAACTGTCATACTTGCATAGTAGGCTAGTTCCATCAAATACTATGGATTCTGGGTGGTTTTGCATTTTAATTTCGCTTGTTTAGCGAAAAACGAAGGGGGGGCACATTGGCCACGGGGGGCACGTTATACATAATTCCCCTATATCTCGACTCGAATCGTTTCTCATTCATCAGCCAGCAGGCAGTAACCGAGCAGCATCTCGTCGCCGCTATTTGCTTACTACAGCTCTGGCTCCGGCTCCGGTCGCTCATTCATAGATAGATTGCATAATGACAGGAAGTTGATGATTAAATTATTTCACTCCTATCTACGGTTCGGCCATTACGACCGACCGAGATATACCCAGTGAACTTGAACGAACAACCCTATCAAATTTTGCCTTGTACTTTTAGTACAGAGCATCGGCAGATGCAATTCGCAATATAGACTGATTCAAAATGACTTATGCGATCGGGGATCTCAAAACATCAAGGAAGTTTTCTTTATTTGCATTACTGTGCTCTTCTGTGCTATTAGTTACATTACCTATATCCAAAAAATTGCAAAAACACCGTCTTGAAATGCTTCATTTCTTGAAATATTTCAATAAATTAATACGAAAAAATGTAATGCAAAAGCAAACGAATTCTACATCAGGAAAAGGTTTGCAGTTATCGAAACCAAGAACGAATCAAAGTTTTGATTTCTGGTTCCGAAGTGAATAAGACCGTATGAGGGCCTTACATCGATCAAAACAAATGGTAATCGAACAGCATCATGTCTGGTGAACATGGCGGGTGGGATAAAACTTCCCTGCCATTATTCTACCACTATTATTTGACCGATACAGCAATATGCTCCCGGACACCGTCTTGATGCAAATGTGCCTTGTTGCATAACCCGACCGTTTTTATGCTCATAATGTATAAATTTACACAGCAACTGGTTCAGCAGAATCAAATCACACGAAAAGATGCCTGCTTCCACTAAACTTCCCAGAATTGAAGGAAAGAAGAAGGCCCCAAGCAGCACACTTTGCGCACTTCTTACGAACATCTTACGAACATTTGGGCAGATAGCTTCAACGATTCCCTACAAATTGGTATGCAAACTAATTGCATATACTTGCAGAAGGCTAAGATATTCGGATTTTTCGTCAGACTGTTTTCAACCTAAAATTAGTTATATCTTATTAATTAAAACAGATAAAGCAAAACAGTCTTCAGTAAAAATATTCCTCTTCTATGTACAAAATGTTTTTTAGAACATCACATTGAGGTGTCTGTGGAAATAAACATGTGAGTAAACAAGAAGAAATGTGATTTGAAGGGTCGTTTATAAACAAAGGTCAATTGCTGAAAATGAGTAAAAGGTAGAAGTTTGATATATTCAGAAAAAATACTTGAAATTGGTTTACCTTTAATATTTTGAAATAAAAATGGTGAAAAAAAAATTTACTCAAATAGTTATTATTTAAATTGTTGTTAAGGTAACACCTAAATAGTGGACGACCCCTTCGAAAGATGCATCATTTTTTCATTCAAAAAGTTGCCGAAGACAACAATGAGCTGAGACATGCCATTAAACCGCAAATATTGTTGTCCTGGAATTTTTATTTCCGGCCCATAGTGCTCGGGATGAGCTTCTGGAAATTAACCAAAAGTCAGGCCGTGATAGTGCAAGGTTTTGGTGTCCTATTTCAACTAAATCAAAAAATTAAATTATATTCAACTAATTTTGTCAAAAATTTGGATAAGTTCTTAAGCTTGAACTTAAGTTACTTTAATTCTTCACATATTTTTCCTTAACAATTTCAAAATCTTTCATTTAGACTACTCAAACATTCAGGTTCAGCCAGCCACAGCATGCCACATCGTAGCGTATTTTTATATCTGACAGAGCCCGAGGTTTATGTGTCTGCGACACACTCCATTTTCCATTTTGTCACCAAATAATGATCGCTTTCGTCCCCCAAGCTTTCATCGATCAGCTTCCTTCAACACACTTAAAAAAAGCATCAAATTCGATTAAATTTTACCGAAACCTAAACAGCTGAACGTTCGGTAAAAATTATTATGTTACCAAACGTTACTAAAGATCCGTAAACGTCGATACGCACTATCGAAATTTTTACCGAACATTCAGCTTTTTATATTTCTGTAAAATTTACAGAACTTTTTAAGTGTGAACGTCGTTGATTCATGTCCGTAAAGGACCATTGGGAGAATAAGCGTTCCGTAGAACGCTAGTTCTGCGCAAACTTGCAGACTACGGGACCTGAGTTGGTTACGTAATCCATAGAAAGCCCGATTTGTGGCTGCAACTCGTCATTTTACTTCGCTGCTCTCATCGCTGTCACATGCCATAAGCGTACGAAGATGTATACGAATTCATGCACTACTTCTTATAGTTCCCCATCCTGCTCCACCTCTTCAATTTGGACTGCCACGAATCCCAGCAACCATAATACTTCGAATCAATTTAATAGGTCTTAAGGCCAAGCCAGCGCACTAGAGAGAGAAAAAAGACGAAGCAAAACTTTCAATGGGAGTGCGCTTTTATTAGATGAATTTATTAGATTTTTGAATAATCAGCTGTAGTGACATAGGGTAGAGGATCCATATTTCGCCAGGAGCCATATTTCGCCAGTGTGATGAATGCAAAGCCTTTTTGCATATTTTTGGTAGACTTAAAAGAAATTATTTGACGAATTGGTAAAATTGAATTCCTCAGTTTTACAAATTCGTCAAATAATTTCTTTTAGGTCTACCAAAAATATGCAAAAAGGCTTTGGATTCATCACACTGGCGAAATATGGCTCCTGGCGAAATATGGATCCTCTACCCTATCATATCAGATACAGGTTTTACACACAATGATGTATTCGAAAAACTATTTTGTAGCGTTAGTTAAGAAATAATCAAGATATTCCAAATGTTATCTTTCTCGTTCGCACCAATGCCGTTTGATGCTAGCGCTGCCTCGACCTTAAGGTCTTTTCCACTGTTCTACGGTTGATTCCAACGATATCGACGACATCCGTAACACCAAGAAGCATGTTTGATTTAGTGATGATAGTCCTGTTCCCTTCGACGTTCGCTCTTCGTATTGTATTTTCCGAAGCATGGTTGATTAGCACGTAACAGAGTGCATTCTCTTGCTTCAGTCCATTAAACGTCACGAAAGCGGCTGAGGTCTCATCTGCTATTCTGATACATGATTTTGACCTATTCAGCATCACACAAATCAGACCAAACCTCGTGATTTTAGTCTTGACCTTGAAATGTGGCCAAACGGCGGGTGTTGTGGGTTCGAATCCGGTTATAATCTCAGATTCGACTCATTAACCTTCCAGCATTGGGCAAAAAGTAGGAATCACGACAACTTGTTAAGCGTAGCCACCAATAACCTCCCTTCCCCCCTCACCTTTCCACTCTTTCCCCACCATTTCAAAAACTTTTCATTACTTTCCCCTACCGACCCTTCATCAATTGTTGAACCACCGTTTCAAAAAATATCGCACGAATCGGCCTTACAAATTCCGCGCGAAAGACCATGGCTCATTTCGTTTGATTCAATCGTACGCCGCCTTAAACTCCACAAACAGATAATGAGCCTGCAAGTTGTACTTCCGCATTTGTCCAGTAACTGAGTAATTTAATACCTCATTAGTTTTTACACTCGTGTCGATCCTTTTTTAGTGCAAATAAGGTCATCTAACCGGCATTTGTTCTCCTGCCCAAATCCTAACAATGATTCGGTGCATTGTTTCGTTTAGCCGTTCGTTTCTCACTTTTAAAAGTTTGGCCGCGAAACCGTCCTTCCCAGCAACCTTACCATTGGTCGACAGATTAAGGCTAATGACAGGACAAACAAATTCGTCCCTTCCGATCTGCGCGTTTGCAGATTTCCGATGATGATTTTCACGCAATATTTTGAACACCTTCCATAGGTCTACTCAAGCCGGTCGAAGAGCTCGTCCTCAACATCATTACACCACCGGATAACCCGATGCTTTTGTTTTCCCAACATTGCAAAACCGAGTCCACGTTCTGCATTTCTACCGCGACTATAGTAAATGTGGTATCAAGTGCCTGCAGTAGGGTCTATAGGGTCTACTGCCACAGTAGTCCCTTTCTCTGGAATTTCGCCGCCAAACTTTCTGAATAGCAGCGGTTTTCACTCTAAGCCGATGTGTCTCTCGAGCAAGCAAACCAGTTCGTACCGGTCCTGAAGATTTAGGACATGCCAGATACCAAGTTTCCAATCCTTATCCATTAATCGTTTTCATGTACTCTGTCGTATCCTATACCGATTGGGCCGTTCTGCATCTCGGTTGTCGTTGTTTGTGAGGTATGTGGGTGCGGTATGTGAGAGTTACCTATATTTAACTAACAACAGTTATTTCAAACTTTAGCAAATTTAGTCGATTTTTCCCCTGAAGGGTCTATCATCTTAGGTACAATTTGCGGAATATACCATTTCATATTTAGCCGCTCGCTTCGAGACAGACGCTATGCGAGCCGCTCCTAACCCGGGGAACAGGTGCTCAAGTTCGCACCCCCTAGCTTAGTTGCTCCAGTATACACATTAAGCGTTTGGGTATGGCATAAAGGCCATGGTCATCGATCGTTATCTTGCGGCTTAGATATGCTAGGAGACGGTAGGTAGAGGCTTAGGAGCTAAGGGGCTTGAGAGAGCCAGAGCTATATTTGAAGCTCTTTCGAGGTAGCTCTCTCCTTTTCACACCAATTTTATGAAAAAAAATTACAAATCATGTCTTTTCTGACTTACTGAGAAAATTTTCTTGTGTTTTCATAAAAAAGTATGTTCTACTACGTTTCGCTCAAAAGCTATAAATTTTTGAAATAAACGATGTTCGAGAAAATCGGAAAGTTTCCTGGGGAGTTTTCAAGGAAAAATGGAGGCCTCAAATGTTTTAAATAAAAGATTGAGCACTGCTAAAAAATATTTAGGAGAAAGTTCATATCACCAAAATGAAATCTAAGTGACAATATTGAAACCTGTCGATTGATCAAAGTTAACCTAAATTCAAATAACTCTGCATTAAATGCAGCTTGGGCCATAATCAGAGAACCAGGTCGTTGTTTTAATGCTGTCCAATCACGTTCCGTTCTGTCCAATCATGTGCTCTCTTATCCGCTTGCGTATTCCAACCGTTGAAGTTGTAACTTTTAAAGCACGAAGATTAATTCACAGTAGCCAATGTGGTTACCCATATATTGCTGTATTTGGGAAGTTGAAAAGACACGGAGAAAATAACTTCCAAGAAAACTTCAAACAACTCTTCGAAAAGAATTCTTAGTAAATATTCCGAACGGCTGACACATTTTGCCACATCCGCAGATCTCTGGCCAAAAAGTAAATTTTAGCGAATTACGATTATGCCTTCCGAACGTTGTACACATGTAGTCTAGAATGCGATATTCACAAAACAAACCGAAGTTTTCGCTTTTTTGCCACATCCCGATTCGCAAATCACTGGATTGGCCTCCCAAGTAACAATACTAAGTTTTATACTGCGTTCCTCTAGTGGTTTTCATTACCAATTTCTTAAAACCGTTAATAAAACTTTGAGCTCCACCAGAACTTCTTGATGACCGCTATAAAACTACCTTCCGACCAAGTGGCCCACTCTTCAGAAGGTTTATACAATCTCTTTAACAATCAGGTTAGGGGCCATCCAGATACCACGTGGACAGAAAAATACCAATTTTGAACCCCCCCGTCCCCCTCCGTGGACAAGCGTGGACATTGACTCAACCCCTACCCCCCTCCCCTGTTTGTCCACGTGGACATTTTTTTATGTAAAATTTATCAAAACAGAAAGGCATGGTGCCAAATTTTGTTTTCAACTGGATTTATGCAGTATATATTAAAAAAGTTTGCGTGAAAGGAAGCTCCAGTCTAAAGGCCCCAATACAATTCATTCATATGAATGTAGTTGCAGAAATTTGAGTTTTTCCATGGACTTTCTGTTAAATTTCCGCAGTGTATTAAAATCCGTATGCAAGGTTTTAGGATTTTAATTCTTGTGATCTTGTCTACTGCAAATCATTATCGACTGGAATAAAGTCCGTTTTAGCTTGACGATTTTTCTCTGTCCAGAGTATCCCTGTCTAACTAGAGCAACTCAGCTTGGCCGTCTACTTCAACACAACACACAACACTGCATGTGCATTCTGCATGTGTTTTTGAGGCAAAATACAATCCACATTTGATGCAAGCGCGACCTAAATGATAAATGAGGATTCGTGGATTTAATTCTGTGACACCTCTTAGAATGAGCACGAAGGCTTAGGGTATACTTTCGTAACCTTTGTCATTTCCTAAAAGAGGCAAGGGTTGTAAAAAAATAATATCTTTATTATTGCATTACTTCAACTTTCAGACTGGGTAATTACCATCTAAGTGTACTAACGCAGGCTTAATCTTTTCAACAAGATTTATGCCAGATATGTGCTCTCGTACTGCTCGGTTCATGTGCTAAGGCTAACATAGACCTCAGAAGATAAAGCTTTATTTGAGCTTGAAAACAATCACTGATCAATGGTTGATGCTAATATATATAATTAATTTTATATTTCTTCTAACTTCTTTTTTTTTATGAAAAAAAATTTGTCCTCGTGGACATTTTCAGTACCCCCTCCCCCCTTCCGTGGACAAGCGTGGATATATTCATACCCCCCACCCCCCTCCAAGCTGTCCACGTGGTATATGGACGGCCCCTTATAAGCTCAAGTAGTATAATCACACTCTGTAGAAAGCAGCAATAAAATCGATTACACTTTTCGCTGCTTGACAGCTACCGTCATCATTTAATTAAGCTTTTCGCTACAAAGCTATAAAACGCTCCCCCCTAGTTCCACCAATAGTATATGGCAACATGGCCTGTATTACATGTTTGTAGAATTTGTTATTATCTGCAATATTGCTGAAGTAAGCATTACTGTGCATTTTGTATTTATGGCCCTATAAGGCTGCTACTCTCTTGGTAGCAAAAAGAACGCTTTTTCTGCTACCAACGACATTGCTGCAATACAGCACCGTAAATACTAACGATAAAACTTCAATTTTTCAGCAATATCATAGATGCCAGATAGATATCAAATGCCCCATACACCACTTTTTCAAATTCTGCTTGGCTAAGGAGCAGTAATCAAAAGAGCAAAATCTAAGTGAAAAGTGTATGCCACGCCTGGTCATAGTGTTACCGTTTTAAAAGCTCTTTAAAACTAACAGATTTATTGCGGTTCAACAAACCACCGTAACAAGATCAGTTTTGTTTGGTGCGCCATATTGTATTGCTACGTCCCACGTTAGTTTATAAGAGACATGGCGCAGCCTGCTAATTTTATCGTGCACTCTTAAATGATTCTACCCATAATCCTCTTGATATTGCGTAATACCATAAAATTATCAAAGATAATGATTATTACCTCAATAAAATCTTTATAAAATTTAAGTAAAACTAAATGGCTTTAGAATTGCTGTATAAAACTAAATGGCTTTAGAATTGCTGTAACCTTTTATCATTATTCATATTGACTTCTACTGGTCAAGTTAATTTGTATTTCTTACTAGGGATTTTACTTTTGTGAAGAACGAACATTGGAAGAACTGGGAAAAATTATATGCAAACTGTGAAAAATAATTGACTTCCCAGTTCCCACAACTGGGAATGTCCCACCTGATTGATTTTCAGATGCTCTGAATGTTTTCAAACAAATATCGTCATATTTGAACAAACATATTGAAAACAATTACTTACAGTATATACCCTGAACAAAATTATTTTATTTTCCATCTATTAGAAATTTAATCAAAAAACCAAATCCATCTTCTACAATACCAAAACAGCGGATTTCCAAAATTCCAAATCATAAAATAGACATCAATCAGATACAAAACGAAACATTACTGATCAGCGTCATTTCCTTTCCTTGCTAAATTAGTTCTGATCGAGTTCTAAATGATGTGCATCTTTCTTTCAGGCCTAGGCTTCCGTCCCCTGCCCTCCGAAGACAACGTGGAAAGTACGCTGATCTGGTACAAAGGTACGGAGGAGAAAAACTACAAACAGTGGACAGATGCGCTGGATGATTTCCTGCAAGGTAAGTCATGCAAGGTATTCGGAATTTCTTCGAAAATCATCGTGCACGATCAATATGCCAAACCGGACCAACTGACCAAACCGAAAATGCGATTCGGTGCTTTTGCAGTTAGAAACGTTATTAATTGACAGTGTATTTTCGCGCTAGTCCCTAATTAATAATGGATTTGATGGAACCGAGCCAGATGTAATGCTATTTTCGTATTGTTGTGCTCACTGGTCATGTCGAGTCTCGTGATGTGTCGCGATATATTAGTCTAGAGAATATTATTCTGTCTCAGAAAGAGCGAACGTAACATTTTTTTTCTCTGAAGGTCACCGTGCTGTTCACTCCGTCCCTAGTTATTTATGATGGCATGGTTGCTCTAGTGAAAATAAGCTTACATAACATTTTAAGCGGGGGCAAAAAAAAATTAACGATTCTCTGATGTATAGATTACAGGACACCCGGTCAGATTTCGGGACGCGGTCAGAACATTTACAACTGTGATTATACCCAACCACCACCACCGAAAACCGTATGCGATGTTGACATCAAACAGTACGGACCGTGCACGCTGGAGAACCATTACAATTACCACAAGAGCGCCCCGTGCGTATTCCTGAAGCTGAACAAAATCTACGGCTGGGTTCCGGCTTTCTTTAACGACACCAGCAATCTACCACGCAGCATGCCAACCGATCTGCAAGAATACATCAAGACTGTCGAACAGCAGGCGAAACACACCGTAATTATTGCAATCGTTATCTCGAAAGGAAAGCATTTTTTTCACTAACCCAATCCCTTTTTAGCTGAACACCATTTGGGTGTCGTGCGAGGGTGAAAATCCGGCTGACATCGAAAATGTTGGCCCAATTAAGTACTACCCGCGACGTGGCTTCCCTGGCTATTACTACCCGTTCGAGAACTCCGAAGGATACCTCAGTCCGCTGGTGGCGGTGCACTTCGAGCGGCCAGTTCGTAAGTATCAGTTTTCGTAATTCAAACTTTTTGAGAAGAAATTAAGGATGAATGATAGAATAACGGCACTCGTTCACTTTATACCTAGTCGGATAACAAGTAAACCGTATTTCAGTCTAATATATTTCCACATTTTGTCGCGAAACGTGAGAATAATTTTCAATTTATTTAATTTTAATTACTTCTGATATCACTACTAGAACATATTTCTGGTATTTGGATATTGAAGCGGCCACTATGGTTGTAATTAATTTTAAGATACTGCTATTTTTTTCAACATCACTAGAGGATTAGAATTCTTTGCAATGCCAATACTGTTTTCGACCATGCGCAGAGAAAAAAAACTTTTATAGTCCCAAAAACTATAATTACAGTATTTGCAGATTTGCAAATAAAAACTCAAGTGCAATTTTTATTTGCATCGCTTCAATGAGATTCTATGTAGGTATGAATCTACATTCCAATTTTAATGCGCTGTGGACAAAATGAAACTGCCAAATAGAAGTACCGGGTCTATAGGCTAGCCCCTTCTCCATAGAAATGAACGCCAATCCTGAAAATACATTTCATTAATGTTTATATGCCTTTATGGGCCATAAAAAATAACTAAACACGTCTATTAAATACGATCGGACCATCTGAAAGTGTCCTTCTGAATTGTCATATGCTGCGTAGACGCGGGGTAGCTGGTGCTGTACCAAGAATTCGTTTCCACTCCACCGGGCTATACGCCAATTCGTTAAGCATCTCGTCATTCACGAGTCTGCTTCGAACGGAACTCTCTATTCCCAGTGCCGTTGAGGTCCTTGAAAAGAACAGTTTCCAAGGTACTGTCATGCGGCAACATTGCAATGTATCTGACTCACCGTAATCTCCCGTCATTCATCATATGATCGATAACAATGTCTTAAGTAGTGTCTGTAGCTCGTAGTTCACACGTCTGCGCTACTCACCGGTTCCACTTTGTACTCCACTAAAAACTGTCCACAACCAGGGATGGTTCGATCACTTTGAGTCAATTTTGATTCGTTTGACAGTACCGTCTCAGCCGAGCCAAATATGACAAAGTTAATTATGAGACATTTGTAGAACTAGTTCATATCTACAATTTTGCTTAACAAAGTTTTGCTGTATCTTTTGTTTTTACGGTGCTACAATGCTAGTAACACGTCAGTGACTAAATGAACGTTCATTTAGTCACTAATAAGATACTAACATCGTAGCAACGTAACTATAAAGGATACAGCAAAACTGTATTCAACAAAATTATAGATAAGACTTTGCTCTACAAACGTCCCATATATAACTTTGTCCATATTTGGATCCACTGAGACGGTACTGTCAAATAAATCAAAATTGAGTCAAAGTGATCGAACCATCCCTATCCACAAAACATCTTTCATCCGAATACTGCCAGTGCAAATGGTTAGAATCTCCAGACAGTAGAGGATTACCGGTCTGATTAGTGTTTTTTGTATATTGTCAGCATCGTATGGCGACGTACGCTGCTTGTTCGAAAACTCTTGCATAAAGAAAAGTAGGCTCGATTTCTAGCTTGAATGCCTCATAGAATCTAATTATTAGTGTTACCACTTCGAGGTCAACACTGTCATGTCAATAGCTATTGCAATGGGAGGCGAACCTGGTCCGAACGGATTGATTCACTGGCGTAGATTGCCTCCGCCGTCCCAAGGTTTCTAGTAATGATGTAAAGGGGGTCTGTGAAGGCAAGGAGTTGGCTCCTATTGTTGAAGATCGTTCCTCTCGTTTCGATTCCTGTTCGTCGGATCATACCTTCAATAGTGATATTGACTAACATTGTCCTGTATGTTCATCCCCTTGTCGCAGCCCTCTGCGCGATGCGAAAGGACTCGAGAGCGTACGTAGCACATCACTCGCTCCGGAGTAGCTTTGATCAGCCGCGTCAGTTTGTCCGGAAAACCATACTCGTGCATTATCTGCCATAGCTTTTCTCGTTCAACTGTACCATATGCTGCCCTGAAATCCACGAAAATATGATGCGTGGGCACGTTGTACTCTACTCAAAAAAAGTTTAATTTTGAGCAAATCTTGAGATCTACCCAACTTAGATCTACTTATATAGCTTTTCTACAGCGATTATTGCTGCACTCTTCCACTTGACGGATGCTGTCTTTTTCTATCCTATTGGTTTTGCAGAACAGATTGATATGGTATGAGAAGCAATACCACCAAGATTTAAATACTACTAAAACCCACTCACTTATAGCAGCTGTGGTTGAGATAGCAAAGCCGCACAGAAACGAATGAGGTTTCAGGAATAATTCCGGTTCGAGCCCCGTCTATAAGAGGTAACATTATTTAGCATTTCAAAAAATCCACATTATCCACATAAATAAAAACGAATAAAACTGTTCCCCTTGAGGTTACAGAATAATTAATCCGCCATAATTTCGTGAGAAAATACTTTTTTCTTGTCATTTCGTTTTATCTTGTCACCGACCGAATCTTATTTCCATTTTTTATAACAAGCGAACGCGGAACGATATACCGTCGATACTTTTTCGATACGTCGATAATGTAGACAAAATGTCATTTTGATGAAGCCTCAAGCAAACACCAATAATGTTTATTAAATGCTTGCGGCATAGCATTTTAATAACTCGCTATTTCGCCTTTTTAGCATTATGTGAGTTCTACAGAAATATATGAAGAATAATAAGCTTTTAAGCATAGTTCTGTATGTAAGTATAATGTTGTTAAATGATTAATGTTTAGTGCTTAGTGGTTACTTGGGTATATCATGTGATATTTCATAAATTTGTCATGAAACAACTAACAAATAGCCCGGTTCTATAAAGAAGAAGAACAGGGCTTTCAAATGTAGTAAAAAAATTTTTGGCGGCCATCTTGGATTTTATCAAAAAATCGCCGTTTTCACCATGAGCTCTTCAACCGATTTTCATTTTAAGACCACCATTGGAAAGCTGGGGAAAAATGCTACAAGAAACGTTCATACAATTAGGTGTGCAATGGCATTAACTGAATAAAACAACCAGTTATTTGTAGAAAGGTTCACAATTTTCATATAATTATTGTGATATTTCCAAAATTTGTTATGAAACAAACTACAAACGACACGATTTTGTAAAGAGGAGAGATAAGGCTTATAAACGAAGTGAAAAAAAATCGGCGGCCATCTTGGATTTGGCCGCCATGTTAGATTTTATTCAAAAATCGCCGTTTTCGCCATTATCCGTCCAACCGATTTTAATTTTAAGACCACCATCGGAAAGCTGAGAAAAACTGCTATAAGAAACATTCATCAAATTACATGTGTAGTGGCATTAAATAAACGAAACAATTTATTATCTGTACCAAGGTTTACAACTCTCATATAACGGAATATCTTGCTACAGAAAATTAATTGTTTTATTTAGTTAATGCCATTGCACACCTAACTTGATGAATGTTTCTTATAGCATTTTTTCTCAGCTTTCCGATGATGATCTTGAAATTACAATCGGTTGGGGGACTCATGGTGAAAACGGTGATTGTTTAGAAAATTCAATATGGCGACCAAATCCAAGATGGCCGCCAAATTTTTTGTTACTTCATTTGAAAACCCTATTCTTCTTCTTTACAGAAGCGGGCCATTTGTTAGTTGTTTCATGGCAAATTTATGAAATATCACATGATATAGATCCCAAGGTTTACTCAAAATTCAACGTTTTTTGAACTCGTTAGACCCCTTGGTGCACGAGGGGTCCACTATTTCGAGGTATCAAAAGTGTAATTCTTATTTTTTAACCATTTTCAACCAATTAAGCGCAAAAGTTCCGAAATTTGAAGACCTCGTGTCAGTAGTGGCCCCGTTTCAGCGAGAACTACTCACTACCCTATTGTCTTGCTATTGGGAATAGACGTCGCACCAAAATCTAAGACGTGATGCCGCGGTATCACGCAGCAATCTAGCCGGTCGCCTTTTTGTAGATGGGACAGACTACACCTTCCTCCCACTTCTCCGGTAGTTTCTCCTCCTCCAAAATCCTAGAATTTATCCAATGAAGTGCCATTGCTACCGGTTCTTGGCCATTCTTGCAGAGCTCTGCCGGGAGTCGGTCCTTTCCGGCGGCTATATTATTCTTCAGCTGATGAAT